>NC_044981.1:141346187-141673201 GCF_008728515.1 Papio anubis | reverse complement strand
CCTGGAGTCTCATTCTAGGCTAATTGCATGGTTCTCAGCCATTTTTGGTGATGGGTTTTGTTCTCCCCCAGTATGAATATTATCCCCTACCCTCAATAGAGCTTTGAAAATCTTCTCTATTGAAGGTGGGGGATAATATTCATACTGGGGAAGAATAAAAGCTATTTATAAAAGCTTCTCTTCTGCCTTCAGAAAAAGAGTTACTCTTTTTACTTCCCAGAGCCTTGAAAAATGAACACAAAGAAACTTTGCAACTTCTAAGTGAACAGTAAACCTTGAGTTTTTGTCTATGGATTTTTAAAATCATTGACTTGACTAACATTCTCAAATGATGCAAGTCTCTACCACTAAACTTTTAATTCAAACCTAAAATGCTGCCATTATTTTGGGTAATGACATACAATTAAGTCTGCCGACTGTGTTCTCATGATTTTCTATCAGTGATGCATGGCCGCTGTCAAAAAGCAGCAGCATATCGGAGCTTATTTTGTCAAAGCCTTTGTTTGAAATACTCAACAAACAGGGTTTTCTTGATTTATCAGATCGTCAAGGTGGTTCATGTGCTTTTGTGAAAACCTGAGTCTCTGCCAGGTCATATTGACTGCAACCTGTTTTTTTTTTTTTTTTTTCCTAGACATGTTTAAGATGTTACCATAAAATAGAATGAAAAGCTAAGTCTAGTTTTCAACTAAGCATGTTGACTACTGTATATTCCATAAAGCAACATTGAAAAAGAAAACAGGTTATGGGATCTAAGATCTTATCTTTTCCAAAGATTATCTGTTGGTATCCTCTTACTGTCTCTCACTAGAGGATGAATACCCGGAGTGACTTGCTTCTGAGGAGTTGCTCTTCCCAACAGTTTTGCACCTGAAGATTTTAATAACATGTGCCAGTTTCTCTTCACATAAGCTGCTGGTAGCAAGCTACTGCAGCAGACTAGCAGAAGTCAAGAACAAAACGTGACTACAGTGTGTTCCATGGCAGCAACTGGACTTCTGGAGGTGCCTGCAAACCAGAGGACTTGTTCTATAAAGAATGGATTTACTAGCTTAGATCCTTAGAGCTGGGTAAAAAGAAACCTAGGTGTAATTCCAGCACTTTGGGAGGCCAAGGGGGGCAGATCACCTGACGTCAGGAGTTCAAGACCAACCAGGCCAACATGGCAAAACCACGTCTATACTAAAACTACAAAAATTAGCCAGGAGTGGTGGTGGGTGCCTGTAATTCCAGCTACTCAGGAGACTGAGGCAGGGAGAATTGCTTGAACCCGGGAGGTGGAGGTTGAAGTGAGCCAAGATCGCGCCACTACACTCCAGTCTGGGCGACAGAGTGAGATTCCATCTCAAAAAAACAAAACAAAACAAAACACCCGAAAAATCTAGGTAAATTTCAGATAACACAAATAGTTTAAAGGGTAATTTGACCCTTCACAATTTAATGTAGTGGCATACAGGGCGAAACACACACACACACACACACACACACACACACACGCCAGGAAAATAACTTAGCTTTCTTTAAAAAAAACATTTCACCTTCAAAAAGTTCTTTCTGGCCGTTCGATACATATCTCACAAAACACAGCTGCTTTTCAAAGTATTGTTAGGGGCTAAAAAGAGGTATTTGTTTTCATAGATCTAAGCGTAGAAAATAAAAAGGGAAGGAGTAGGAATTTGAGTGGTTTTTCACTTGAGAAAAAAAAATTTCATCATGAAAGAGGGATCTGTTTTCTCTAGACCCTGGATAATTTCTGTCAGCTTTGGCCTGACTTTTATAATGAATAGTTTAAACCCAAATTACAAGTTTAAATGAAGAGCTCTTAATCTAAAATTCTTAGTCCCAGCTAGAAATAATTTCAGGGATTCATGTGATGTTGAAATTACTAGTCATATGTTTTATTATGGTTAATCACAGCCACTATTAAAAGAAAGGTAATAATACATGTTTTCGTCTGCTAAGATCAGCTGGTGAAACTGCAGTTCTTACACCATTCTCACACAGTTGCAATGTTCTCACTAATTATCTAACCATCGGGACAAAGACTTACTAGAGCCAGGCAGGTCAAGGCAGCTCCTGTTGTAGGGTTCCCACTCGAAGTAAGAGTTTTATAGACAATGTGACCTATTTATCATTAAATATGCTGACTTATTATAATCACTGCCAGTTTTGAGAGTCAGTGTTATTATTCCTCTGTTTGAATAACTGCTCTTAATTGAAATACAGGTAACAAATTCTCAGGGATGGGAAATAATATTCATGAGTTTTCTCCTCTAATTCTTTCTTTTCTTACCTTTTAGTTGCATATATTAACACATTTATTACTGTCACTGAGTTAATCCTTGCATTTTGAGAACACTCAAGAATTACTTGCATTTTATAGATGAATAAAACAAGATACCACAAAATCAAATGATACCATGTGAATAGAACTAATTCAGTGGCATAAATTACTTTGTTTTTCTTTTTTTTTTTTTGAGACGGAGTCTTGCTCTGTTGCCAGGCTGGAGGGCAGTGGCATGATCTCCACTTCCCAGCTTCAAGCAATTCCCCTGCCTCAGCCTCCCGAGTAGCTGGGTCTACGGGTGTGCACCACCACACTTGGGTAATTTTTTGTATTTTAGTAGATATGGGGTTTCACCATGTTGGCCAGGAAGGTCTCGATCTCCTGACCTCGTGATCCACTCACCTCGGCCTACCACAGTGCTGGGATTACAGCGTGAGCCACCGCACCTGGCCCAATTACTTTGTTTTTCTAGCTGACCTATTTTGGCTGTGTGTAGTTCACCTTTCATCCTAATCCTGCATTTTCATAAGTCCAAAGATAGTGGTTTTTGAAGAAGCATTGTGGGAATGAAAAGCAAATTAATTACCAGCGTGTGTTCACGCCAGTGCCTCTTCTATGATAAAAGGGGTTCTATGTAATCAGTCTGCCACCAGAGGGCTGGCCAATCCCCTCCAGGAAATGGTGCCATATTGGAGATTCAGTGTTAGCCTTTGCTGCTGTCAAATTGAGCATTCATCAGTGATTTTAGCTGGATCAACCTTAGTGAGTGGCATTCCATATTGCTGAGCCCATGCATAATATCCATCCCTATTGCAATAAATACTTTTGGGTGATCCCATTGGTTAAGTATTTGCATTTTGAGCTCTGTTGGTCTACAGGTCTTAGTTACCAAGGGGACTCCTCTGATTGGAGCTTCAGTTGTTCACTTTCAGGTAAAGCCAGTTGGTCATGCAGAACCATCTGTAACTCAGGTCTCCATCTTTTCTTCCCCAATTAGCTGGTGATAGAAAACTCCCCTGAAGGACATAGGTGCAGTTTGAGAGAAAGAAGGCTATGCTTCAGAAATGTGGGTTATGAGTATTTGTGCTACTTGCTCATGCAGCTTCCTTGTGTCTTCAGGACTTCATCAAGGCAGATCTTGTGCATACCACTTTTATTTGACTCTGTAGTACTGCTATGCATATCCAACCTTATGGCTTAGTAGGCCATAAAGGACATGATGTGCACGCAGGTCATATAGTAAGTTAGTGGCCTATTTTTAAGGGTTCAGCCTCTACTAAGGGTTAGTAGCAAGTGAGAATTTAGTTTTGTAAAAGAAGAGTAGTAGTAGTAGTGTTCTACCAAAGATGACATAGCTTTGCTACCAAATCCTAGCAGTTTGTGCTGTATTCCATTTATGAGAGACTGTCAAAGTCTCCATCCATACAATATCTTTGTCCATTACTGATGCTTTAAGTACCTTTAGATCTGTAAGGTCATAGAGTCTAAGTGCATTGCAGCTTGCATGGCAGCCTGGGCCTGTTGCAAAGACTTCTTCTGTTCTGGGCCTCCCTAAACACTGATGGATTTGCAGGTTGCTCTGTAAATGGGGTGTAGTTGTAATTCCAAATGAGGTATACATTGCCTTCCAAATCTAAAGTGGTCCAGTGGCATTGTGACACTTTTTTAATGGTAGAAGGATCCAGACATAGCAACTTGTAATTCATTTTGGAAGAGATATGTCCCAGACAACTCACCCTTGGTAATCTTACTGAATTTTTGTACGATGCGTTTCTCACGTGCTGGCATACAATTGTCCCACCATTATGTCTGGCATCATTGCTACTTCCTGCTGACTAGATCCAATTGGCATGATAGCATCAAATGTAATATACTAGAGTGAAATGGGGAGTGATCAAAATTCCTTACACAAAGCTGAAAAAGTGATAAAGCCCTGAGGTAGGAAAGTGATGGTGTATAGTTGATCCTATCACTACCTCTGAACTTCCAGCTTCCATTAATGAGGCATCCTGCAGGAGAAGCTGGATCCCTTCAATATGCACCTGGCTCAGGATTTAATAAGCTGAAGCAGGAGGCCCAGCAGGAGCTGGAGATGCCGTTGGCATAGCTCCTGCCCCCCTCCCAATCCATAAGCCAGCAGAAAAGCACAAATGTGCATAAGATGTATCAGGCCCTGTACTGGCCTGAGTGTAAAGTAATATGGTCAATCTTTCACTTCAGGCTTCCTTTGCAAGATGCTTCCTATGGAGCATGCTAAATAAGAATATTCAGGGAAGAAGATTCTGGGAAATGTAGTTCCAGTTTAGCTACGTTGATACAAATTGGACTTATCACATCAGGATAGCTTTGATCCCAGATGTAGACAGGACAAAAGCCTTTCAGAGCAAAAAACCTCCCCTGAATTCCTGAAACAATGAATATGCCTGTGAAGAGTAGAAAGCTTAAACAAGGGTTTCTTCCTATCTGCTTCATCAGTAAAAAAAGAAATAATTACTATGATGGGTTGATGAAGTCTGCAAAATACTACATTTGTGGAGTGAGTGCCAAGAAGAGCAGGAGAAACAGCTGAAGATATACAGATGAACAAATAAATAAATAAATAATAAAAAAATAAAGAAAGCAGAGAAGCTATGTGATGGAGATGACAAGCAGAGGTCAGTGTCCTGCAGAAGCAAGCAATGGTGATGAATGAGCAATATCTGTCTACAGAGAAGAGTGGCAGTGACCAAAAAGGGAAAAAGATCAGTTTCTCTCTGACTAGGAATATGCCTATCGGGCCTCAACTGAAAGCTTCTAAAAAACTGGCATATGGAACCTTCATTCTTACACATTAAAACAGGCGGAGACCAGACATGCATTGTCTCTTGACTGCATTCTTAGCACTTTGGGAGGCCAAGGTAGGTGGATCGCTTGAGTCCAGGAGTTCAAGAGCAGCCTGGACAACATGGTGAAACCCTGTCTCTACAAACAAACAAACAAACAAACAAAACAAAAAACAAAACAAAACAACCAAAAACCAACAAAACAAAACAAAACAAAAAACAAAAAACAAAAAACAGGGAGAGGGTGGGGTGAGGTGGTGCATGCCTGTGATTCTCACTTTGAGAGGTTGAGGCAGGAGGATGGCTTGAGCTGAGGAGTTCAAGGCCAGCCTGGGCAGAACAGCAAGACTCTACAAAAGAGACTCTGAAAATGTCTCTATGAAAAAAAAAAAAAAAAAAAAAAAAAAAGCCAGGCATGATAGCACATGCCTGTAGTCCCACCTATTCAGAGGCTGAGGTGGGACCAGTTGAGCTCAGAAATTCGAGGCTGCAGTGAGCATGATCTCTGCACTCCAGCCTGGGCAACAGGGTAAGACCCTGTCTCATAAAAATAAGTAAAAAAACAGGCAGAAGTCAGGCAGCAAATGGCTCCCAAGGAACAGTATTCAGGATCTTTGTCCAACATAAGAGGGATTAAATAAAATAGCTAATCTAAACTTTTTATAAAACTTACTTGTATAAGGCCGGGCTCGGTGGCTCACACCTGTAATTTCAGCACTTGCCAGGCTGAGGCAAGAGGATCACTTGAGCCTAGGAGTTTGAGACCAGCCTGGGCAACATAGTGAGACTTCAGTTTTACAAAAATTTAAAAATTAGCTGGATGTGGTGACTCACACCTGCAGTCCCAGCTACTTAGGAGACTGAGGCAGGAAGATCTCTTGAGCCCAGAAGATGAAGGGTGCAGTCAGCTGTGATCTTACCACTGCACTCCAGTCTGGGTAGCAGAGTGAGATTTTGTCTCAGAAAAAAATTAAAAAATAAAAGTACTTAAAAACTATTCCTTCCTTAATAATTCCAGTTAAAATAGTTTAATTAAATTTGGTCTAATTTTAATATTTATTTTTATATTATAATAATAGCCACCATTAATTCAACCTATTATTGTCAAAAATTAGGATGTAATTATATATCTAACATTATAAATGTTATTTAAAGTGCTGGATAGAATGGCATTTACTGAATCTGTTGGTCTCATTTTAAGCCAGACTCTCGGCCGGGCGCGGTGGCTCAAGCCTGTAATCCCAGCACTTTGGGAGGCCGAGGCGGGTGGATCATGAGGTCAGGAGATCGAGACCATCCTGGCTAACATGGTGAAACCCCGTCTCTACTAAAAATACAAAAAACTAGCCGGGCGTGGTGGCGGGCGCCCGTAGTCCCAGCTACTCGGAGGCTGAGGCAGGAGAATGGCGTGAACCTGGGAGGCGGAGCTTGCAGTGAGCCGAGATCACGCCACTGCACTCCAGCCTGGGTGACACAGCGCGAGACTCCGTCTCAAAAAAAAAAAAAAAAAAAAAAAAAAAGCCAGACTCTCAGAAACTTAAGTGGGGAATTTGTACACTACACAGCAAACTTAGTGTATCTCTTTCACAAAGTCCAAGGAACTCACAAAGCATTTTAAAGATTTATGTGATATACAGGTAATAATTCTTACTAACTGTTAGATATAGGATACTTTAAAGATGATTATGAAGTCTGAATCTTTTAATTCAAAGAAAAATCCTGCAAAAACCACCAGTAACAAGCCAGGCGTGGTGGCTCACGCCTATAATCTTGGCACTTTGGGAGGCCGAGGCAGGTGGATTACTTGAGCTCAGGAGTTCGAGATCAGCCTTGGCAACAGGGTGAAACTCCCTCTCTACTAAAATACAAAAAATTAGCCAGGCTTGATGGCACATGCCTGTAATCCCAGCTACTAGTGAGGCTGAGACAGGAGAATCACTTTAACCTCGGAGGTGGAGGTCGCAGTGAGCCGAGATCATGCCATTACACTCCAGCCTGGGTGACAGAGCAAGACTCTGTTTCAAAAAACCAAAAACCAAAAACCACCAGTAACATTGTAAACCCCTTTATAGAAAATTATCTTTTTTTTTTTTTTTTTTTTTTCAGATTTTATATTTGGCCAATGCTCACGAGACAGTGATTGTTGACTGCAGAAGAATGGGTTGACTAGACCAGAGTTCTGATCTTGGTCACCCATTAGTTATGGAACTTTTGGCAAGCTTCTTAACGTCTCCGAATCCTATTTTCTTTATCTATTACATAAAGAATCCTAATAGTTAACTCATAAGTTTGTTAGGAAGATTAAATTAAGTATATATATTGACTTATAGATATGCAATAAATTTTAGATGCCATTACTAACAGCAGATAATAAGAATCTTGGCCGGGTACAGTTGCTCACACTTGTAATCTCAGCACTTTGGGAGGCCGAGGCAGTCAGAAAACTTGAGGTCAGGAGTTCGAGACCTGGTCAACATGGTCAATATGGCGAAACCCTGTCTCTACTAAAAAAATACAAAAATTAGCTGGGTGTGGTGGTGCATGCCTGTAGTCCCAGCTACTTGGGAGGTTGAGGCATGAGAATCACTTGAACTCAGGAGGCAGAGGTTGCACAGTGAACTGAGATCGCACCACTGCACTCCAGCCTGGGTGACAGAGTGAGACTCCATCTCAAAAAAAAAAAAAAAAAAAAGTCCTAATTATTTAAAGTAACTGAGATATTTAATATCAGTGGACATTATGAGTATTCTCCCTAAACTTGGAACATTCTTTGGAACTACAGGGAACTTTAAAGAGACTAAAAGAGGTGGGAATGCGATGGAACCTAGATATAAATAATTTTATTTATTTTTTATATCATTGATTACTAATTTTATTACTGCTATCTTCAATATTAATCTTTATCATAGGTCTCTGTGCTCATATAAATTATTCTGAAAATTATTAAACATCATAGAAACTAATTTAGGTATATTCTATTAAAAATGTATGCCATTTTCAAAAGCCAGTAGTTACTCTAAATTTTAAAATGTGTTTGAAAAATATTTTTTCTACAGTAGTCTCTTAAATCATTTCTTGTAATTTCTAAATAGGCTCTAACAGGTGTGTAGTGTTTTTTAAAAAACAAAAAATTTAAAAAAAGAAAAATAATTTCTTAGTAGGTAAATATTGGTGTTCAAAAGCGTGGTTCTAGCAGTTAACAAATTCATGAAATTGACCGACTATTTTTTGAAAAATGTTTATGCTTATTGACCCTGAACCAGATACGCATGTACATTTCTGATTCAGCAGAGCTTATCATGATCTTGTTTATAATATTTGTTTATAACACTTATTGTAAACGGTTTCATAAAGAATGGTGATTTTCTTTGCCCTTGTTTCTATATTAATATAGTCACTGCCACAGATATGTGGAATTTGTGAAAAAATTACCTAACTGCTGTGTTCATGGGGTTCCTGTCAGAATCACTCATATTTATTCTTCTTTCAAGGCTATCTGGGAGAGTTGGTGCAGACGAATCCAAGGCCTGAGCTTGTCACTGATTCCCTCCCTGCATTTTTTCTGGTAGTGCAAGTGAGGGAAAGAAAAAAACTTTCAATAAATTCTTGTTACTGATGACAACATAGGCTTTCTGTATTTATTTGTTCATTTTTAAAATTTAATAACTTTATGTCGAGAAAATCAAATATCCATGTAAAATCAGTATCAAGGGAATGATGCAATACATTTCAATGACATCAGATTAATGGTGTAGATTACAAATGAGGGTGTGGCTCCTAGGCAAGGCCCAAAGCGCCTCTAGGTCAAGTAACTGACTGACTCAAAGTTAATTTGATATACAAGTCCACAAACAACATAATTTTCCAGTTGAACTTTCTCATATGTACAATAAACCTGCAGTCATCTGGTAAAATGGAGTGTTCTATTATCCTAGATACCAAATTCTTCTGAATATTTCCAAGTCAGCCATTAGAAAGTTTTTGTTGCAAATGGTCATAATTCTAAAATATATTTTATTTGCATCTGCTTTGGTAAACGGAGTATGTGTGTATATATATTTAATTTTAGTTTCAGGATCAAAAACAGTACATTGAAGGTAATTTAGCTTTTTATTTAACTTACGGGGTTATTACTGTATTCATAGTGGAAATTATCTTAATTTTTTTGTATATGAGAACCCCATTGTATTGCTATAAGTGAGGTTAAAAAAATGTCAGTAAGAAAAGGAAAGATTCAGATTATTGCAGGGATAATAAAATGACAGGTGAGCCTGTGCAGTTGGCTGGCTGGGAGGTTCGGGGGCCTAGGAGATGATTCCTAATTGCATTTTACGTGGGATTTTGCATTACTGTGAGGTCGTGCAGTTTTACTCTACCTACTTGATTGCTGCTGTTGTTGCTGTTGTTGCATTGTTTGTTTTTCTTTTTAAAAAGAGCCATGAGGCTGGGCATGATGGGTCCGGTCTGTAATCCCAACATTTTGGGAGGCCAGGGAGGGAGGATTACTTGAGCCAGGAGTCTGAGACCAGCCTGGGCAACATAGTGAGACCTTGTGTTTACAAAAAAAAAAAAAAATAGCCTAGGTGTGGTGGTATGTGCCTGTATTCCCAGCTACTTGAGAGGCTAAGCTGGGAGGATTTCTTGAGCCCAGGAGGTCAAGGCTGTAGTGAGCCAAGACTACGCCATTGCCTGGGCAGCAGAGCAAGACACTGTTTCTAAAAACAAACAAACAAAAAGGGGGCTATGAAAGATGTTTAAGTCTATGATCTTCAAAGCAGTGAAAAATAGAATTTTATATGCAAAATCTCATACAAACACCCTCTCCTCAAGACTACATTATGATCTGTTACCTGTTATTACACTTTTGAAGTTGAAAATGAAACAGAGAACTAGTTATTTTGCCCAAGGCCATGTAGCTAATAAGGGGCTATCATAGGATTTAAAGCTAGATCTATCTGACAACAAAGTCAGTATGATTTCCACCCCACCACATTGCAAAGGCAAACGAGTTTTCTCCCAAGGCTTTTGTTTTGACTGCATAACATCACCATTGCTGTCTTTATCTTTTTATTTTCTGTTATGACTGCATCATTAATTACCAAGTTTTTCATGTCACCTTTTACCTACGTCTTTACTTACATTTGTGTGTGTGTGTGTTTGTTGTTTTATTTTGTTGCTTTAGGAGGAGAATGTTGCATTTTCGACACCACACTCTTTACTTTTCGAATTATACATCTCCATAGTGTTTATGTGTGTATCTACTTTTAAATACGTAGATTACTTTTAAAAGAATATAAAATATGGTCAAAGTGATTGTATTTTGGAAGAGGAGTTGAGTGGTAGTGTGAGTAAAAAACCTGTTTTTCTTTGTATAATTTTTAGTTCCTTTGGAATATCATAGAATGTTGTACTATGCGCATATTTCATTGATTGAAAATTTAAAATGTTTCAGTTTTGTGGACATTTGGGATACTAAAGACTGTTAGAAACTGGTTGTAGTTCATAAATTTGAAACAGAAACAAAGGCTTGGCATGTTCGCTCATGCCTGTAATTTCATTACTCTGGGGGGCTGAGGCAGGCTGACTGCTTGAGTTCAGGAGTTCGAGACCAGCCTGAGCAACATGGCAAAACCCCATCTCTGCAAAAAATTTACTAAAATTAGCTGGACGTGGTGACATGTGCTTGTAGGCCTGGCTACTCTGGAGGCTGAAGTGCGAGGATCTCTTGAGCCCTGGAGGTCGAGGCTGCGTTGAGTTGTGATTATGCCTTTGCACTCCAGCATTTACAAAAGACATTGTCTCCAAAAAAAAAAAAAAAAAAGTCTTACATCATGGCTATGTTGCTAATTGATGGATTCACTGTTATACCAGATTTTATTAGGTGCCACATAATCCAAATTCTTTTGATATTTAGAGCTTAAAAAACAGAATACATATGCAACAAGAGCTGCAACATAGAATTTTAGAATCAGAAGATATCTTATAGATCATTTAGTACTTGTAAGTAATCAAGAAAAACATATGTCTTTGGACTCTGTGTTCATCATGGCTTTTATTGCGGGAGAAGGGGGAACAGGGTTTTCATTGTGTCGCCCAGTCTGGAGTGCAGTGGCGCAATTTCAGCTCACTGCTGCCTTGACTTCCCAGGCTCAAGTGATCCTCCCACCTCAGCCTCTGGAGTAGCTGGGTCTACAGATACATACCACCATGCCTGGCCAATTTTTTTGTGTCTTTTCTAAAGACGGGGTTTCATCATGTTGCCCAGGCTGGTCTTGCACTGCTGGGTTCAAGTAATTCACCTGCCTCTACCTCTCAAAGTGCTGGGATTTCAAGTATAAGCCAGCATGCCCAGTCCATATGGTAAGGGTTGGCATGGTGAAATTAATTCATAGGAAAAAGGTACCCAGAAAAATGACTCTCATAATATGCTCTGAATATAATGTATTTTCTCTTGGCCATACTTTATTATCATTATTTATTTATTTTCTTTTGTTCAGTCTCCATAAAGACACTCAAAAATTGCCCATGCTGACTACATTTCAAGTCATCATGGTGAGATATTGGGAAGTTTTCAATTAGCAATAATTACACATTAGATAAACCTCACCGACTATGATACTGCCACTGTGCAGAGGTAGGTAGGCCACATCTTTCAGAAAGACATTTACATGGAGGATTTACATCAAGAAAATAATTTGCTTTATTTTCTGAAGGTTCTGACTCTGGGAATGCTTTATGTAACTGTTGTGACACTTTGGAAGCAAATATTATTCAGTAGCAACAGATTTTTTTTTTTTAATGTGACTATTACTGTCTTGTTAAATGTGTGTATGAGTGTGTGTATGTGTATTTTAAGTTTACCATGCCACATTATCACGACCGTAGTAAGCAGTGTGAAGATCACAAGAAATTGACAATGGACAGTGATGCTCATGATAGCTGAAGGTATAAAACAGCAATGCCAGTGGAATATTTATTACTTTTTAAAAGGTGTTTAGAGTAAAAGAATCAATAATGGAAATAACTTATTCGGATAAAAATTCACTCTATTCATTCTATTTAGGTTAGATATTTTCTGATCACTTAAAAAACATCTTAAATAAATTACTTTCACTTGACATGAAATTTTCTTTCAGTCAGTGGTTTACATTTATTCTATTTTTGCTGTTGATTCCTTCTTATATCTCATAGTTTCTGTCTGAGAATATTTCTCTCTGAAATACATCCTTTAGATTTTTTTTAAGGTGGTGAGCTCTTTTTAGTTTTTGTCTGATATTTTGTCCTAATTCTGGTATGATATTTTATTTTTACTTTTTAAAAAAATTTTTTTAACATTGCTTTTAAAATTTCTTTTTCTTTTCTTTCTTTCTTTTTTTTTTTTTTTTTTTTTTTTTTTGAGACAGAGTCTGCGGCTCTGTCGCCAAGTGCTGGAGTGCAGTGAGGCGTGATCTCTGCTCACTGCAAGCTCCGCCTCCCGGGTTCAGCCATTCTCCTGCCTCAGCTCGGTAGCTGGGACTACGGAGTCCACCCTCCCCGGCTAATAGTTTTTGTATTTTTTAGTAGAGGCAGGGGGTTTCACCGTGTTAGCCCAGGATAGTCTCGATCTCCTGACCTCGTGATCCGCCCGTCTTGGCCTCCCAAAGTGCTGGGATTACAGGCTTGAGCCACCGCGCCCGGTTCTTTTAAAATTTCAATAGGTTTTCTCACCACCTGCAGGAACAGGTCATGTTTGGTTACATAAATAAGTTCTTTAGTGTCATTTCTGAGATTTTGGTGCATCCGTCACCCGGGCAGTGTACACTGTATCTGATGTGTAGTTTTTTATGCCTTGCCTCCTCCCACCCTTTCCTCTGAGTCCCCAAAGTCCATTGTATCATTCTTAGGACTTGATAAGAAATTTAAAGACATTGAGTGAACGAATTTAAAATGTATGCAACCTCATCTTCACACGTTGGCAGTATTTCATGTTTTGGTAGCTTCTCTGGTCATTTTCCCCTGTGGCCATCTTTAATAATGACTCATACTCACTGTAATAGAAATAATATCCATAAGCAAGAAAATCATTTATGGATTCTGCCAAATACATGAATTCACTGACACAGAAAAGAAAAATGGAACTATGATATGATTTTCACATTGGTAGACTCACACATACGAACACTAGGCAACCTTTTTTCCCCTAATAGCTCCTTGCTTTTAAAATTACTTATCTCCTTCCTATGTTGAGAAAAATGCGTCTTTGCTCATGACTTTCCACTACTATGTAATGTCACATCCTGAGTTTACTCACACCCTGGCTAAACTTTCAATCTGATTTTTTTTCTTTTTCCTCTCTCACTAGGGTATACTCTGACAGTTTTAATAAGAATATCTTTGAGACAAATTTCAACTTCTTTTTTTTTTTTTTTTTTTTTGAGACAGAGTCTTCCTCTGTCACCTAGGCTGGAGTGCAGTGGTGCGATCTCTGCTCACTGCAGCCTCTGCCTCCTGGGCTCAAGTGATTCTCCTGCCTCAGCCTCCTGAGTAGCTGGGATTACAGGCACACGTCACCAAGCTCGGGTCATTTTTGTATTTTTAGTAGAGACAGAATTTCACCATGTTAACCAGGCTGGTCTCAAACTCCTGACCTCAGGTCATCCACCCGCCTCGGCCTCCCAAAGTGCTGGGATTACAGGCATAAGCCACTGAGCCTGGCCAAATCTCAACTTTTCTGAATATTATTTTCTGTGCAACTCTAGTCAATTGACTTTGAAAACTTAAAAATATATTTCAGTAGAAATGAACAACTTTGTATTTTGGACATCATTTCTGAGGAAATTTTGATTCAGTACATCTTACATCTGATTCTTTGACTTTTGTTTTAGGTCAGGTCAGATATAGCATATTTAGAAAAGATTGTTATATAACTTTACCCACTAAATTAACCATGTGAAAATTCCCTTTCTAAGAACAAGATAATGAGACCCTAAATCAAGTTCTGTGCAGAATTTAGGTATGGAAAGTTAAATCATTTTTAGCACCCAGAGTTTTCTTTCAACACACTGGCACTTTCAACTGACTTCACCAATTAAAAAAAATTAAGTCAGTGTTTAGAAAATTGCTATTTGACACATCTGTGGTCTATTAAATAATGATTAATGTACAAAAAAACACAAACAAAATTTGTGGTTAAGTCATGACGGCACTAGTTATTTTTATCACCATAAGTTTTCATACTTGTGAGAGCATAATGAGAATCTTCTCATTAGCCTGGTATGTTATTACGCTATTCTCAGAGGTACCTAGGGGTGGGTGGCCAGCAGATGATGTAACCTTTCAGTTAGGGAAAAGCAGTGCTCCTGGATATATATGGCAACCTCATTTTAGAAAGTGTTCTTTTTCTAAGAAGTTTAAAGAAAGGATAACTGCAATTTCTTTCTCTGGATCATAACAAGCCACGTTAATACTCTTAAACCATAAATGTGTTTGAAGAATTAACTAAGCCACAAATATTTTATGGATTAAAGTTTTATTGGCAATATTTTCTCTATAATTTAAATTTGCTTTTGATGGTACTTATGATAAGTTTAGCAATGAAAGAATCTTAATTGGTGTTTGGCTTAATTTATTTATTTATTTATTTTTTTTGCAACAGGGTTTCACTCTGTTGCCCAAGCTGGAGTGCAATGGCTGGATCTTGGCTCACTGTAATGTCTGCCTCCCAGGCTCAAGACATCCTCTTGCCTCAGTCTCCCGAATAGCTGGGACTATAAGCATGAGCCACCGTGCCTGGCCAATTTTTAAATTTCATGTAGAGACAGGGTTTTGCTATGTAGCCCAGACTGGTCTCCAACTCCTGGGCTCAAGCAATCCTCTCACCTAGGCCTTCCAAAGTTCTGGGATTACAGTTGTGAGCCGCCGCCTCTGGCCTGCTTGAATTTTTAAAAACACCAAAAGTCACTTATGGTCTAATAGTTCTATCCATTTCAGACTGAATTTATACCATCAAATCTGCCCATATATATTTGTCTGTGTTCTTAGCCATGATTCAATAAGCACCTCCCAAGTTTTCAGGCACTATACTTCCTGTTGGTGGTCCAAATATAAATAAAAGCTGGGCCTGCTCTCAGGGACCCTCACAGTCTAGATGAGGGAGAGACCTTTGTCAACTCTGTGGTAACAGCCTTTGTTAAATTCTATAGGAGGATAAGGGAACACGTAGGTAAACTGGAGAGAGATACCGTCTCTCTCAAGGATTTACAAAGGGAGTAAAACTGTGGAGAGAGACCATCTCTCTCAAAGATTTACAGAGGGAGTAAAACTGTCGTGAGACTTCAATGGCTGAACAAAAGTATCAAAAAGAGCCACTTCTGACTGGAATTTTTTTTTTTTAATTTTGAAATATCAATTTGAAAATTGCTTCTAGATTCAGAAGAAGACAAATCCCACAAGTTGGGACTTATGATTAAATAAATGTAAGGAATGCTGCATTCTCCACTTCCTTCTTAGAGATTCACTGGGCGCATTAACAGATTCAAGGCTTAGAAAAACTGCATTAAATAAACCTGTTAATATTAACATGCTTTTTTTTTTTTTAAATGTACATGACTATGGAATATCCCTATTACAATCTCTCTTCTGCAGCATGTTTTAGGAAAAGAATCAGAGTTTTCTTTAAGATAAGACAGTTATGAGGCATAGGGATAAGATAGGGAGAAATTTGAGGCTGGGGCCCATATAGAGAGATATAAATGAGATAGGATTTCATTAATAACAAAGGTCTATTTTGAAATTAATATGTATTTTAAAATTATGGAATTTTTTGATGCCCTTGTGAAACGGGACAGGTTCCCTTGCCCCCTGGCAGGGTGTGCGAAGTGGGTGTGGCTTGTGTCTTCAGTGGGCCACTGCTCAAACCTCTAGGGGAGCGCACAGATGGGCAGGCTGCAGGGCTCTGACCCCTCGGCAGTGTCTGGGGGTGAATGTTTACAGCTGAAGCCCCAGTGGGTGTGTGTTGCATTGTGCTCTTTTAGTTTTGCTCTTTTAGTTTAGCCGTCTGTAGGTGGCTTATGTTAGTCAGCTCAATCAGACCCCCGCCTTATCCCAAGGACACAGGGCTTTCTGTATCCTGAAGTTCTTGCCTTGGTGTACCATAAGAATTGGATTGCATGTGGGCTTGAAGAATGAGTACAAGGTTTTATCGAGTGGAAGTCGCTCTCAGCAGATGGGGGAACCAGAAGAGAAATGGTTTTCCCCTGGAGTCGGGCCGCTTGGTGGCCGGGATCTCCCTCAGCGGCCCCAGCCAAATCCCACATTGTTCTGCTGGTCAGTGGCCTGCCTGCCGGTGCCTGTCGACTTTGTGCCTCTCAAAGTCCAGCCACCTGTGTGTTCCCCCTGTGCGTGTTCCTCCACCAACGTGCTCTTCTCAACATTCAGCCGCTTCCGTGTCTGCCTTGCTACGGTCTGGCTTTTTATAGGCACAGAATGGGGGGTGTGGCAGGCCAGGGTGGTCTTGGGAAATGAAACATTTGGACTGGAAATCCCTGTTCTCACCTAGGTCTGTGGAGGTGGAGTCCTAGCTGGGGACCACAACCTCTTCTACCCAGTACTTCCCCTGTCCCTATCATTGAAAGGGAACTTCCCTTCCCTTCCCAGCGTCTCCCTTTCATATCACTTGCTTTAAACACTTACGCAGAAGTTAAATTTTCGTTTAATTTGAACCAGCAGAATACAGTTAATAACAATGTATTCTTGAAAGCTGCTAAGAGAATAGATTTAAAGTGTTCTCACCATAAAAAAGATAAGTATGTGAAGTAATGTTTATGTTAATAAGCTCAAATTAGCCATTCCACAATGTGTATGTATTTAAAGACAACATGCCGTACATCATAAATATATACAATTTTAATTTGTCAATTTAAAATATTGTTTGCAAAAAAATATTGAACCAGGAAATTCAACTTTTGTGAAAGTTTTTCATAATGTATAAGACCATCATGAAGCCGGGTGCAGTGGCTCACACTTGTACTCCCAGTACTTTGGGAGGCTGAGGTGGGAGGATTGCTTGATCCCAGAAGTTCAAGACCTGCCTGGGCAACATGCTGAGACCCTGTCTATAAGAAAAAAAAATTTAAATAAAGACTGTCATAAGAGATTCTTTAAATGGTATGTGCTGATTCTCTTCACTAATGTGTACTTTGAAAGAACTATGCAGTTTCTTTTTTTAAGATCCTGGCAAAATACAGCCATGTTAGTTATATTTATTGCTGTCAGTTTTTTAGACAGTTATAGCTGTGAATAACATCACTGGACAAAATCCATTTGCTGTCTGTGGCTGGAAATTCTACAGTTTTTGAAAGCTAGAATTACTTGGGAGTGGCCATTCAAAGGTGTCATGAAGGAGACAATAACCTCACTCTCTCCCTTTAAAGTCTGGCCCATACAAAATGCTAAAACGCTGATATTATGTTCAAATGAAGTCTGATTTTGTAACAGTTTCTAAAATTGGAAAAGGGATGGCGTATTGCAAAATTTACATAAACCATCTCATTCTCGGTGAGATGAAACATTTGTAGTAAACATTAAGAACTCTGTCACTCTCATGCTTTCATTTTCCAAGAATTTGACACAAATTTTGGAGTAACATATCCTAGATACTCAGAGAGATCTCTTTTCCTTTAGCTTAGAGAAATATTTTTTTGTGTTTCTCAAAACTTTGAATTTGCAGGTGACTGCAATATCAAGTCCACATTCCTCTCCAAAACACAGAAAATGTTTTTATATGGAATGCTAACACTAAAAATAGGAAAGCTGTTTTGGCTTATAACTACAGAAAATTGTAACATTTAAGGCGAGGAGATCAAGTTTAATTGCTATGTTGTTAGCTAAAGTCTTACTTTGCTTCTATAAATATGTTATATTTAACCTATAAGGATCTGTTTTTATAGTTCTTTAAATGAATTAAAAATATGGCTTTTTTTTCTCATTTTGCATCATTTGGCGTTAAACATTTCTTTTTTACATTATTCATCATCTGTTTCAGTTCTTAGCTTTCTCAAGAAGGAGTCTCTCTGTTCTTTTTTTATGAGATGGGGTTTTACTCTGTCGCCCAGGCTGGAGTGCAGTGGCGTGATCAAGGCTCACTTCAGCCTTGACCTCCTGGGCTCAAGTGATCCTCCCGCTTCGGCCTCCCGAGTAACTTGCACCACAGGCGTACACCACCATACCTGGCTAATTTTTCTGTTTTTTTTAGAGACAAAGTTTCACCATGTTGCACAGGTGGTGAGTGTCTCTGTTCTTTACATGTCCCTTAGTTATTTATATGTAGTTAATTTCTTACCAAGTTTTCTTTTTATATACTTTTTAAATTTCTTATATTTTAATTATACAAGGTTGTGATGAGAAATTTGTTTTGTCATAGCTTTGGGCATATTTATCCCCCTTCTTCATTTCCTAACCAATTAGAATGGATTCCTCTTTCTCTGTAGAATACCTACTTGCATATTGTTAATAAAGATTTCCAATAGTCTCTGGAATATTGCATGCCCACAATTTCTGTCTTTAATGAATACTACTTTTCACACTCCATAAGAATTATTGGAGGTAATAGACTAAAAACCATCGCTACATGTAATTTTTTAAATCCTTCAACAGGAAGTGGCCAGGTGAAGAACACATTCTTTATAGGGGCCTTCCCCTTATGCAGGGAGCAGAGATCTAAAATGGATTAGTATTGGAGAAATACACGTTTGTCCCTTGAGGCCGTTTGAAAAATAGTGGTAGATGGATGTCAAATTTGGATGTGAGGAAATAAAAATTTAGCTGAAATAGTTGATTTTGGAAGTCAGAGCAACCTACATATTTGGGTCAATAAAATGCTGCACTTAGCAAAGCTCTACCTCCTACCTGTTTAATATCTGTGTGGGAGGGAAAATTTGGACTCCACAGAAAACAAGCCCAACAAGAATTAAAGAGCCAAATATTTAAATATTGTGTGATTCATTTTCTCTGAGTAACCCCACTAGGCTGTGAACGTGTCTTAATGCACACATATCAACCAAAGTCCTCACGGGTCAGCTTGCCTCAGACAAAACTGACTCAGGGAAGCATAAACAGCAGTGTTGAGTTAGATTCTAACTCATTTGTTTCTTCATACACTAGGGGCTATTATAACATGTTAGTAAAAAATTAACAGCCATAAGAAAACAAAGAAATAAATGGTCAGTATGCCAACAATTTAAGCATCTGTCGATATTGCAAACAAAATCAAAGTGCTGTTTCATAAAAACGTTTTTCAGAAATTTTACCGATACTGTTTTGATATAAAACAATCTTTCATGCTTACTAAAACTTAATTTAAGCCATTTTAGAAGCCAACATTTTAATGAAAAATATTCTTTTGAATAATTTCATGTCAAATCAATGATTTCATAATTTTTAATGCAGACTTCTTTTTATGTTAGATTGCTTAGGAACCAAATAAGATGTTTTGGGGAATTTCATGTATAGGAGAATAGTGGCATTTGGGTCAAGTGTGATGGCTCACACCTCTAATCCCAAAACTTTGGGAGGCCAAGGAAGGTAGATTGCTTTAGCCCAGGAGTTTGAGACCAGCCTAGGCAACATGACAAAACACCACCTCTACAAAAAATAAAATAAAATAAAAATTAGCTAGTGGCATGTGCCTATACTCCCAGCTACTTTGGAAGCTAAGGTGGAAGGATCACTTGAGCTTGGGAGGTTTAGGCTGCAGCGAGCCATGATCATACCAGTGCACTCCAGCCTGGGTGACAGAGTGAGACTCTGTCTCAAGGAAAATGAAAAAAGAATAGTGACATTACACATGTCTGATAAACTCTAACTCTGTTTATTTTCACAAAGAATTAAAAATACTTTTGGCCAGGCACTGAGGCTCATGCCTGTAACTTCAACTTTTTGGAGGCTAGCGCAGGAGGATTATTTGAGCCCGGGAGTTCAAGACAAGCGTAGGCAACACAGCAAGACCCTCTCTCTACAAAAAATTTAAAAATTAGCCAGACAGGGTGGTGTGTGCCTGTAGTCCTAGCTACTTGGGAGTTGGAGGTGGGAGGATCACTTGAGCCTGGGAGGCTGAGACTGCAGTGAGTCATGGTCACACCACTGCACTTCAGCCTGGGTGACAGACAGAGCAAGACCCTGTCTCAAAAAAACAAAAAAAACAACAAAAAAAACCCCTATATTTTTGCTATGCTAAATGATATGGTTTTGTTTGTCTCTGTGTTCCTACCCAAATCTCATCTCAAATTGTAATCCCCATAATCCCCAAGTCTTGAGGGAGACACCAAGTGGGAGGTGATTGGATCATGGGTGTTCTCGTGCTAGTGAGTTCTCACGAGATCTGATGGTTTTCTAAGGCAGTTTTCCCTGCTCTTGATCATTTTTCTCTTTCCTGCCGCCTTGTGAAGAAGGTACTTGCTTCTCCTTCCGCCATGATTGTAAGTTTCCTGAGGCCTCCCCAACTGTGTGGAACTGTGAGTCAATTAAACCTTTTTCCTTTATAAGTTACCCAGTTTCAGGTAGTATTTTTACAGCAGTGTGAGGATGGACTAATACACTAATCAAAAAGCGATCAAGGGAAATCCAAATCAAAGAATTGTTTTAATCCCTATTACCTCAATGATTATTGACATAATTCAATTATTTTTGCATTTTCTTTTCCATTCACCTACCTGCACCGTGTTTTTAAAAATATATATGTAAAAATATATTTAAAAATATATCTACATTATTAGGACATATAAGCCATTATTAATTGTATTTTCTCCTTTTTATTCATTAGAGTATTGATGTCCTTTTAGTCATGCTTAAAACTCATTTGCTAATAAATTCTTCAAAAACAGCTCATGGGAACACCATTCTCTTACTTCTTGCATGCTGGTAACAGCTTGTAGGTATCTTTCACACATAGAAGTCAGTTTTGTAGGGTATAACATTTTTGACTCACATTTGCTTTCTCTGAATGTATTTTGTTTTTACATTATTTTATTTTATATTTTTATTCTTATTTTTTTGAGATGGAGTCTGGTTCTGTCGCCCAGGCTGGAGTGCAATGGCGTGATCTTGGCTCACTGCAACCTCCGCCTCCTAGGTTCAAGTGTGTTTTAATATTTTTTGAAAGAAATGTGGTGGTGCATGTATGTAGTCTCAGCTACTTGGGAGGCTGAGGCAGGAGGATTGTTTGAGGCCAGGAATTCAAAGCGATTCTCCTGCCTCAGCCTCCTGAGTAGCTGGGACTACAGGTGCATGCCACCACACCCAGCTAATTTTTGTATTCTTAGTAGAGATGGAGTTTCACCATTTTGGCCAAGATGGTTTCGATCTCTTGACCTGCCTTGGCCTCCCAAAGTGCTGGGATTACAGGCATGAGCCACTGCACTCTGCCTATTTTTATTTTTATTTTTATTTTTAAGAGATGGGGTCGCTATGCTTCCCAGGCTGGTCTCAAACTCCAGGCCTCAAGTGACCTTCTTTCCTTGGCTTCCCAAAGTCCTGGAATTACAGATGTGAGCCACCACACCTGGTTCTGTGAATATCTTAAATACTTATTCTACTTTCTTCCAGCATTAAAATCTGCTGAGAAGTCTGTTGAGTCTAATTTTTGTTCCCTTGTAAGTTACTTGTTACTTTTGCCCAGATACCCAAAGGTTTTACAAGTCCAGTAATTTCACTAGAATATGTCTTAGTATTGATTATTCTAATCTAGATAGACATTCTTGGATATAAAATACACTCTTTAAATTCAGTTTTTTCTCCCACTGGACAGTTTTTTTTGTAATTACCATTTTTTTTCCTTCTCTCGCTTTGGTTTTCTTTTCTAGAGACTCCTGTTGACTGATATGTCAGATTTTTTTCCTCTATCTTCAGTGTTTGTCCCCTTTTCTTAAGTCTATTTTCCTTCATTTATTTTTAATTTTTAATATTTCACTCCTTTTTAAACTTCTGTTTATTTTAAGGTATTATTTGTTATATTCTCTTGTTTTTGTGCTGTTTTAGTTTAGCCTTTATTTCCAAAAATATTTTTAAGGGTTTACAGCCAGCAACAATTATTTCTGAAAATATTTTTAAATTTCTAATTTTTAAAAAATTCTGTCATTTCTGATTTTTCTAATTTAACTAAGAATTTTGTTATTTCAAGTCATATTATTTTCTTAATGTCTTTAGGTTGTTTTTAAATAGGAAGTTATAGTTTTGATATATTTCGTGGGCATATTTTTTTTAGCTGCTTTCATTTTCTGCAGACATATTCTTCTGCTGCTTCTTCTTATTCTTTTGGTTAGTTTTTCAGGGAATTTCACCTTGATTGCTGTAGTGGGTTGAATGGTGTCTCCCCCAAATTCATGTCTATCCAGAACCTTGGAAATAAGATTCTAAATAAGTTTCTAAATTTGGAGATTTAACTAGGTTGTAATTAGTTAAAGACCTCAATATGAAATTATCCTGGGTTTAGGGTAGATTCTAAATCCAGTGATTGATATCTTTATAAGAAGAGGAGAAGACAAAGAGAAAAACATAAAGAGCAGAAAGCAATGCAAAGATGGAGGCAGAGATTGGAGTGATGTGTCTACTACTAAGCGAGGAACAATAAGGATTTCCCACAACCACCTAAAGCTAGGAGAAAGGCATTAGATGGTTTTTCTGTCTCAGAGCCTATAAGAAGGAACCAGCCCTGCTGACATTTTGATTTTGGGATTTCTGGTCTTCTGAACTGTCAGTCATCAAGTTTGTAGTGCCATCTCACAGAAGCCCTAGGAAGTTAATACAATCCTTTCCTGTTGTCCCTTTTTATGCAAAATTTATTTTTCTAGAATTTCAGGAGACTTGGTTCAGATGGCTTTTCTTTTTCTTTTAGAGACAGAATCTCGTTGTGTCACCCAAGCTGGAATGCAGTGGTGCAATCACAGCAGTCCTCCTGCCTTGACCTTCCAATGTGTTGAGATTACAGGCATGAGTCACTGCCCCCAGCTCTGAGGTGGCTTTTCCAACTTCACAGAGCTCTTGCTTCTGTTGTGTGTATGTGTTCAAAAGTATGGCAGCTTGATTTCTGAGATTTCCCAACTCAACTCTCTGACCCTACTTTTATTTTGATCTTCCCTTTCCTTCATATTCTGTTTAGTTTTGATTTTTCGGTCCCTGTCCTAGAATGAAGCCCTGGCTGCCCCGTATTGAGAGTTCATTGAGGTAGCCTGCTCTTCAGGACTCTATATGGACCTCTTGCACCCACTTGCTATCAGATTGGGCAAAATTCCAAGTTTTAGCTGCTGGTCACGTATGGACACATCACATTTTCAAATGAATACCTATTGACTATTTTGGTTATTTTCTTTCTCCCTCACAGAGGCTATTATTTTTTTGTACCTACCCTCTTATTCTAGAGTTTGTGGGAAACTTTGTCACAATGTTTTGTATTAAATTTTGTCTGTGGGTTTTTGGTTTTGCTATATAATTGCCCTGTCTGTTTTTGAGAGCGGGGATTCAGGAACATTAAAAAATCATATCATCAATCACTACCATCAACGTCCAAGAATTCCTTGTGTCTAAGTTTAACTGTAAACAGTTCCAGTTTGCACTATGATGCTTTCCATTTAGCTAACATATATCTCCATGTATCATTTAATTATTGAATAATATCACTCCCTACCCTGGATACTTTCCTGAATTGAAGCAAATGTGTTTTAATATTTTTTGAAAAAGTGTGGTGGTGCATGTATGTAGTCCCAGCTACTTGGGAGATTGAGGCAGGAAGATTGTTTGAGGCCAGGAATTCAAGGTTGCAGTGTACTACTGTTGCACTTGTGAGTAGCCACCAGTATAGTGAGACCTTGTCTCTAAAACACCAAACAAGCAAAAAAAACACAAAAAAGAACTAAAATAAACAATAAAAGAGTAGTTGGCAACTTGAAATATTTAAAATATACTTAAAAATTGGGTTTGGGATTTTAAATGGCTCATATAATCCCTGACTATTATTGTACTTGATAGGAACATCTGCTATTTCTTTCTTCCCTCCTTTATTATTTTTAAATACAATTTTTCCTTTTTACCTGAATAGACATTTCTATAAAGAAAGCATAAAATGGACAAAAGATACATGAAAAGGTGCTAAATATCATTAATTATCTGAGAACAATAAATCAAAACCACTATGAGATACCATCACATACCTGTTAGTATGGCTGTTATCAAAATTCAGAAGATAAATGTTGATGAGGCTGTGGAGAAAAGGAAGCCCTTGGACAATGCTGGTAGAAATGTAGACTGGTACAACCATTATGGAAAGCAGTATGGAGGTTTCTAAAGAAATTAAAAATAAAACTACTATATGACCCAGCAATCCTTCTGGGCATATACCTAAAGGAAAAGAAATCACCACCTTGTGAAGATACCTGTACTCCTACATTCATTGCAGCATTATTCATAATAGCCAAGATACAGAAACAACTGAAGTGTCTGTTGATGAATGGGTAAAGAAACTATGGTATATTTATGGAATATTATTCATCTTTAAAAAAGGAGACTCTTGCTGGGCATAGTGGCTCATGCCTGTAATTCCAGCACATTAGGAGACCAAGGTAAGCGGATGGCTTGAGCTCAGGAGCTGGAGACCAGGTTGGGCAATATGGCAAAACCGTCTCTACAAAACACACACACACACACACACACACACACACAAAAATTAGTTGGGCATGGGGTTGCGTGCCTATATAGTCCCAGGCGGAGGTGGGAGGATTGTTTGAACCTGGGGGACTGAGGTTGCAGTGAGCTGAATTCAGGCCACTACGTTCCAACCTGGGTTACAGAGTGAGACTCTGTCAAAAAAATAAAATAAAGTAACAAAATAAAGTAAATAAGGATACTCTGCTATTTTCACAACGTGGATCAACCTGGAGGACATTATGCTAAGTGAAATAAGCCAGAAATAAAAAGAAAAATACATTGCGTAATCTCGTATGTGCAATCTAAAAAGAAAGTCATTTATACAGAGATAAAAAATTAAACAATTGTTACAAGGTTGGTGCAGGAGGCAGAGGAGGGGAAGAAATGGGTAGATGTAGGTCAGAAGATACAAACTACTAGCAGGTATGTATAATGAGAAAAACTAGAGATCTCATGTACAACATGGGGTCTATAGCTAATAAAATTGTACTCCATTGGGATTCTTTTTTTTTTTTTTTTTTTGAGATGGAGTCTCGTTCTTGTCGCCCAGGCTGGAGTGCAGTGGTGCGATCTCAGCTCAGTGTAGCCTCTGCCTCCCAGGTTCAAGCAATTCTCCTGCCTCAGCCTCCTGAGTAGCTGGGATTACAGGTGCCTGCCACCACTCCCAGCCAATTTTTGTAGTTTTAGTAGAGACGAGGTTTCACCATGTCGGCCAGGATGGTCTCAAACTCCTGACCTCAGGTGATCCCCCGTCTCAGCCTCCCCAGGTGTTGGAATTCTTGTTAAATAAGTAGATTTTAGATGCTCTTGCCCCAAAAACAAGAACAAAGGTAAGTATGTAAGATAATGGATACGTTAATTTGCTCTACTATAGCAGCCATTTTACTATCTCTATGCATCCTATAACATTATGTTGTATACCTTAAATATACACAACATTTATTTTTTAAAAAGCATTTTTTCCTTGGTTCATAAAGGGCAGATAAAAATATATTTTTCCTTTTGTACATGCAAATTGTTTGAAAATTTATACTTATATAAAGCTGTTTAAACACTAGTCTACTTCTGTCCCTGATCTCCATTTTCTTGATTCCAGAATAAATAATTTTCAGTTCTTACAATAGCTGATTCTTTGTCTATTGACCTCACATCTCTAAATTACATTTTTATATTTTTATATTGCTCCTTCCTATTATTTTGTTTTTAGGCATTATTTCCTGACTTTCAGACAAGAATTTAGCTGTTTTTTTAATCACCTGGTGGCCTTCCTCATCCCAAGCCTCATATTTGCACTCTTCCTGTTTCCTCACCTCCCTATTTAGTTGTATGATATTTTGCTTCAATAAAAATATCTTGTTAGATCACTATCTGCATTGTTAAGACAATTTAAATGTTGCTCATAACTTCCTCCACTGAGTTAATAATAGTCTCGTCATTTGTTTGTTTACTTGGTTTTGTATGTCCTTATCAATTTACAGATTCTTTTTTATTTTATTTTTATTTTTATTTGTTTATTAGATAGATAGATAGATAGATAGATAGATAGATAGAAAGAAACAGGATCTCACTATGTTGCCCAGGCTGGTTTTGAACTCCTGGGCTTAAGCAATCCTCCTGCTGCAACCTCTCAAAGTGCTAGGATTACAGATTGAGCCACTGCACTTGGCCAAATTTAAGCCAAGAGTCTACCGGTTGTCAAATGTGTTCAGATTCATGAGATCATACATTGCCCTCATCTTGGAGACCTCTAGCCTGAAGCCCTTTTGGCTCCTCTGATTGTCATTGGGTGTCCTATGTATCTGGTACACAGCTATAGATCTGGGATATCCCATCACCACTCATTTGGAAATTCCCTTCTCACTTCTGAATCAGATCTCTTGTTTCTTGCATCCAGCCTTTCTTATTTATTTATTTATTTATTTATTTATTTATATTTTTTTGAGACTGGGTCTCACTCTATTGCCCAGACTGGAGTGAAATATTCTATTTCCTGATTTGTCTTTCAAGTTGTTTCTCTTGCTTTCTCTCTTCTCTCTGCATTTCTCAGATGTCTCGTAAGCCCTGGTGGACTGCTTTTGATTGAGAATGGAGATTAAAAAGCTGTATGGTGGCTCTGAGTTCATAGGTGAGTCTTAACTTTGAGATTCACAGATAGTATTACTTAACTGAGTAATTGTTCAGAGTCTTTAAGTCTTTTTCGCTTCCAAAATCTGTTGGAACATCTGGTGGTGATGGTGGTGGTGGTATGTCAACATTCATCACTTGGCAGGTTTATGAATACTTATCCTTCCTTTTTTTTTTTTTTTTGAGACAGAGTCTTGTTCTGTCACCCAGCTGGAGTGCAGTGGCACGATCTCGGCTCACTGCTAGCTCTGCCTCCAAGGTTCAAGCAATCCTTGTGCCTCAGCCTCCCGAGTAACTGGGACGACAGACCCACGCTGCTGTGCCTGACTTTTTTTTGTATTTTAGTAGAGATGGGGTTTCACCATGTTGCCCAGGCTGGTCTTGAACTCCTGAGCTCAGGCAATCCGCCAGCCTTGGCCTGCCAAAGTGCTAGGATTTCAGGCGTGAGCCACTGTGCCCGGCCTCATCCTCCCGTTTTTGTTTGAACAGTACCCTTGTCCTCAGCTGGGCTTTCTGTACTGCAGTTAAGGTAGCTTCTGTTTTAACCTTTCTTGAGAATAAACCTTCAATCTCTTGATAGAGAGTGAGAGGATTAGCCCTTAAGGAACAGGAGATAGAGAAAGAGATCTAGAGATCTAGCTGCTTTTCAAACTCCTTTCACATATTTTGCCTTGTAGTTCTGTCCTCTCTACTCCCCCTTTCCAGAGATAAAGTTTAATTCCTGAGCTAAACGGAAATTCTCATGTTTTTCTCCTCCATTGTGAGGTTATTTCTTAAAAAAAAAAAAAAAAAATCCTTTCATCGTAGTTTTTGTTTGTTTATTTGCTTGTTTGTTTGTTTGTTTTTGAGACAGGGTCTTGCCCCGTCGCCCAGACTAGAGTAGAATGGCGTAATCTCGGCTCACTGAAACCTCCACCTCCTGGGTTCAAGCAATTCTCTTGCCTCAGCCTCCTAAGTAGCTGGGACTACGGGCATGTGCCACCACACCCAGCTAATTTTTGTATTTTTAGTAGAGAGAGAGTTTCACCATATTGTCCAACCTGGTCTTGAACTCCTGGCCTCAAATGATTCACCCTCCTTGGCCTCCCAAAGTGCTGAGATTACAGGCATGAGTCACTGTGCCCAGCCATTTCATCATAGTTTTAATGGAGGCTCAGGAGTGAGAAAAATTAGACATAGCTCCACTAAACTCTCAGCCAAATGGTGGCTCTGAAGTTTTAAGATGTATTTTGAATCCATTAATTCGTAATACTTTCTGTTGCCATTGTAAGATCTCACTTTCTTGAAGTAAAGTGATTTCTGTCTCTTCTATGAAAATCCTCCTAAAGAAAATTCTGGGTCTTGTTAGAAATTTGTATTTTTCTGTTCTCAGCAAATTATATTGCATATTGCACTTAATACTAAAAGAGGATAAAATACAAATTTTTATTATATAAATGTTCAGTTTTTTCTCTTTACTCTTGGTGATTTGCACATTCATTCACCTTTCTTTCCATCTACATTAGTGGTTCTACCCAAGGGTGATTGTATCCTCTCGGGTACATCTGGTGATATCTGGGGAGATTTCTGGTACAGTTTTTTTTGTCAAAACTGGGAGCTGCTACTGGCATCTATTGGATAGGGACCAGGCATTCTGTAAAATATGCCAAATTTCACAAGATAGCACTCTCTGGCTGAAAATTGTCTGACCCAAAATGTGAATAGTGCTGAGGTTAAGAAACTGCTTTCAACTGCATTCTTAACAAAGGTGATAATCTCCCCAAGGAGGCAAAAAGTGTTTATTCAGGTTGGATGGTGGGGGAGGGGGAGCATTTTACTACAATGGTTTGTGACCCTTCAAGGGGTCACAATGTAAAAACAGATACATAGCGTTAACTGGTATTAAAATTTCATGGCAGAGACAATTAAGGGAAAAAAACAACTAAAATTTTTTTTAGGGGAGAAATAATGAAATAAGGCCAAGAAACACTGCTTCAAATGGAAGGTTTTGTTATTATTACCAGTCAGGTTTGGCAGAACTGTGTTTGAGGTCCAGAATCAAGAGGAAGGTGGGAAGAAGAGAAGAACAATGAAATAGAGATTTAAGACTAATGGAAGAGATTTCCTATATTATTTTGGAAAAGAGAGATACTGAAGTAAATACAGGGAGGTAAATGGGGCAAAAAAAAGAATATAATGTGAATTATTCTAAAGAAAATTATGTGCCCTTTTCATAGTTTTGGGAAACTAAAATACATACCTTGAATTATCTTCCTTCCTTCCTTCCTTCCTTCCTTCCTTCCTTCCTTCCTTCCTTCTCTCTTTCTCTCTTTCTTTCTTTCTTTTTCTTTCCTTCCTTCCTTCTTTGTCTTACTCTATTGCTCAGGCTGGAATGCAATGGCATGATCACAGCTCCCTGCAGCCTCAAACTCCTGGGCTCAGGTGGTCCACCTGCCTCCACCTCTCACCTGGTGGAATCGCAGGCATTCACCACCATGCCTGGCTAATTTGTTTTGTATTTTTTTGAATGCGTGGGTTTTCACCATGTGGCCCAGGCTGGTCTTGAACTCCTGGGCTAAAGCAATCCTCAATGCCTCGGCCTCTCAAAGTACTGGGATCCTTGAATTATTTTATAAGTTGTTTTAGATGCCAATCAATGCTTTTTGACAACTGCCTGATTCTCTTACAGAACTGCATGTGTTGTGGAGCCAATAGTGTTAAATAATAATAGCTGCTCTTTATTAAAGATCAATTTAAAAATAATTCTGCCAAATAGAAGTATGACTCCTAATTTTTCAATAGAAATATTCCGTCTGAAGTCACAGAGCTTTCACAGACCCCCACCTCAGTCTTCCCTAAGTTCCAACTGGACTTGGAATAAATCTGGCTTGACTGGTTACTAGCTCTGTGGCTTTGGAGATGCCAATTGCTATCACTGAGTTTAAGTTTATTTATTTAAGGAGAAAGAAGATAAGAATCCTATCTTCCAGAGGTGCTGATGAAAGTATTACAGATAATATATGCAAAATGCCTTAGCCCCTAAAATGAGAGCTACAATAATGTTATTTAAAAATTACATCTAAAGGAAAAGGTTCTTCATGTATTTTACTGTTATGTCACTTTGCATATTTATTCAATTGAACTATACAATCTCTTTATGACTTGATGTAGAGAAGCCTAATATAATAATAGATATCAAAGTAAGAAAAGCCTCATTATTTAAAAATAATATGCCTAACAGTAATTCAACCATTTTCTTTCATCAGACAAAGCATATTTGTTCCCAAGTTCTTAAAACTCTTAAGAAAATCTTCAAGTGCACTAAAATAATAATAGTATTACATATAAAACCTCCATTGAGTATCTATTCAGGAAGATTGCTTCCCTTTTCGAACTTCACTAGTATTTATTAAATTAACATTTGCTATTAATTACACATTATTCTTATTTTTATTCTTTCAATCATTCAACCCAAAATGTCATGATCACACGTTTTAAATACACTTTCGGAAATTCTACTTTTGCAATTTTCTATTGCAAAATAGAGTCTATGTCTTTTATTTCTATGCACTCCTTCTTTATAGCACCCAAGCTTCAGCACCATGGTAGATGTATAAGTGTGTGTATATTTGATACATTAGTTAATTAATATAGGTCTCTTATCTGGGGATGTAATCTCTTCCCTAGTGGGAGTAAAATTCTTTTTTTTATTATATTTTAAGTTCCAGGGTACATGTGCACAATGTGCAGGTTCGATACATAGGTATGTATATGCCATGTTGGTTTGCTGCACCCATCAACTCATCATTTACATTAGGTATTTCTCTTAATGCTATCCCTCCCCCAGGCCCCCAACCCCCAACAGGTCCCAGTGTGTGATGTTCCCCGCCCTGTGTCCAAGTGATCTCATTGTTTAATTCCCACCTATGAGTGAGAACATGTGGTGTTTGGTTTTCTTTCCTTGTGATAGTTTGCTCAGAATGATGGTTTCCAGCTTCATCCATGTCCCTGCAAAGGACATGAACTCATCCTTTATTAAGGCTGCAGAGTATTCCATGGTGTATATGCTCAACATTTTCTTAACCCAATCTATCATTGCTGGGCATTTGGGTTGGTTCCAAGTCTTTGCTATTGAGCGTAGTGTCACAAGAAATATACGTATGCATGTGTCTTTATAGTAGCATGATTTATAATCCTTTGGGTATATACCCAGTAATGGGATTGCTGGGTCAAATGGTAATCACCACACTGTCTTCCACAATGGTTGAACTAATTTACATTCAGTGGGAGTAAAATTCTTTTACAAGAATATCAGAAATCAAGATTTGTTTAGAAGCAAAATATTGAAAACATGATTGAATTGCTACAGTACAACTTAATGCAAGATAGTAAGCTCACCAGGGCCTAATTCACCAATGCACCACAGCCAACTAGTCAACTTGGTCAACTTGCATTGCACAATATGCTTGTGCTAATTACTTTAGAATTCAGTATGACCTCTGGGGGCTGGCTGTGAGGGCTCATGTCTATAATTCCAGCACTTTGGGAGGCTGAGGTGGGCCAATCACTTGAGGCCAGCAGTTTGAGACCAGTCTGGTCAACATGGCGAAACCTGTCGCACCTAAAAATACAAAATTTAGCTTGGCATGGTGGCTCATGCCTGTATTTTCAGCTACCTGGAGGCTGAGGCACAAGAATCGCTTAAACCTGGGAGGCATAAGTTGCAGTAAGCCGAGATCACGCCACTGCATTCCAGTCTGGGCCACAGAGGGAGACTCTGTTTTGTCTCAAAACAAAACAAAACAAAACAAGAATTCCGCAGTGGCTCATGCCTGTAATCCCAGCACTTTGGGAGGCTGAGGCAGGCAGATCACTTGAGGTCAGAAGTTTCAGACCAGCCTGGCCAACAAGGTGAAACCCTGTCTCTACTGAAAATACAACAATTAGCCGGGTGTGTTGGCAGGTCCCTGTAATCCCAGCTACTCGAGAGGCTGAGGCAGGAGAATCTCTTCAATCCTGGAGATGGAGGTTGCAGTGAACCAAGATCGCTTCACTGCACTCCAGCCTGGGCAACAGAGTGAGACTCCATCAAAAAAAAGAAAAAGAAAGAAGGAAAGGCAAAAAGAAGAAAGAAAGAAAGGGAGAGATAGAGAAAAGTAAAGAAAAGAAAAGAGAGAAAAGAAAAGGGAAAAGAATTCAATATGACCATATGACCATTGGGAGAGTTATACACCTTAGCAAGTTGTAGGCACCTAAAAACTTGGGTACAGCAGTGAAGTAAACAATGAGGAGCAGTATACATCAATTTGTGATTGGAATAGAGCAGTGAGTGTATTTATTGATGTCTCAGGTGCATATACCAGTGATAATATGGCAGCTCCATGGCTCTTGAGTATTTGACCTCTCTTCAAGTGTTACCGTATTGTTTCTAGTTCATTTCCACACAACAGAATTTGCTTTTATTTTTAATTAATTAATTTTTTTGGTGCCGGGTTGAAAAAGCTCAGATTGAAGGGCACCCGTGTTAGTTTCAGTTCCACTGTGAGGACAGAGATAGCCCAAATCCAACAATTACAGTGTATGCCGTACAATTATTTCTAAGTGCTAATCTCAAGCCCTTGAAGCTATGGTGCAGCTGAACATAACCTTGACAAGTTGAGGAATAATTTGATCACAGTAAAACCTAAAGACATTTGAGTCTGTATCTCTTGAGAAGTTGTTATTACAAAATATTCTACAACATTCCAAATATGTGTGTTAAAAGTCTAACATAGTTGCTAGATAATTAGTGAGACTCCGTGCATTGGAATGGCAAAAACTATGCACAAAAGAAGCTTTATCAGATCTCTGTTAAATAATTTGTCCTGTTCTAGATGTCCCAAGAGGAGTCAGGATATCCTCATAAAAATTATAGAAGATATAAGTGTTTATCTTTTAAAATGACTATTCTGCATAATGTACCAATTAGCAATGATGACTATAAGTCAGAGTTTAGTTTTTGTGGAACAGGTAAAGGAGAAAGTAGTCATGAAGGTATTATTGATAAATGAGTCATGGCATCACACTATCTGTGTAATCTTATCAGTTTCATCCCAGAGTATAATATAATGCCTGCCATATGTGGTTATGGACTTATTTGTATTGCTGGGACTCCCATTATGCTAGAAAATAACCAGGATTATAACCAAAAAAAAATTAGGTTTTTGACCACTGTTGTTTCAACATCACACACTTGCCATTATGAAACTGTCTATATAAAAGAGAAGCATGTTCAGTCTATTGCAGTGAACACAGTAAAGGTCATCTGAAAGCATATTTTAAACAATTGCCTCTTTCTTGCTTTTAGAGAATAGTAATATTGAGCATATTATCTATCTTTTCCTTGAAGATAATATTCATTCAATAAATACTAAAATATTTATGAAGTGCCTTCAAGATGCCAGGCACTGTTCTAGGCCCCAGGGATGCAATAATAAAACAGAGAAAACCTGGCCCTCATGGAAACTACATTCTGGCAGAAGGGACTAACAATAGGCAATATAAAATAAATAAAAAAGGCTGGCAGCAGTAGTGTGTGCCTGTAGTCTCAGCTACTTGCTGAATGATATGGTTTTACTCTGTGTCCCCATCCAGATCTCATCTTGAATTATACTACCATAATTCCCATGCATTGTAGGAGGGTCTTGGTGATAGATAATTGAATAATGGGGGCTGGTTTCCCCCATACTATTCTTGTGATAATGACTTAGTCTCATGAGATCCGATGGTTTAATAAGGGGAAACCCATTTTTCTTGGCTCTCATTTCTCTCTCTTGCTGCCGCCATGTGAGGTGTGCCCTTCACCTTCTGCCAGGATTGTGAGGCCTCCCTAGCCATGTGGAATTGTAAGTTCAATAAACCTCATTCTTTTGTAAATTGCCCAGTCTTGGGTATGTCTTTATCAGCAGCGTGCAAACACACTAATACAGTAAATTGGTACCAGAAGTGGGGTGTTGCTGAAAAGATACTCAAAAATGTGGAAGTGACTTTGGAACTGGGTAACAGGCAGAGGTTGGAATAGTTTGGAGGGCTCAGAAGAAGACAAGAAAATGTGGGAAAGTTTGGAACTTCCGAGAGACTTGCTGAATGGTTTTGTCCAAAATACTGATAGTGATATGCACAATAAAGTCCAGGCTGAGGTGGTCTCAGATGGAAATAAGAATATTGTCGGGCCAGAACCTATAAAGAACTCAATCAAATTTACAAGAAAAAAACAAACAACACCATCAAAAAGTGGGCAAAGGATATGAACAGACACTTCTCCAAAGAAGACATTCATACAGCCAACAGACACATGAAAAAATGCTCATCATCACTCGCCATCAGAGAAATGCAAATCAATACCACAATGAGATTCCATCTCACACCAGTTAGAATGGCAATCATTAAAAAATCAGGAAACAACAGGTGCTGGAGAGGATGTGGAGAAACAGGTACACTTTTACACTGTTGGTGGGACTGTAAACTAGTTCAACCATTGTGGAAAACAGTGTGGCGATTCCTCAAGGATCTAGAACTAAAAATACCATTTGACCCAGCCATCCCATTACTGGGGATATACCCAAAGGATTATAAGTCATGCTGCTATAAAGACATATGCACACGTATGTTTATTGTGGCACTATTCACAATAGCAAAGACTTGGAACCAACCCAAATGTCCATCAGTGACAGACTGGATTAAGAAAATGTGGCACATATACACCAGGGAATACTCTGCAGCCATAAAAAAGGATGAATTCGTGTCCTTTATAGGGACATGGATGCAGCTGGAAACCATCATTCTCAGCAAACTATCGCAAGAACAGAAAACCAAATACCACATGTTCTCACTCATAGGTGGGAATTGAACAATGAGATCACTTGGACACAGGAAGGGGAGCATCACACACCAAGTCCTATTGTGGGGGGGTTTGGGGGGGGGAATAGCATTAGGAGACATACCTAATGTAAATGACGAGTTAATGGGTGCAGCACACCAACATGGCACATGTATACATATGTAACAAACCTGCACATTGTGCACATGTACCCTAGAACTTAAAGTATAATAAAAAAACAAATTTTTTTTTTTTTTTTTTTTTAAAGAAACTTGTTGGGAACTGGAGCAAAAGTGACTCTTGTTATATTTTAGCAAAGAGACTGGTATCATTTTGCTCTCGCCTTAGAGATGCATGGAACTTTGAACTTGGGACAGATGATTTAGGGTATCTGACGGAAGAAATTTCTAAGCATCAAAGCACTCAAAAGGTGTCTTGGGTGCTCTTAAAGGCATTCAGTTTTATAAGGGAAGCAGAGCATAAAAGTTTGGACAATTTGAAGCCTGACAATGTGATAGAAAAGAAAAACCCATTTTCTGAGGAGAAATTCAAACTGGCTGCAGAAATTTGCATAAGTAACAAGGAGTCAAATGTTAATCCCCAAGATAATGGGGGACATGTCTCCAGGGCATGTCAGAGGTCTTCATAGCAGCCCTTCTCATCACAGGCCTTGTGGCCTAGGAGAAAATTGTTTCATGGGCTGGGCCCAGAGTCCCTGTGCTAAGTGCAGCCTAGGGACTTGGTGCCCTGCATTCCAGCTGCTCCAGCTGTGGCTGAAAGGGGCCAACATAGAGCTTGGGCTGTGGCTTCAGAGGGAGCAAGCCCCAGCCCTTGGCAGCCTCCATGTGGTGCTGATCCTGAAAGTGCACAGAAGTCAGGAATTGGGGTTTGGGAACCTCTGCCTGGATTTCAGAAGTTGTATGGAAACACAGGGATGCCCAGGCAGAAGTTTGCTGCAGCGGTAGGGTGCTCATGGAGAACCTCTGCTAGGGCAGTGCAGAAGGGAAATGTGGGGTCAGAGCTTCCACATAGAGTCCCTACTGGGGCACTGCCTAGTGGAGCTGTGAGAAGAGGGCCACCATCCTCCAGACCCCAGAATGGTAGATGCACTGACAGCTTGCATCATGCACCTGGAAATGCCACAGACAGACACTCAATGCCAGCCCATGAAAGCAGCCGGGAGGGGGTCTGTACCCTACAAATCCACAGGGGTGGAGCTGCCCAAGACAATGGGAACCCATCTCTTGCATCAGCGTGACCTGGATATGAGATGTGGAGTCAGAGAGATCATTCTGGAACTTTAAAATTTGACTGCCCTGCTGAATTTCTGACATGGATGGGGACTGTGGCCCCTTTGTTTTGGCCAATTACTCCCATTTGGAATGACTGTATTTACCCAATGCCTATATTCTCATTGTATCTAGGAAGTAACTAACTTGCTTTGGATTTTACAGGTTCATAAGTGGAAGGGACTTGCCTTGTCTCAGATAAGATTTTGGACTATGGACTTTTGAGTTAATGCTGAAATGAGTTAGGACTTGTGGGACTGTTGGGAAGCCATGATTGTTTTTGAGATGTGAGGACATAAGATTTTGGAGGGGCCAGGGGTAGAAATGATACGGTCTTACTCTGCGTCCCCACCCAAATCTGATCTTGAATTGTACTCCCATAATTTACATGTATTATGGGAGGGACCTGGTGGGAGATACTTGAATCATGGAGGCAGTTTCCCCGTACTGCTCTTGTAGTGGCTGTCTCACAAGATCTGATGGTTTGATAAGGGGAAACCCATTTGTCTTGGCTCTCATTTCTTTCTCTTGCTGCTGCCATGTGAGATGTGCCTTCACCTTCCACCAGGATTGTGAGGCCTCCCCAGCCATGTGAAACTGTAAGTCCCATAAATCTCTTTCTTTTGTAAATTTCCCAGTCCAGTCTCGAGTATGTCTTTATCAGCAGCGTGAAAATGGACTAATACACTGAGGTGGGAAGATCCTTTGCACCCAGGTGTTTGAATCGAGTAAGATAGTGGAAACCTGCCTCAAAATAAAATAATAAGAAGATAAGATAAAAAGTATTGATATGGTTTGGATCTTTGTCCCTGCCCAAATCTCATGTCAAATTGTAGTCCCCAGTGGTGGAGGTGGGGCCTAATGGGAAGTGATTGGATCATGGGAGCAAATTTTCCCATTGGTGTTGTCCTCATAATAGTGAGTTCTCATGAGATCCGGTTGTTTAAATGTCTGTAGCACCCTCCCACTACCTACTTGCTCTATTCCTCCTGCTCCGGCCATGTGAGACATCTCACTCTTCTTTTGCCTTCTGCCATGATCTAAAAGCTTCCTGAGGCCTCCCCAGAAGCTGGCCAAATGTCTGCATCATGCTTCCTATACAGTCTGCAGAAACTATGAGCCAATTAAGTTTCTTTTCTTTATAAATAACCCAGCCTCAGGTATTTCCTTATAGCAATGTGAAGGACTAACACAGAAAACTGGTACTGGGAGTGGGGCATTGATATAAAGATAACTGAAAATGTGAATGCAGCTTTGGAACCAGGTAACAGGCAGAGGTTGGAACAGTTTGAAGGGCTCAGAAGAAGACAAGAAGATAAGGAAAAAAATTGGAACGTCCTAAAGACCTGTCGAATTGTTGTGACCAAAATGCCGACAGTGATATGGACAGTGAAGACCAAGCTACAGAGGTCTCAGATGGAAATAAGTAATTTATTGGGAATTGGAGCAAAGATCCCTTTTGTTACGCATTAGCAAAGAGGTTGGCAGCATTGTGCTCCTGCTTGAGAACTCTCTGGAACTTTGAACTTGAGAGTGATGATTCAGAGTATCCAGCAGAAGAAATTATAAGTAGGAAAGTGTTCAAAATATGGCCTGGGTGATTCTACCAGCCTTTTTTCGTATGCCTGAGCAAAGAAATAACCTGAAACTGGAACTTATAATTAAAAGGGAAGCAAAACATAAAAGTTTGGAAAATGTGTGAGTCTGGCCTTGTGGTAGAAAAGAAAAACCCATTTTCTGGGGAGGAACTCAAGCTGGCTGCAGAAATTTGCTTAAGTAAAGAGGAGCAGAATATTAATAACCAAGACAATGGAGAAACATTTCAGACAGCTTTGTGGCAGCCCCTCCCATCACAGGCTTAGAGGCCCAGCAGGGAAGAATAATTCTGTGGGCCAGGCCCAGGACCCTATCACCCTGCACAGCCTCAGGACATGGCTCCCTGCATACTGGCCACTCCAGCTCCAGCTGTGGCTCAAAGGGGCCCAGATACAGATCAGGTTGCTGCCTCCGTGGGTGCAAGCCATAAGCCTTGGTGACTTCCATGTGGTGTTAAGCCTGCCAGTGCACAGAGTGCAAGAGTTGAGGCTTAGGAGCCTCCACTTAGATTTCAGAGGATGTATGAAAAAGCCCACATGTCCAGGCAGAAGCCTGCTGCAGGGGTGGGCCTACATAGAGAACCTCTGCTACGGCAGTGCAGAGGGGAAATGCATGGTTGGAGGCCCCACACAGAGTCCCCACTGAGCACTGACTAGTGCAGCTCTGAGAAGAGAGCCACCATCCCCCAGATCCCAGAATGGTAGATCCACTGCCAGCTTGCACCAAGCCCCTGGAAAAGCCACAGGCACTCACTGTCAGTCCATGAAAGCAGCCATGGGGTCTGCATCCAGCAGAGCCACAGCTGCAGAGCTGCCCAAGGCCTTGGGAGCCCACCCCTTGCACCAGTGTCCCCTGGATGTGGGACATGGAGTCCAAAGAGATTATTTTGGAATTTTAAGATGTAATCACTACCCTGTTGAGTTTCAGACTTGCATGGGTTTGTAATCCCTTTCTTTTGGCTGATTTCTCCCTTTTGGAACAGGAGTATTTACCCAATGCTTGTACCCCTATTGTATCCCGGAGGTAACAAACTTGTTTTTGATTTTGCAGGCTGATAGGCAGCAGGGACTAGCCTTATCTCAGATGAGACTTTGGACTCTTGAATTAAGGCTGGAATGAGTTAAGACTTTGGGGAACTATTCGGAAAGCATGACTGTATTTTGCAGTGTAAGAAGGACATGAGATTTGGGAGGGGTCACGTGCAGAATGATATGGTTTGGATCTGTTTCCCTGTCTAAATCTCATGTCAAATTTTAATCCCCAATGTTGGAGGTAGACTCTGGTGGGAGGTGATTGGATCATGGGGGCAGATTTCCCTGTTGGTGCTGTTCTCATAATTGAATGAGTTCTCAAGTGATCTGGTTGTTTAGAAGTGCGTAGCACCTCCCACATCTCACTCTGTTTCTCCTGCTTTGGCCATGTGAGACATCTCACTCTCCTTTTGCCTTCTGCCATGATTGAAAGTTTTCTGAGGCCCCCCCCAGCAGTTGAGCAGATGTCAGCATTATACTTCCTGTACAGCCTGCAGAACCATAAGCAATTAAACTTCTTTTCTTCATAAATTACCCAGCCTCAGGTATTTCTTTACAGCAATGTGAGAACGAACCAATACAAATATATTAGAAAGCTAGAAAAAGAAATAGGGGAAGAAGGATATGTAATGTTAGGAGAATTTGTATTTTCACAAAGTGGCAAGAAAACCGTTTGTTGAGAAAATGACTTGAGTAAGTATGTAAAAGAGGGAAAGAGCTAGCATATGTCTGTGGAAGAAAAATCCTAAATAGAGGTCACAGCAAGTGCAGAAGCCCTGAGATCAGAATGTGTTTGGCAAGTTTGAGATAAAGGAAGACGGCAGTGTGACTAGCATAGTGAGCAGAAGGGCAGAGTCATAGGATATGAGGTCAGAGAGATAAGAAAAGCCAGATCATGGATTCAGGTCATGGCAAGGACTTGGGTTTTATTATGCACATTTCATTTTTCCTTTTCTTTTTGACCTGTACTCAGATAGCAAAATCATTCATGTGGCCTCAACAAGAATGTGTATTGTTACAGTAGGAATGAGAAAGGAGAAGAAAATAGTACCTTTTGGCAGGGCAAGGGGAAGAGGAAGGAGGATGTTCTGAGCTAGTAATAAAACAGGAATGCTCAAAGAAAGAAAGTTAATATTACGCTTGGTTTTGTTTCTTTCACTTTCAAGCAGGCTCATGAGTATCAAAAGGAAAGATTCTGATGGGAGTAAAGCACTGTTTATGCTGTTAACAGCTCTAGAAAGAAAATAGAGGTAGAGACTGAAGACCATTGCCCCATGTCAGGAGGGGCTGAAGGATTTAGGAAGGAACAGAGGGTGGCTGGGTGTGACTGAAGTTTTGTGTGGAGGGGAAGTCTAGGTGGAGGTGTAGAGGGGGCATGTGCTTATGGAGAAGTGGACGTCTGCAGTGGAGGCAGCAAGGCTGAATACCTTTGGTGAACATTGACAGGGAACATATGCAAGCCAGTGTCTGTGGAATTGTTGGGGATGGACCCTACTCTGCCTACTCCCTGGGGGATTATCCAGCAGAAGGACATTCATGTGTGCCCTGAGACTTTGCTGAACTCTCTGTACCACCACCGTGCATGGATCCCTATAAGAACCTGTAAAATAGCTCCTGTTCACAGCCTGGACGCTTGTCATAATCCTGCAAACAAAAAGATGGGGTCAAGTCGGGGCAACTAATCTTTGGAGAGAAAGGGTCCTGGCTTCATGCTCGGAAGAAGCAGGACAGTAGAGCAAACAGCCTGGTTATACCATTAGGTAGAGAGTTGGCTTACTGGAGGCCAAGTATTTATTTTAAAAATGCTTATGGATATGAAAATATAAACATTTTCCTTTTCGTTTTGACCTGTTCTCTGATAGGCAGAATCATTCCCGTTGCCTCAATAAGAATTAGTACTTTTGCACTAGGAATGCAAAGAGAAGGAGGCAGCGTTCTTGTGGGGGGTGTAGGAGGGTGACGTTCCAGACTACTCATAAAGAAGAAGTTTAAAAAGAATAATAAAATAAACAAAAGTAATACATAAATAAATGTTACTTTTGTTGGGCAAGAAAATTAGTACTTAAATTATGAAATATAGATAGCTTATGATAAATATGAAATATAGATAACTCATCCTTTGCCTAGGATGCATAGCAGATATATTTGGAAAGGATATTTATTTAGATACGTAGGTAGAACAAACACAGCAACTTTGAGAGACTTTATAAAGAAAACTATATTTCAGATGCATACTCCCTGGAAAAGAAGTTTCATTAACTTACATTTTGTGAAGGAAAAGTTGAATTATAAAGTAAATTCATTTGTTATATACATATTATATAATATATACCATATATGTAACATATATAGTACATATATACTATACAGTACTATATATATAGCACCATATATATGTGTGTAGTACTATAACATGCTAGAGACCTTTCCAGGTGCTAGAGGTACAATGGTGAACAAAGCAAAGTTTTTGTCCTCAAAATTTTGTGTTTCAATAAATTAGTTAATAAATGGCTAAATAAAATACTTACAAATTGAACCAAGTTTTTAAACATTAATTAACCTGGATTGTAGACAGTATTTAGATTAAAATGATTTAATTAATTTATGAATTCACACTTCAATTTAGGGATCAGCAAATAGTAGCCCATGGTTCAGCCAGTGGGTCAAATCTGAACTGCCACCTGTTTTTTAAAGTTTTATTGGAACACAGACACATACCTATTTATTTACATACTGTCTATAGCTGTTTTTGAACTACAACAGTGGAGTTGAAAAGTTTCAATAGATAACTCTGGCCCACAAAGCCAGATATTTACTATCTGAACTTTTTCAAAACATGTTTGCTGACCCCTGGATTAATTCAAATGCAATTTGAGATAATGAAGTTCAAAGATTTTTTAAAATCGCACAAGCAAAACTGTTTAAGACAGTGTAGGAGATGAAGTCCTATTTTTGTGTCAGATGGTGTTTTTATAAAAAGCTCAAAAGGCATATACGTGCATATGGTGACATGTGTATTCAAAGCTTTGAGTTTCCTAAATATTATTAAATAAAAAATACAGTAGAATAGTTATTGCGCCAGTAATGAAATTGCCATTGCAATATTTTGAGAGTAAGAGAAATCTGACGTAGTTGACTCCACCTGCTTCCGATCTGCAAACTGTCCTTGGTCATTACTGGGCATAGGTCAAGCTAACTTTAGGAGGAATTAGTTTATAGTTTAACTTGAAAGGAAGGATGATAATAGTCCCTCCTTAAAACTAACTCCCTCAGCTGGGTGTGGTGGCTCATGCCAACACTTTGGGAGGTCGAGGCGGGTGGATGGCTTGAACTCAGGAATTTGAGACTAGCCTGGGCAATGTGGTGAAAACCTGTCTCTACCAAAAATACAAAAAATTCGCTGCGGTAGTGGTATGCCCCTGTGGTCCCAACTACTTAGAAGGCTGAGGTGGGAGGACGCTTGAGCCCAGGGAGGCGGAGGTTGCACTGAGCCGAGATGGCACGACTTCACTCCAACCTGGAGTGAGACCCCATCTCAAAAAAAAACTGAAAACAAACAAACAAACAACAATAAAAGAACCAAAACTAACCCTCTCTTTGCTCAGGGACTGATAGTCACTTTTGTAAAGCTAATGAAATGCCACAAGAATAGGTTTACGGGAGGAGCGTGAACTCTGATAAAATGTAGGCATAGTTTCTGTAATCCCTTATTGTTCAGGAGTCATATGACCAGAGGTCACAAGATTTGTGACTTTCTCAGTTACTCTTAACAGCAACATCACTATTGTAGAACTTAAGATTACTTTTTTGAGATGTTTTTTAGACTGACCCCATCTGGACTGGTGACTTATGGCTCAACTGGTGCTGTGCTTCCACCCAGAGGCACACTCAGTGCACGAGGATGGAGGACCACTTTCCATCACCCTATAATTTAATCCCTAACCAATCGGCGGCAACCATTCCCCAGCCTCCTGCCCACCAAATTGTCCATAAGAACCCCTAGTCTCTGAGCCTGTGCAGGGACTGATTTGTATGGTAACTCCCATTCTCTTGCATGGGTCAGCTTTGTGCCAATAAAACTCTTTTCCTACTGCAATGCTGTGGTCTCAGTGGACTGATTTTGTTTCTGCAATGAGCAGGAACAACTTATTAAAAAGTACATAATTTTTCTGTTCTTAAGTTACATATGTTTTTTTTCTTTTACTGGGTAGTTATGATAAATCTTAGTTTAAGCAATTTTTGATAAGGTGTAAGAACACATTTTTTTTTTGTTCGTTTTTTCCAAGATGGAGTCTTGCTCTGTTGCCCAGGCTGGAGTGCAGAGGCACGGTCTGGGCTCACTGCAACCTCCGCCTCCTGGGTTCAAGCAATTCTCCCTGCTTCAGACTCCCGAGTAGCTGGGACTACAGGTGCCCACCACCACGCCTGGCTAATTTTTGGTAGAGACGGGGTTTCACTGTGTTGGCCAGATTGGTCTCAAACTCTCGACCTCAGGTGATCTGCCTGCCTTGGCCTCCCAAAGTACTGGGATTACAGGTGTGAGCCACTGGGTCCAGCCAGAAAACATGTTATGAGAGCAATAGAAGAGCATACAGTATTTAAGAACCAAAATTCTAGATTCCAGCTTGTTATCATTGCTCACCTACACCTCTAGTAGACTCCCACTGGTTTCTCAGAGGCTAATGTTCCTCTGCTTCAGTGCATTCCCCCTAGGTTCTGTGATTGCTTTCAGTTGAATGTTATGCTTGATTCCTATCATTTACACTTATGTGCTTTTCATCATCTGTTCCTGAAGTGTTCCTTTCCCCTAGATTTCTACATCATACTATACATACTGCTTCAGAAAAACATTTATCATTTCACTTGTTAAAGATGATAAGGCAGCCGGGCGTGGTGGCTCCTGCCTGTAATCCCAGCACTTTGCAAGGCTGAGGCGAGCAGATCACGAGGTCAGGAGATCAACACCATCGTGGCTAACACGGTGAAACCCCGTCTCTACTAAAAATACAAAAAACTAGCCGGGCGTGGTGGCGGGCGCCTGTAGTCCCAGCTACTTGGGAGGCTGAGGCAGGAGAATGGCGTGAACCCGGGAGGCGGAGCTTGCAGTGAGCCGAGATCGCGCCACTGCACTCCAGCCTGGGCGACAGAGCCAGACTACGTTTCAAAAAAAAAAAAAAAAAAAACAGATGGTAAGGCAGACTTTATTCAAGGTAGGCCATGATGATAGGTATAGGGACTGCAATCGGGTCTTACAGTGCGGGACGGAGAGTGGACTCCAGTTTGATTCCAACAAGGGAAAGTTAGAATGTTTTTTCTTTTTACATGCTCCCCAAGAAAAGTATACAAGTGGAGATTTATAACCAAGGAGCAGGCTGGAGGTCAGTGGATGGGAAGTTACTAGGAGAAGACATCAAGGATTAGGGGATCTCTGGCTCTATTGACTTAGTAGATTTATTGCTGAGGGCAAGATGGTGAGATCAGATATCAAGGGTAGTCAGAGACCCCAATATCAGGGGTAGGGAATTTTTGGTAAACTGGCTAGTAGGATTTTTGATCTCACAGTTCTACAAGGATGGAGAGGGACCTTGAAGGTTGGTCCTAGTCAGAAAGGACTGGAGAGACCCTCTAAAGTTTTGGTGAAAGGAGAGAGTCTTTGACAGTATCAATAATATATTAATATTTAAGAAAAGGGAAGAAATGCCACTAGCATTTCTACATTTTTCTGTCCTTTTAGTCTGTTTTTATTCACATATGAAATTTTCTTTTGAAAATTTGTTGAACTTTTGACCTTTCTTTCGCTCTGGTTCTGTTGTCATTCTTCTGTGTTCCTCTTTCTCCATTTCATCTTAATTTACCCTCTCATGATCATAGTATTTCCTTTTAATTCCCATATAGTATTTACAGCACCCGTCATTTTGGTGATACCGCACAAATGCTCTGAGTATGTGATTAGGGAATAGAGAGCTCTTCTAAGATTTCAAAGCCTCATTTTGTAATCTGCCTGACTCTGCAACCCTTCAGTCCACACAGTTGAGGCCATTTAATTCCTATCTGTAAATTCAGCTCAACCTCTCAGACCAATAACCCTTAAGTAGTTTGAATTTTAAAAAACTTGGCAATAATGTCATATTAAGTGAGCTTAGATCCTTGTTCTCAGTCTTTCTTTTACAGGTAAAATATATAATTATTCTTATTACTGCATTACTTTGAAGAAATGGTTCCTTTTATTCTTCAATAACTGGTGATGAACTCTGTATGTATGCTGTTGTGTCTCAGTTCCCCTAAAATTTGGAGTGAGGAGTTTGACTTGGTTATTCATGTCTTGTGCCTTCAACCCATTTGGTATCTGAGACCACACATCTTGTGATAAGACCTCCATGACCTGACCCTGCCTCAAGGAGAAGCAACTTGATTAAATTGAGATAAATCATTAAAAGAAAACAAAAATGTGGCCGGGCGTGGTGGCTCAAGCCTGTAATCCCAGCACTTTGGGAGGCCGAGACGGGCGGATCACGAGGTCAGGAGATCGAGACCATCCTGGCTGACACGGTGAAACCCCGTCTCTACTAAAAAAATACAAAAAACTAGCCGGGCGAGGTGGCGGCGCCTGTAGTCCCAGCTACTCGGGAGGCTGAGGCAGGAGAATGGCGTGAACCCGGGAAGCGGAGCTTGCAGTGAGCTGAGATCCGGCCACTACACTCCAGCCTGGGCGACAGAGCGAGACTCCGTCTGGAAAAAAAAAAAAAAAAAAGAAAACAAAAATGTATTTGCCCCGTTGGAGTAATCAATTACTCATGAGGATGATTTTAGAATTGGTCTAATGGAAGTAAACCAGACGTTAACTCTTCACATCTAGGTCTTAGGTTGGAGAAAATGATGAACCTCTATTCTTCACATTTCTTTGTGACTTTTGAGTACTGCTATAGAAAATTAAAACAAAACCAAGAAAAGTCCAGGATAATTGCTACTTGTTAAATTTATAGTTAACCACTTCACTTGGACCATGAACACTGCTGGACAATGTTTTCTTTTTCCCAAGTAAGTTTATCCTTCTGCTCTTCATTGTGGTGATTTCAAGACTAATTAATTTCCCTCAAATATCTGACTTCAGCTGTATTTCCTCTACCTCTCATACCCTTTTCTTCAGTGGATCCTCATAGAGAAAAGAGAAACTCTCAGAAACTTCCTCAATATTCCAGCACGAAATTTGCACACTACTCTGCAATACTACCTTTCTGCCTTTCCTCCCGTTTTAATGGAAAAGGTTTGCCCTCTCTTCTCTGAGGCTACTCCCCCTGTCTCTGCACTGGGTTTGAGAATTATCCTCCCTTTTTTTTCAGTTTCCAGTCTCTCCCGTTTTACTTGCTCTTTCTCACTCATTGAATTCAAGTGCATAATACTAAAATTAAAAAAAATAAGGGCCGGGCGCAGTGGCTCACGCCTGTAATCCCAGCACTTTGGGAGGCCGAGGCGGGCGGATCACAAGGTCAGGAGATCGAGACCATCCTGGAGAACACGGTGAAACCCCGTCTCTACTAAAAATACAAAAAAATTAGCCAGGCGTGGTGCTGGGCGCCTGTAGTCCCAGCTTCTCGGGAGGCTGAGGCAGGAGAATGGCGTGAACCCGGGAGGCGACGGAGCTTGCAGTGAGCGGAGATCACGCCACTGCACTCCAGCCTGAGAGACAGAGCAAGACTCTGTCTCAAAATATATATATTTATATATATATATAAAATAAGATACCAAACAAATGGTTCTCCCTGGGTTTCATGTCTCTTTTTTAGCTACTGACCTCTCTTTTGCTTTTAAAGCCCAAGTGCTTGAACAAGTTACTGATTATTTTTGTCTCTGCTTCTTAACCTTTCTTAAAGTTCCACCATCTCGACTGAGCATGGTGGCTCACAACTGTAATCCCAGCACTTTGGGAGGCTGAGGCGGGTGGATCATCTGAGGTCAGGAGTTCAAGACTAGCCTCGCCAAGATGGTGAAACCCCATCTCTACCAAAAATACAAAAATTAACCAGACATGGTGGCGTGCCTGTAATCCCAGCTACTCAGGAGAGTGAGGCAGGAGAATCGCTTGAACCTGGGAGGCACAGGTTGCAGTGAGCCAAGATCATACCACTACACTCCAACCTGGCCGATAGAGCAAGACTCTGTCTCAAAAAAATAAATAAACAAATAAATAAAAATTAAAAAGTCCCACTATCTGCTTCTTTCTTAACCACTGCCCTAAAACTGTTTTCATGAAGATTGCAAATGGCATTCATGCTCTTAGATAAGCCCCTGACTGACTTACATGATCCCTGGAAAGATTTTTTCACCTTTGATCACTACTTTCTTCTAAAAAACATCCTGTGTCATTGATTTCTAAGCAAATGCACTCTTGTGATCTTCCTCTTAATTCTCAGGCTACTTCAGTATTTTTTGTTGACTTCTGCTTTTCTATCCATTCACAGAAAGTTGACTTTCCATCAGGGCTGTGGTTTCGCCTCCTTCAACTCGGTATTCTATCCCATTGTCTCCAAGTAAACTTTTTTTTTTTTTTTTTTCACACTAATTGTGTAATTTTCTAAGGTGATCTATTAGTTTTATTTACCTGAGGTTATTTGCATGATAGTAAAAATTGCATACAACAATAAGAGTGAAGCTGGATGGGCTAGGTGGTTCACACCTGTAACCATAGCATTTTGGGGGGCTGAGGCAGGTAGATTGCTGAGCCCGGGAGTTAGAGACCAGTCTGGGCAATATAGTAAAAGCTTGTCTCTACAAAAAATACAAAAATTAGCCAGGCATACTGGTGTGTACCTGTGATCCCAGCTACTTACCCAGCCTGAAGTGAAAGAATTGCTTGAGCCTGGGATGTCAAGGTTGCAGTGAGCTGTGATCATGCCACTGCACTCCAGCCTGGGCAACACAGCAAGACCCTATCTCCAAAAAAAAAAAAAAAAAAAAAGGCGAAGCGTATATATGAATTACTTGGATAACATGTAACACTTTTTATAAGAAACTATGTAAACTAAGTAATCTTTATCTCCTCTTACAGCTTCTATATTATCTATTTGTGTGTGTGTGTGTGGTGTACCATTCTTGGAGGTACTGCAATACCAGGTAGATGTATGGAATGGATTGTGCAAGCTTCTATTCCATCTCCCTGCTCAAAAATACATTGAATATATTGACCTTGAATAGAGGACGTATCAGATTTTAACCTGTTAGGAACAGATACCACATTTGATCTTGGCTAAAAGGCCAAGAAGAGATTATTTACATTGTGAAACCTCTCAACTAAAAATTTCTAGTTCAAATCTTTCTCCTGATCTCCAGTTATATAAACCTAATAGAGTGATTTATACATCCAGTTTGCTGGCTCACAAGGAATCTCAACTTCAATTTATCCAAACCTGCATTTATTATCTTCCCAATCCCCACGAGATTATCTGCTCCTTACCGCATGTTTTTTCTATTTAGTATCTGACTTGCTTAAGTCAGCAAAATGGAATATCTTTCTTTACTACTTCTACTTATCTCCAGCCTCCATCATGTTGACTTGTGGGTATGTGTGCAAGTGCTTGTCAAGGTGATTATCTAACCTGATCACTCAGGTTGTGTCCCTTCACTCAATTTGGTAGCTGAAACCAAATGTCTTCAAACAAGTTCTCTGTGACCTGATACTGCCTTCAGAGTGGAGCAACTTGATTAAATGGAGATGAGTCTTTAAAAACAACAAAACTTTTCTTACCCTTTTAGAACAACTCAGTTATTCAAGGGAATGAGTTTGGAATTGATCTTGTTGAAATAAGCCAGATATTACCTCTTCACATCTAAGTTGGAGTTCGGAGAAAGTAATAGACCTGCATGCTTCACATTTCTTCCTAAGCCTCTGAGCACTGTTGCAGAAATTTAAAACAATTCTTAAATCTCTTAAGCCCGTGGAAGAGGCAGTGCCACTGCCTTAGTTCCTGTTACTTCCTCAATTCCAGATGCCTTTGATGTCTCTCTACCTTTTCACTTTTCACTTCAGTCTGTAAGTTCCAGTTTAGGTGTCTGTTTTCTTCTGCTAGTTTGTGATCTTCTTTGGTTAGGAACTGTGATTATCCATCTTTGTATTTCTAGTTAGTAACTTGTTTCAGTACCCAGAGCTCACAAGGGAGTAAATAACTGAACAATTGAATGATCCCCCCTAATATTCAACCACCATGAACTCCATCTCCTCCCTGCCTTTTGGAAGACTGCCTGTGTATCTCATCTCTAGGTCCCAAGTATATGTAGTCTAAATTATCTGGATGCTTGCTAAAAATAGGATTGCCTGTTACACAGATTCTACTATCTCTCAGCTCAGTTTTGCTAACATGTACATTTTGGACTTCCAGACTCTCAAACTGAGTGCCCATGACTTGTGGAACTATGTGTGTGATAACACAGGACACATATCTTCTTGTAATGTCAGTGGGGCCACTTTTTAGTTCTTTGAGACAAAATATTTATATTAAAATACGAAAATATGCAGCTAAAGCAAAATTTGGGGTAATTTTAAAAGCAAAATGTAAGATTTCAACTCATGAAACTTCAGAAATATTTTACGGTGGGATGGGACAGTTTCTGCTAAATCCTCATATCCCTGAGGATATACTTTTCCCTCTTCTGTTTTGGGATACTGAACTTCAGATGTTAAGTCTGAAAGTACTGTAGGTAGGTGGCGTGTGTGTGTGTGTGTGTGTGTGCATGTGTGTGTGTATGTGTGTGTGTATGTGTAGAAGGAAGGTTTTCCATGAAGATTCTATAGAAAGGATTTTTGAGTTTTGGCCTAAAAAAGTAACATTAAGGAAACCATAAAACCTCTTCAGAGTTTAGCACACCAGGGATAGCACTAAATGGCTTTCTAGTATCAAGATACAACCGTTTTAATAAAGGAAGATGAAATATCTTAAATCATCCTTCCCAGCAGCCATTGCCAAATGCCTTACTGCCCTACTTATTAGTTGCTTGTAGCGGGAATATGGGAGTAATCTGTCCCGCATGAAGCTAGAAATCTCTCTTGGTATGTCTAGATTTAAGGCAATAGGATTTGAATGTTATCGTATTAATATATAAGTAAAACCAACAGAGCATCACGAAATTAGCATTAGTAATTTTGTTTAAGGAATGTCTCTGAGGATTTAAAAATCCCTTTAGAGAAATCATAAGGCATGCTTCTGTGTTTTTCTGTCATGCGTAACCACAACAGAGATTGCATGTGCTCCATAATTTTTACCAAAAGAAACAGATGGAGACCTGAATTTTGAGGGTTTTGTTTTCTAATGAGTCCCTACTACTCAAATGAGTTAGATTCACATATATTTAAAAATAATCATTTTTCTTCCATGTAAGACTAACTAAGCATGAATTTAGCTGCCTTTTCAATTTTTGCGCAGAAGTGTTTTAGGTTCATTCAGTTTTTTTTTTTTTTTTTCTAAAGGAAGAAGTCTGTGAGGATTCAGTAGAATCCAGAGAACACTGACTAGTTGAATACTGAAAACTTCCTCCTTCGACTTGGTTCTTGGTTTTCGGTATCCATTAAATAAGGAGGCCATGCACTATCTCAAGTCTTTCTATCTTAAATAAGCTGTGATAGTATTATAATAAACTAGGCTCTAGATGGAGGTTTTCCAAATGCAGGTCAGATGAACAGGTGATATCTCTTGTGTTTAGATTCGTTCAGTAAAGTTTACATCGTATGTGTGTGTGAGAGTATGTATGTGTGAGTTGTGTGTATAACATATATTTATTTATTTTCATTTTTATTATTATGTTTTAAATAAAGACAAGGTCTCACCCTATTGTCCAGGCTGGTCTTAAACATCTGAGTCCAAGTGATGCTCCCACCTCAGCCTCCTAAAGTGTGGAGATTACAGGTGTAAGCCACCACTCCTGGCCTATTTATTTATTTAGAGACAGGATCTTGCTCTGTGGCCCAGATTCTACCTCACTGCAGCCTCCACCTCCTGGGCTCAAGTGATCCTCCCACCTCAGCCTCCCGAATAACTGAGACTATAGACAATGCACAATCACACCCAGGCAATTTTGAAATTATTATCATTATTTGTAGATTGGGGGGAATCTCATTATATTGCCCAGGCTGGTCTCAAACTCCTGGGCTCCAGAAATCCTACTGCCATGGCTCCGAAAGTGCTGGGATTACAGACGTGAGCTACCATGCCTGGCCATTGTATATTTATGTAAATTTATCCAGTGAAAATGCGGATCACAAGGTCAGGAGATCAAGACCATCCTGGCTAACACGGTGAAACCCCGTCTCTACTAAAAAAATACAAAAAAAAAAAAACTAGCCGGGCGCAGTGGCGGGCGCCTGTAGTCCCAGCTACTCGGGAGGCTGAGGGAAGAGAAAAGGGCGAAACCCGGGGGGGGGGGGTTTGGAGGGCGGAGAGCCCCCGACTGCACTCCAGCCTGGGCGGCAGAGCGAGACTCCGTCTCAAAAAAAAAAAAAAAAAAAGAAGGTTCAGGCCAAGTTCTGTAGTTTTTGATAGGTTCTCTTTCTAAAGACATTATTTAAAGAGTGGAAAAGGTAGGAGATAAAATGTGAAACAAATATTGTTCTTAGATCTTAAATATCTTCACCGAAACACAGCAAAAATGTTAGGAAAAATCTTGTTGCTCATTGTTGGCTAACACAAGTTAGTGATTTACTTGAAATAAGTCTTGTGTTCTTATTTTGTTGTATCTAGACAGCCAAATTCTTTACTGTAATTCAAAGAATGTACCTACAGCCAGTGTTGATGAAATAGTAAAACAGGAAAACAAATGTAGTAAATTTCCAAATTATCCTTCTTAAGCTCACTGAAAAAAAGGCTAAGGATAATTTTTATTAAATGTACATGCACTTCTTTGGAAATATGTCAAGACTATTTAAAAACACACACAAGGTGGGGTGTGACGGCTCGTGCCTATAATCCCAGCACTTTGGAAGGCTGAGGTGGGTAGAAGGATCACTTGAGGCCAGGGGTTTGAGACTGGATGACATAGCAAGACCCAGTCTCTACAAAAAGTTTAAAAAATTAGTCAGGCATGGTGGTGTACATGTGTAGTCCCAGTTACTTGAGAGGCTGAGGTGAGAGGACTATTTGAACCTCTAGGAGTTGAAGTTACAGTGAGCTATGATAGTGCCACTGTACTCTAGCCTGTGTGACAGAACAAGACCCTGTCTCAAAAATACATTAAATAGATACATAAATAAATAAATAACACACACACACACACACACACACAAATGATTATGGGCTACAATCTGAAAGCCTTGGTAGAGTTTATTTATACATAATTTAAAAATAAATGTATGCACAGAAAATATTTCTATGATTAAATAATGACATTAAAACAGTAATACTTCAACACTGGCAATAGGTTCAGATGAGTTTTGTGGATCAAACCAAAGATTCTTGGTAAGAAACATCAGTAAATTATAAACAGCAAGATGAAAATAGAAAATCATTAGCTCAGCAGGAGCTGTGTATGTGGGAGAGAAGAGAGCAAATTTGAAGTTGTATACAAATTACAGATGACATTGAAAATCTAGTTTATTTAAGAAGAAAACTGAATACTAAAAAATGGTATTTGAAACATTTTAATGGTTTACATGTGGACTTTTTCCTATAGTGATACAGTAGGTATATTATCTGTCGCTTAGAACAATGCAATAAGAATGACCTGTGATGATAATGAACTGCTCTGAAAAATCAGCCTGTTAAATTAACTTTTATGTTAACAAATCTTTCTTAGAAGTCAGTCTCTTTGCAGACTTATCTAGGCAAGGTTTCTTGTAACTCCCTCCCCACCCTTTCCTGTAGGTCATTGTTCTTAGAGGGAGTCACTAAAGGAAGTTCATCCTTCCTTAACCTTATGCTTTAGCTAAGGAGAGAAAAGATAAGGACAATTTTTTTTTTTTCCCTTTTGTATATTTGTAAGATTCCCTGAGATCACAGTGGAGAACTGGGCTGAGGTCAGTGATGATGAAGGCAAAAGCAACTATTAGAATAATGGCAGTTGGCCAGGGGCGGTGGCTAACGCCTGTAATCCCAGCACTTTGGGAGGCTGAGGCAGGCGGATCACCTGTAGGTGGGGAGTTCAAGTCCAGCTTGACCAACATGGAGAAACCCCATCTCTACTGAAAATACAAATTTAGCTGGGCGTGGTGGTGCATGCCTGTAATCCCAGCTACTTGGGAAGCTGAGGCAGGAGAATCGCTTGAACCCAGGAGGCGGAGGTTGTGGTGAGTCAAGATGGCGCCATTGCACTCCAGCCTGGGCAACAAGAAATTCCGTCTCAAACAAAACAAAACAAAACAAAACAAACAAAACAAAAAAACACAAAAAACTCTATCTCAAAAAACAAAACAAAACAGTAATAATAATAATAGTCATGGTAGTCGTAGTAAGCAACAATCTTTCCCAAATCTCAGAATATGTCCCATAAATTACTACATTTCATTGATCCCATAGTAAACCTTTTAGTAGTGTTGAAAATTATTTATATGAAATGGTTCATTAAATTTTTCTCTTCATTTACTTGTTGAGCCCCAAAGGCCAAGAATTTGTGCTCCTACTGAAGATGTCTGTCCTCCTCCCCAAAGGGAACAGCTTGGGGACTAATAGAGATAGACACCAGTCTAGAGACATGTGCAAGATTAATGATCATAATTTTATAGTTTTGTTTGTTTGTTTTGAGACTGAGTCTCACCCTATCGCCCAGGCTGGAGTGCAGTGGCACGCTCCCGGCTCACTGAAACCTCCACCTCCCAGGTTCAAGCGATTCTTGTGCCTCAGCCTCCTAAGTAGCTGAAATTACAGGCATGCGCCACCACACCCAGATAATTTTTGTATTTTTAGTGGAGACCAGGTTTCAACATATTGGCCAGGCTGGTCTTAACTTCTGATGTCAAGTGATCCACCCTCCTTGGCCTCCCAAAGTGCTGGGATTACAGGTGTGAGCCACTGCACCCCACCCAATTTTATAGTTCTTGAAAAAAGGACTGACATACACTTATTATGGCTCTAAGGAACAGGTAGACAGCTAAACATATTTACTTGTTTCATTTTTAAAATACTAGTAAAATATCAGCTACCACAGAGAAATTATAAAATTGTCAAACCTATACAAAGTAGAGGATAACATAAGCAATCTCATGTATTCATCTCCCAGGTTTAACCATTTTATCAGTAAATATTTCAATATGCATCTCAAATATAAAGACTGATTAAAAATAACCACTTTCACACTGAAAATTTTGAAAATAATCCAAATGAAAATATTTAAAGTGTTTTCACTTTAGATATTTCATTTGATGTGGAGAAAGTGTGGTATGATCTGGAGAAAAACATGAACCTGAAATAACCCAGTCCTCTCAGTTCTTTCTAGAGGCTTAGTCCAATTCCACAGAAGAATAAACCAGGTCACTCCAGTAAAACAGTTGGTTTCTTCTCAGCTTTTTGGTCTTCTTTAGGATTATGGATATATGAATGCAGATGCTGCAGAGTTAAAAGATAGAGTTTGTGTATAACTTGGCTTTCCTGAGATCAGCATATTGACCATTGACACTCGTTTGGAAACATTAATGGAGCATACAACACTGGGAAATAAAACTGAGGAGATTGTGGTGAATGGTCAAAGAAGTCACTCTTGCCAGCAAACTCTAACAAAGTTTTTTTTTTTTTTTAAGGCAGGGTCTCACTCTCTCGCCCAGGCCAGAGTGTAGTGGCCTGAACACAGCTCACCGCAAACTCTACCTCCTGGGCTTAAGCAATCCTCCCACCTCGGCCTCCTGTGTAGCTGGGACCACAGGCAGGTGTCACCATGCCCGGTTATTATTATCTTTTTAATTCCTGTGTAGCTGGGACCACAGGCGGGTGTCACCATGCCCGGTTATTATTATCTTTTTAATTTTTTTGTAGAGACAGGATCTCACTATGTTGCCGAGGCTGGTCTCAAACTCCTGGACTCAAGTGATCCTCCTGCCTCAACCTCCCAAAGTTCTGGGGTTATAGGCATAAACCACCACACCAACCTAGAAAGAATATCTTTAAAGTTGCAGAGTGCAGGCGGGGATGTTACATAATACCAGTAAAAGATACTATTATCTGACACCAGTGTCACTCACTTTGGGGTGTAATAAGAATTTTAGGCTGGGCTTGGTGGCTCAAGCCTGTAATCCCAGCACTTTGGGAGGCCGAGACCGGTGGATCACGAGGTCAGGAGATCGAGACCATCCTGGCTAACACGGTGAAACCCCGTCTCTACTAAAAAATACAAAAAACTAGCCAGGCGAGGTGGCGGGCGCCTGTAGTCCCAGCTACTCGGAAGGCTGAGGCAGGAGAATGGCGTAAACCCGGGAGGTGGAGCTTGCAGTGAGCTGAGATCCCGTCACTGCACTCCAGCCTGGGCGACAGAGTGAGACTCCGTCTCAAAAAAAAAAGAATTTTAATGATGACGATAATGATGATGATTTTTGAGACAAGGTCTTTTTTTGTTGCCCAGACTGGAGTGCAGTGGCTTGAACACAGGCTCACTACAGCCTCCACCAGGGGGGCTCAAGCAATCCTTCCGTGTGAGCCAACTCAGTAGCTGGGACTACTGGTGTGCACCATGATGCTCAGCTATTTATTTATTTATTTATTTTTAAATTTTTTGTACAGTCAGGGTCTCACTATTTTGCCCAGGCTAGTCTCAAACTCATGGACTCAAGTGATTCTTTCACCCTGATTTCCCAAACTGCTAGGATTATAGGTATGGGCACTTTGCTTGAACTAGGCATGAGCCACCACATCAGGCTAGAAAGAAACTTTCTAAAGTTTTTGAAGTTGCAGAATGCTGGCAGAGATGTTACTTAATACCATTGGAAAGATAACCATTTTCTGGCATGGTTAAATTTTTTTTTTTTTTTTTTTTTTTAATGAGGCGAGGTCTCTTTCTGTTGCCCAGACTAGAGTCCAGTGGTGTATTCACGGCTCACTGCAGCCTCAACCTCCCAGATACAAGCTATCCTCCCACCTCAGTCTCGCAAGTAGCTGGGACCACAGGCATGCGCCACCACACCCAGCTACTTTTTAAAAATTTTTGCAGAGATATAGTCTCCTTATTTGCCCAGTCTTATCTCAAATTCCTGGGTTCAAGCGATCTTCCTGCCTCGGCCTCCCAAAGTGCTAATATTACACGTTTTGAGTCACTGTACCTGGCCTTAATTTTTTTCCTTTGCCTGCTCTGTCAAGCAAAAATGTATTTTTCGCCATACCTTCCTTTGTGTGAGAATGTAGAATTAGTTTGGTTTAGAACTGTGTTTTTTGTTTGTTTTGTTTTGCTGTTTTTTATTTTCTTTTTTAAGAGATAAGGTCTTACTATGTTGCCCAGACTGAACTCAAACTCCTGGGCTCAAACAATCTTCCCATTTCGGCCTCCTGGGTAGCTGAGAGTAGCTGGCGCTTACCACTGCACTCAGCCTAATGGTTAACTTAATATGTCAACTGGGCTAGCTTATGATACCTAGATGTTCGATCAAACATGAGTCTACATGTTGCTGCGAAGGTATTCTTTGGATATGATTAACATTTAAATCAGTAGGCTTTGAGTGAAGTGGATTATCCCCTATAATGTGGGTGGGCCTCATTCAATCAGTTGAAGCACAAGTTTGAGGTCCCCTGAGAAAGGATTCTGCCTCCAGACAGGCTTCAGGTTTGAGACTATAACATCAACTCTTCCCTGGGTTTCCAGCCTGCTGGCCTGCCCTGCAGATTTCAGATTTGCTATCCTTTGCAATTGCATGAGCCAATTCCTTAAAATAAATCCATCTTACTCTCTCACTTTCTCTCCGTCTCATATATATACACACATCCTATTGGTCTTATTTCTCTGGAGAACCCTGACTAATACATAATGAACTCTTTTGTGATGTAGAAAAACAATGCAATCTAAACAATGATATATATTTTGACCAGGCTCTCAGCAAATCTCGAATCAAAAGATGTTAGTATTTTTACAATACTAGTATTAGGTAATTTGGTCACAATTTTTAACTATACATTGTTAAAAATTATAATAATAAGAGCCAAATGATTCACATGTATTATATATAATCTTCATAACAACCCAGGATAACATTATATAATTTTATATATGAGAATATGAGGTTCAGAGAAGTAAGTAACTTTTCCAAGATGCTTGTTGTTGAGTCTGTATTGGAATTCAATACTATTTGAATCAAGTTCATTGTTTATTAAATTAGATGGCTCTTTTTTAATGTAGCTTTTAAATGCTTAAATATTTTTGGTGATGCAGAGGCCACTATATGAAAAGTGTCTATAGATATATCTATATATTTAACATCTTTCTTAGAAAGGTCTTCCTTTTTTTGAGCTGAACTTTATCATGTGTTTTGCCCTCTGTAGCTACATTTCATTATGTTGGCTCTTCATAGCTATTTTACATGAGACAGTTCTTTAAAAAAAACTTTTTTAATAGGAAACAATTTTCAGATTCCTTCCCTCCAGATTGCTTTTACTAATCTCTGGCTAGTTGTTTGGCGGTAAGTTCCAGCAACTATTTTAAAAGTTTGACTCTAGGCTGGGCATGGTGACTCACACCTGCAATCCTAGCACTTTAGGAGGCTAAGGTCAGAGGATCACTTGAGCACAGGAGTTCAAGACCAGCCTGGACAACATAGGGAGACCGTGCCTCTACAACAAATAAAAAAATAGCCAGGCATGGTGGTGCACACCTGTGGTCCCAGTTACTCGAAATGCTGATGTGGGAGAATTGCTTAAGCCCAGGAGGCCGAAGCTGTAGGAGCTGTGATTTTGCCACTGCACTCCAGCCTAGGTGACAGAGTAAGACCTTTTTTCAAAAAAAAAAAAAAAGTTTGACTCTAGTATCTTCTGCCCAGAGAACAATGAAATACTTTTCCCTCTTGTTTTAGATACTATGTTATCTTAACGTAGTCTATGATTTACTAGCTTTCTAACGTAGTCTTTTGTCTCTTTTTTGCAGATTCCTTTTTAAGAACTGGTCACTCATGTTTATATCTGTATGAAAGATATTTGCAGAACTTTGCATTTATCCACATTAAAATTTATATGATTAGTTTCAACCTAATGATTAAGTCTGCCGTGATATTTAATATTGTATGTTCTGCCTTTTTCAATGTGCAAGTTTGGTAAGCATGCTCTGTTAACTTATAGAAAGTTTAGTTTAGACATGTTAAATTTAAATACTGGAGTAACATGCTGATAGAAAAATGTGAAGAGACTGATGGGAGAAAAATAAAGTTTTGGGCTTTATTTGCTTTGAAACCCTAGTTGAAATTGTTACTAGTAAATTCGTGTTATGACAAAATCCATTAAAAAAGGAGAACATCAAGAATTGATCCTTGAAAAACAATTACATCTAAACATGGGAAAGCTCACTTCAAGTAGAGAAGCGAAAGAAAAAAAATAAGCATTGGAATCGGCTTTTTTCTGAAACATGGTAGGGGTTCAATACATATTTTTAGAAGTAGAATCTGTGCAAGAAGGGAAGGAGGAAAGCTTTGAGAGGAAGGGAAAAAAAAAACCTCAGAACAATACAGCATTGAGAAAGAGTGACGTCTACACTGTCAACAATTGCAGACAGATCAAGGAGAATGAGAAGTGATTTGGCAATCATAAAAAAGGTCACTAGTGACATCAGAAGTAACAGCTTTAGCCAAATGTTAGGGAAAAAAGTCAGAATGGGAGGTGTGAAGGAGTGAATTGATGATGAGGCTGTAGAGGTTGAGTGCAGATTACTTTGTTCAGGAGTTGAGTGCTTTAAGAAAACTATTGGCTATTTGCTGTGCAGAGCAGTGAGACTGAATAAGTAGAATCAAATGTTTTTGTAGTTTGAGTAGAAAGATTCACTAGTAGGGAGACTGATGATGTTAGAGAAAGAAGGAATAATTAAAGATATACAATCTTGGGAAAAGCAGCCGGGACTGGATAAAGAACCGAGAGGCGGTTGTGAGGATGAATGTATTTTCCACAGAGTAATCAGGGAAATGCAGGTGGATAGGTTAAAATTCTGTGTCACATTCAGGTCAAGATTAGGTTGTTACCAGGGAGACGGAAACAAAGTGATTAAACTTGGGTCAGGAGAACTACAGTAGTTTGATAATGAAGCAGTAATGATGGGATTGTAGTCATGGTTGTTTCAAAATATGTTGAACTAGCATTAGGGAGTATATTAGTGTTCTAGGATTGCTATAAACAACAGTATAGCAGCCTGGGTGGCTTAAACAACATAAGTTTGTTTTCTCACAATTCTGGAATCTAGAAGTTCAAGATCAAGGTGTTGGCTAGGTTGATCTTCTGAGGCCTCTCTTGGCTTGTAGATGGGTCATCCTCTCCTTGTCTTCACATGATCTTTTTGTTCTGTGTGTGTCCTCATCTCCTCTTCTTACAAAGACACCAGTCCTATTGAATTAGGGCCCGCTCAGATAATCTCACTTTATTTACCCCTTTAAAGGCCCTATGCTCAAATAGAGTCACATTCTGAGGTATTAGGGGTTAGGACTTTAACACATTAATTTTCCCGGGGGACACAATTCAGCCGTAAAAGGAAGAATGCAGTTAACAACAGACAAAAGAACTCAATTTCTTTGCTTTTCTTTCTTTCTTTTTTTGGAAACAGGGTCTTGCTTTGTTGCCCAGGCTGGAGTGCAATGGTGTGACTGTGGGTCACTGCAGGCTCAAATTCCCAGGCTCGAGTGATTCTCCCACCTCAGCCTCATGAGTAGCTGGGACTGTGTATGAAACCACACCCAGCTAATTTTTTTTTTTCTTTTCTGTTTTTTTTTTTTTTTTTTTTTTGAAACAGGGTCTCTGTCACCCAGGCTGGAATGCAGTGGTACAATCTCAGCTGACTGCAACCTCCGCCTCCTGGGTTCAAGCAATTCTTGTGCCTCAGCCTCCTGGGTAGCTGGGATTACAGGCATGTGCCACCATACCTAGGTAATTTTTGTATTTTTAGTAGAGATGAGGTTTCGCCATGTTGTCCAGGCTGGTCTCGAACTCTTGGCCTCATGTGATCCACCCACCTCAGTCTTCCAAAGTGCTGGGATTACAAATGTGAACCACTGTACCCAACCCAGAATTCCATTTCTTTATTTTCTTATATAGATGAATATGTTGTGGGAATAGAACTTCTTAAAACTTTAGTGTGTATAGTTGGCAGAACAATGGCCCTGAAAGATATCCACATCCTAATCCCTGGAACCTGTGACTATGTTGCCCTACATGGTGAAAAGAACTTTTAGATGTGAAAAGTAAAGATTTTGAAATGATCGGATTATCCTGGATAATCTGAATGAGCTCAATCTATTCATATTGGTCTTTAAAGCGGAGAAGCTTTCTGAAAGTTCAGGGTCAGAGGGAGATGTGATTATGGAGGAATGGTCAGAGAGATGTGACACACCTGGCTTTGAAGATGGAGGAAGGGAGCAGTGAGAGAAAGAATGTGGACAGCTTCTAGAAGCTGGAAAAGGCAAGGAAGCAGACTTTCCTCTGCAGGGTCTAGAAAGGAACATAGCCCTGGGCACCTTGATTTTAACTCAGTGAAACCTGTGTTGCACTTCTGACTTATAGACCTGTAACATAATACATTTGTTTTGCTTTAAATCACTAAATTTCTGGTAATTCATCACAACAGCTCTAGGAAATTAATAGGATGTGAGTAGGAATCACCTGGAGGTCTATTGAAAACGCCGATCCTGATTCAGTAGGTCTGCGGTGGGTCCTAGGAATCGGCGTTTCTAACAAGCTCCACCGTGAACCACTGCTGCTAGATTGTGAACCACATGTTGGGTAACAAAGCTTGAGACTCATGCATCCAAACATCTTCATATTACAGACTGAGGCTTAAAAGAATTTATCAAACATTATTCAGATGGGTATTGGTAGAGCTGTCTTGAACTCCCAGTGCAGTACTTTTCTCACTGCACACTGCCCCACTACTAAAAAAAAAAAAAAAAAAAAAAAAAAACCAACAAAAAACAGCAAAAGAAAAGCCCATCTGGCAAGGAGAAGTGCCAGGGCAGTGTTTGCCAGTGTTTGGAATAATTGGCTCCAGAGCCTCTGCGTGTTTATGGTGCCTGCTGAGGAGGTCTGCCTGACACTTAGCTGATACAAATTGTTGTTAATTACCAACACTTTAGTAGACCAACAGCTGTCCGCTATGAGCAACAGCCAATAATAGCCCTCTTGGTTCCTAGGGGTTTCTTAAGTTCCTAGGTGTCAGCAAATTCAAGAGAAAAATGCCAAGGCAAATGGGCCTTTTACTGTGACAATTTAACAGAGTAATTTTCAGAAGGAGGCTCAAAAACTGTGGATCTGTAGATCATCTGTAAACTCAGAACTGTAAGCATGGAGGGCATGTTCCTAGGGACCCGAAGGATATGTTCTATGTTTATCTTGTTGCCCAAGGCTCTCTGTAATTATGTGAGAGCAGAAAGTCAGCTGATCTCCTGGCAGATGGCACTGGTAAAAGAGTTTGAGAAAAACTATCAAGTTTATTAAAAAGCTTCCATTTAGCATGCAACAAAAACGCAATGTGGAAATCAGAAAGGAAGGGGTTCTAGGAATGTGGCCAGATCTTGTGATGAGAAGTTGGTGAGCAGGAGATTATAAGGAGGATGGAGGAGAAACTGCACAAGTGAAGCTACTTGAAAACCTCACACTCTACAGAACAATAGGAAGGTTAATAGGCTCCAGAAAAAAGGTTCTCAAACAACTTAGTCCATGAGTATCACACGAGGAGGAGTCTGCTAAAAATGCACATTCCTTGGATCTTACCCCTGAGAGTCTTGTAAACCTTTTATTATAGAAAATTACAAACTTGCTGGGCGCGGTGGCTCACTCCTGTAATCCCAGCAATTTGGGAGGCCGAGGCAGGTGGATTATTTGAGATCAGGAGTTTGAGACCAGCCTGGCCAACAGGGTGAAACCCTGTCTCTGCTAAAAATACAAAAATTAGCTGGGTGTGGTGGGGCACGCCTGTAATCCCAGCTACTTGGGAGGCTGAGCCAGGAGAATTGCTTGAACCTGGGAGAGGGAGGTTGCAGTGAGCCAAGATCACACCACTGCACTCCAGCCTGGGCGACAAAGCAAGACACTGTCTCAAAAAAAAAAAAAAAAGAAAATTCCAAACTTACATGAAAGTAGGGAGCATACTGTGTGGAACCCTACACACTCATGCTCAAACTCAATCACTCCTTTGTAGGGGGATGTCCTGTGCATTGCATAATGCTTTGCAGCAACCCTGACCTTTATTCACTAGATACCAATGGCGCTGCCCCCTTTCCATTTGTGACAACCGAAAGTGTCTGTAGATATTGTCAAATATCCCCCAGTGTACAAAATCCCCGGTGGAGAATCTCTGGTTTAGAATATAGAATGGGCTTTAATTTGTTCGAATTAACTTATCTGAGACTAAGCAATGAGACTAAATGATAGAATAAAATTGGTATAAGTAAGCCAATGCTAGAAATAAAAATCGGCTTCAAATTTGAGCAACAAAACTCCTCCTCCTAATCATTTTATTTTCAGGGACAAACTAAAGACCCAAATTAAGTGTTTTAATCATTTATGGTTAAACTTGTAGAAATTGAAGATTATGGTTATTATCTGTTCTGTGTCAGCCAGAGGGGTCTCAGTCAGATGCCTGTGTATGTGGGAGTCCTTCTGCAACTGAAGCCTCTTTCAGTGCATTAGCTGAAATCAATTGCATTAATCCAACCTCATGCCTCCTATGTGCCCTTCTTGTAGAGAGTCTGGAAAGTTAACAAAACCCTTAAGGCTATCACAGCCCCTGCCCCGCACTCATAAACATGGACAATTCTCTAGTATCCAATACATGGTAAAACAAAGATTCACATCATTATCATCACCCAAGGACCGCAGTGGACACTGACTACTTTCTAAATGGAAACAGGTCTTTCGGACTTGGAAAATCTTGGCTTCACTCTCAGAAGCATGCTGGTTGGTCTATGTCAGTTGTCCAAAATACTCAACCTGTGACTTAAAATTTGACAGGGAGACTTCCATAAATATATTAATTATGGCATTAGATTTATTATATTTTGGGGAAACAATCCCCTCATTCGACTGCCTTCTTTTTGGAAGGGCAAGTCAGGAAAGGGAGACATGCATAGGAAACCAGGTGGCATCCTGATTCACCAGGTGCTTATCTGAGGTCCTTTTTTTTTTTTTTCCCCATGTTGCATGTTTAAAAAATATTCTTCTCTTCCAGTTTTTTTTTTTTTTTTTTTTTTTTTGAAGCTTTATTCCTGGCATCCCTGAATTGAAAATAAGACTGTTTAGTGGCACAATTGCCACACCCTCTATTGAGCGAGTTGCCACTCCTCATTTATAGCAAATTTCATACCCAAGCATTTCGTGTTTCACAGGCCCCTCTCTAGTTCCTGTATTTCTCCACGTTACCTGCTGCCATTGCATTTTCCTTTGGGAATCCTTGGTCCCATGCTATACACTTTTTCAGAACAGTTACCTTTGCAGCCCATGCCATCACATGTTGTGTTTGTGTCTCTGAGGTGCCAAATGCATGCCTACATTTTTTTTTTCTGAGTTTTTCCTCTGAAATTTGAACATTTGATATTCTTGCAGAAACTCCATCTTATATTTATTCTTAATGTATGAGTATTATTACATTACTTTTTGGAGTGTTTCTGTTATCCAAAAAACAATGGAAGCCTTTGCTTATGAGTTTTCGGATGCTTTTTTCCCTGTCTTTAGCATGGATGATACATTTTGACAAGCTTTGATATTGAAATCTTATTTTGCTGGCTCAGAACATAGATGAAATTTGCAACTTGTCAAGACTTGAATTTATTGCTGCATTCTCTCAGCTCTGCCACCCCTCCCCACCCCAAGACACTTGCAGACAAGCAGTTTAAAGGCTACAAGCTGGGACCAAGAAAATGATGTTGGTTGGGGAGGAGTAGTGAGTGTCAGATTAAATTCATATCGAGAACTCATCAAAATTTACCTGTCCATGGACACATTGTAGGAGAAAGAAATAAAGAAAAGTAAGGAATGACATTTATTATAGCTAATATTTTATAGGAACAGAATTATCTTGCTATTTTCGCATATTTGCACAGAGAGAAGAGAATACAGCAGTTAAAATAAGGGAAATAGAGACATACAAATGATTTTAATACCACCTAAGTTTGTTTTTTCTTTTTGAGACAGGGCCTCGCTCTGTCACCCAGACTGGAGTGCAGTGGTACAATTGAGTGGGGCAAGGGTCCCCAGAGAAACTCCAACCAGGCTGCGCACTGGGAGGGGTGGACACAGGGGTGGAGCCACAGAAGTTTGCACCATTTGCTGCAGGGAGGGGCCTGGCCCCTCCTCTTCCTGGGTGGAACTTGGGATTCAATCACCGGGGCGGGAAGCATACACCAGAAGGATTCTTGCTCTGCTGAGTCCCCTGTTTTTCTTTTATTCTCCCATTATTCTCATCCTTCAAATTGTCTGTGAGCCTAATTTTTTGTGGCCATGTGACAAGGACTCTGTCTCTAGCTGAACTAGAGAAAACTCCTGCAACACAATCTCAACTCATTTTCTGTCTCGACCTCCTGGAGCTCAAGCAATCCTCCCACCTCTCAGCCTCCTAAGTAGCTGGGACCACAGGCACCTGCCACCATGCCAGGCTAATTTTTGTATATTTTGTAGAGATGGAGTTTTGTCATCTTGCCCAGGCTGGTCTTGAGTTCCTGGGCTTAAGTGATGAGCCTGCCTTGGCCTCCCAAAATGCTGGGATTGCAGGCATGAGCCACCGCGCCCAGCCTTCCACGCAAGTTATTTTAATGTCACATTGAAAACTACTAGCAATAACCTCATAGGCCAGGTGTGGTGGTTCATGCCTATAATCCCAGCACTTTGGGAGGCTGAGATGGGAGGATCACTTGAGGCCAGGAGCTTGAGAACAGCCTGGGCAACATAGGAAGACACTGTCTCTACAGAAAAATTAAAAAAAAAAAAAAAAAAAACAAAAAAAAACTAGCCAGGCATGGTGAGGCACAGCTGTAGTCCCAGGCACTTGGAATGCTGAGATGGGAAAATCAGTTGAGCTCAGGAGTTAGAGGTTGCATTGAGCTATGACCATGCCATTGCACTCCAGCCTGGGTAACAGAGTGAAACCTTGTCTCTACAAAACCCATATATATATAATGTTTATGGCTCCCAAGGGGTTAGACGAAAAAAAAAAAAACAAAAACAAAAAAACTCCTCATGCTTCTGTTTGTTGAACAACTTTTTGACTCATCTGAATATTTATTTTGTTTATTTGGTGGAAATGTTCACCACTAAGACAATATGCAATGAGTAATATACTGAGAATTATATTATTTTTTATGTATTTTTAAAGGAGTGACTTGATCATATTTTCTTGTCCTTTCCTTTCTAGTGGTGTATATATTATCATTTGAATAAAATTCTCATTTAAGTAAATGATATTATAAAAGCTGTCTCACGCCTTGTACCTAGGTATATATTGATATGTAAGATATTTTAATGCAATAAAAAAATAACAGTTTTCATTGTAGAACTCAAGAGTTGAGATAGATACTTGCTTATACCTCTTAGAGAACTTACAAAAATCTTACATCTTTGGTTCTCAGTTTGATGTGGAGAGTTAAAAGAGGGAGAGAAGGACTAATGCTTTATCAGGATGCTTTTGGTTAGAAGCATCTGAATATAAATTTAATGTGACTAAAAAATAATGGATTTTATTCACTCATATAAACATTAATGCTGTAAGATTTAGTCATAGTTTAATCAGGGTTCTAGCAATATTTCTCTTTTCTCTCAGCTTTGAATCATCAGTGTTACATTATCCTCAGGCCGTCATGCCTCATGCTCTCAAGATGACTGACAATAGCTTCTGGGGAAATGTGCTTTCAGTTTACATTCTGTGGGAGGCAGAGAAAAGAGTTTCCATTACTGCTTCTTAGGAGTAAGAGGAATCTTTTTCAGAAGTATTCAGCAACCTTCTTCTCATAACTGAATGGCCAGCATTAGACCATTCTGAATCAGTCACCAACAAGAGAAATGAGATTATCCTTAGATGGATCAGGCCTATCCCTTGAGTTAAGAATAAGTCCCCAAATTTTATAACTGCTACTCATTGGGAGCAAATTGAAATGGATATTGGGGGGGCAGTCAATACAATATTCACTAAAAATATCTTTTCTGAATCAGATTATAGAAATCTAAAAAAGTGAATTTTTAGCTAGGAAGAATCTTCATTGAAAAAAGCAACTTTTCACCTTTGAGTTTACCTAAGAAAGGAATTGGCTTGGGTTCAATTTAATCCTATTTGGTAACTCAGTTTTCTAGTCTGCAGAAGCAATGGTATTCAAACTGTAATGTTCTCAATAAAATCTTCAATCTGCCCCCCAAGTTAGAAGTTAGAACTGGCATGGTAGCCACTGAGTCCTAAGGATCTACTGCTTTCATGACCCCAAGAAATGGAGAGACCTAAACTTGCTGAGAGAGTATGCAGTCCATAGGAGTCAGGGATCTGTTGTGGTAGATCATGGATTCATATCTTTGTTAAGCTCCATGTAAGAAGATTCTACACCTCTACCCCATTGAGTTAGGGTTTGTGATATGTTTCTTTGGGTAATCTTACACCTTTGGTTCTCAGCTTGGTGTGGAGAATATAAGTGGAAGCAACATATAGAGTGTCTAAGTAGATGCTTTATGAGGCATTGTATAGCTGCGTAAAACCTCTCTTCACTTTGCCATAAAAATGACGTGTTCCAAAGACGGGCATCTTCGACCTAAGTCTCAGAATAAGCAGGCACATGGAACAGAACAGCAGGCAACCCAGGGTTGCCAACATGAAAGATGGGTAAGAAATAAACCTTTGTTGTAATTCACTGAGGTTTGGGGGAGAGAAGACTGATTGTGTGTTCTGTAGTATAATTTACAAAAGTTGTTTTTAATATCGGTTTGGCTATAAGAAAAAAGATTCTGTGTTATCTTAGTTCAGACACTATTTTCGCCTATAAAATGAAAAAAGAAGGAAAGGTCTCAGACTATATCCAGGATGCTTAACATTTTGACTACCAAACCCAAATTCTCTAAAAGCTTTGTCAACAAATTAAATGGAATATTTTAGATGAAATAACATATTTCATCTTTTTTAAACAAAGAGATTAGTAACTTTAAGTCAGCATGGGATAAACAATGTTCTCATGATAAATATATGATTCTTGCCAAAGGAAGAATCTTCACTAGCCTAAACGACCCCATTGCTAATGCATATGTAATTTCTGAGTCTTTTTAATATACAGAAAATAGCTCCATTAATCCTTATCATTTTGACTTCCTAATGGCGTCTAAAATGTCTCTTTTCTAGCACTAACATTCTATTTTATACATAGTACTACAGTTTCTTTCTTTATTTTTCCTTTTTTTTTTTTTTTTTAAGACAGAGTCTTGCTCTGTCACCCAGGCTGGAGTGCAGTGACTCAATCTCGGCTCACTGCAATCTCCGTCTCCTGAGTTCAAGCAATTATCCTGCCTCAGCCTTCTGAGTAGCTGGAATTACAGGCATATGCCACCATGCCCAGCTCATGTATTTTTTGTAGAGATGGGGTTTCACCATGTTGGCCAGGCTGGTCTTGAACTTCTGACCTCAGGTGATCCACCCTCCTTGCTGGAATTACAGGCTTGAGTCAGTCACCGCACCCAGCCTTATTTTGTACTATAGTTTCTTTTTCGTTTGCCTAATTTTAAGTACCAAATCTGATAAATGGTTTAATTAAATGTAAGTATAGTTACATTGCTATAGTTCTAGGGATTTTGTTAAGTAGACACTTTTCATTTTCTAGGTTTATGTAACAAAATAAGAAAAATTAAATTCTTTCAACAATAGGAAAACAAACATAATTTACAAGGATAATTGTACCAGAACACACAGACACATACATACACATGCTGCCACCACCTCCACCACCACACATCTAAAACTATCTTTTGTTAATGGAACTTTCACTGATCTTGTCCTACAGATATGTTTGGAGACTATCTCTTGTATAAGGACATCTGTTTTTTGCTTGTTTGTTTTTACAGTGTTTCAGATAAAGGAGAGAAAAATAGCGTATGAAAACCAATTCAAAATGAAACATAAATGAAGACTTTCTCTAGATTAGGGCACACTGGAAGCTGCCATGCCTGTTCCAATACAGGTAACGTAGGAGCACTGAGGCCTCATAACTGGACTCTTAGGAGTAGAGAAATAACCACCAGATCAGGTTAGAAGACAACTAATTATATACAAATCTATGGAAGACAGTGGGAAAGACGAAGAAACGAAGCATGAATAAATCCTTTATAACGTATGCAAATTTTAAGTGTTTTCTCTGAATAGTTGTTTAAGCAATAATAGATATTAGTAACTTAAATACCTTTATAAGCAGAGGACATTTTATATACAAGGTTTCAATTCTTTTTTTTTTTTGAGACGGAGTCGCGCTCTGTCGCCCAGGCTGGAGTGCAGTGGCCGGATCTCAGCTCACTGCAAGCTCCGCCTCCCGGGTTCACGTCATTCTCCTGCCTCAGCCTCCCGAGTAGCTGGGACTACAGGTGCCCGCCGCCACACCTGGCTAATTTTTTGTATTTTTAGTAGAGACAGGGTTTCACCGTGTTAGCCAGGATGGTCTCGATTTCCTGACCTCATGATCCGCCCGCCTCGGCCTCCCAAAGTTCAGGGATTAGGGGCGTGAGCCACCGCGCCCGGCCTCAATTCATTTTTTAAGTACATTTAAAATGCTAGAGATGTGAATGAAACTCATTATCTCATTTTTTGTCCCAAATACTCCAATACATAAACATGTGAATCTGTGTTTGATCTACATGTGGCAAGGGTGAGAGATGGGGATGGTGGAGAAACAGCAGAAACAGCTGTAGGGAGATAATTCTATTAAGTTTTGCATTAGCAAACCAGGCTGTATTTCAGCAAATCCTGATAGTAAATATCTTTACCACTCCAAACTTGTGTCTCTATTTTTTAAGTGACATTTTAAGCATCTAACATCTGTACACTGAATTGTATTACAAAGAGCAACATTTAGACAAATTAAACCTAACTAAAATCAACATTTATATTACCATGTTCAGTTTCAAGAGCAGCAAACAAGCTGGAAGTCCTAATGAGACAATATGTGAGAGCTTATTACATCACTACGCATACATGTGGACGCAGAGGAAATGGCTGGGACATTTTGATGGTCAAATGTTCGAAGTGTTTATACTCAGCCAGATAGTGATTTTCCAACTTGGTATGGATTATAAACAAACAGCAAATAACTCTCTAATGGGGTGCAGTATTTTGTGAAGGTCAGCAGAAAGCTAACCTTGAATGAGAATGAGGAAAACATGTGTTTTGTATTTAGCAAAGTCACATTAATTAATATTTAAAGTAACTACAAATTAACTTCTTATCAACCACGCCTCCTGGATAAGCAGGGAGTTTGCATTACTGGATAGAGATGGGGATTTCTGGAAATCTCTGCCAACAATGGGGCTGGACTGGAACCCGAGGTTCTTAAATTCTGACTAATAGTATTCAGAAGAGAATCTGGAGTTGAAAGTCCAAGTCGTCATTCCAGCCAAAGGATCAATCTGGGGAGACCAGGCACAGAAAGAGAAATTAGACATGAGGCAATGATTTAATCAAAGGCATGTAGACTCAACAAAGGAGTTTCTGGCAATCTTCTGTGAGATTTAGATGCTGGCGTTTTGTAACCTCTGACTACACTGTAGGTGATGAAGAAGCTAGCTGTTAAGCTGCCAAGGCGGTTTGTTGTCAATCAGAAGTTGCAACATGTTATGTTTTGCATATTTGATCTATTTGTTTGATCCATATAGTACTTCTCCAAAAACTGATTTCAAAGAAATTCGCATTAATTGCCAACATTTATCATGAAGATATTTTGTCTGTGTATCTTGATTCACACATTTTCTGAAAATATTAGAAGATTTAGCGTTACCAACCGTGCTGGCATGCAGAGTATCCATAATCTCGTGGTGAATTGCTCCTGCCTCTTGCAGTGGATGTGCACCTTTCTGTCCATCAGTTCCCACCCATCCCCACTCCAATAGATGGGAGACAGTTGCCTTTTACCATCATACTCGTTTTGTTGTTTTGCTTGCAGCAGAATTAAGACAAATCTGAGATACTTCTTAAATCTGTTCTGTGTTTTAAATCTTTTTTCTTTTTAACTCTCACTCATGACAACATATTCTATTTTTTTAATACCAGATTTAAAAAATGTTTAATTTTATTTGCAGATATGTCATCTTGTTGTGTTTCCCAGGCAGGTCTTGAACCCTGGCCTCAAGCAGTCTTCCCACCCTGGCCTCCAAAGTGCTGGGATTACAGGTGTAAGCTAACATGCGCAATCTTCATAAACATTTTAAAAGCCTTTTAGTAGAAAACATTTCAAACATATAGAAAAGTAGATAAAATAGTTCAATGAATCCTCACTTTCCTATCTCACAGCTTTAACTATCATTACTCAAGTCCAGTCTTGTTTTTCTATACCTCCTCCCTACTTCTTTTCAACATATTTTTAAAGCAAATTTTGGACATCCTATCATTTTGCCTGGAAATAATTGAGCATGTAACAAGAAAGATAGGGATTCTTTTATAAAACATAACTGCACAGCCATTCATTATCAAATGTAAACATTAACAATAAGTATTTAATATCATCAAATACTCAGGGTGCTCAAATTTGCAGTTGTTTTGTATATGTATATATATTATAGTTTGTTTAAATCAGTGTTTATATCTATTTTTACATATTTTATATATAATATATATTTTATATTATATATAAGTATGTATTTTATCTATATTTATATATTTTTTAAGTCAGGATTAAAAGAAAGTCTATACCAGGTAATTGATTGATACATCTTTTAAATCTCTTCTAATATATAGCTTCTCACTGTTTCTCTCCCCAACCCCCAGCAGCTATAAATAAACCAGTTTGGTTGTTTTGTGGAATTTTTTACAGTCCAAGATTTGCTGATTGCCTCCCCATGGCATAATTTAGCATGGTTCTCTGTCATCTGCCTTTCTTGTGAATGGGCTTAAAGTTTTTAGAAATAATATTTTACAGGTGGTAGTGTACCCTCATCAGTATTTTAGTTTGCAAACCTTGGTCTAAACTAATTCTAAATCATCAATATATTGTTCTAATGCAGAAGTATTCTACAACAGGGTACAAAATAAATGACCTGAGTTACCTTAGAATAAGGGAAAGAACGCGAGGAAATAATTTATAATTACGAATGGTTTTATTTACAAATCTCAGTCTGAACTCCTGTTTATAAACAGCAGACTCTTGTAGACATTGTGGATTCACTTGTGAAATAAACCATGCGCATGATGTCCAGGAGTAATTGCTTTATTTACTTTGAATTTCAAAGGATACCTCTTTTGAGATTATCCATGTGGAAACACCCAATCAAATGATTTAAAACTAAAGGGACAATGTATTTACCTGAATTTTTTTATTTCAGGATAGGAAAATGAAAAGAAAACTCACATTTATGGGCTAAAACATGCTAAGGTGTTTCAAATGTGTTATCTCATTTGATTATTACAATAACTCTCTTAGGTTGTATTATCTTCATTTTTTGACTGAAAGAAATAAAATTTGTAATTCCAAAAGTTACATAAAAACGTCTCCAGATTTTTTCTACTCTAACATTTTAAAAAACCAAAAGTAAGACGGAAAATGTATGGAGGGGAAAAATGTTTTCTTAGTCATCAAAATGAGTATCACAGAATTTCTGGGTCCATTTTGTGTAAGGAAATCCAACCCAGGAAACTGATTTATTTTCTTTCATTCTTAATAAAATATATTATATTAAGGGAAAGGTGTGTTTATGGATACCATAGTAGCCAGGAGAGGCTAGGCATTGCAGCAATAACCAGTTAATCCTGAAATTGGTGGCTTAACCTAAAGGTTTGTTTGTCTCACTTCTACAGGTCGATTGTAGGTCAATAGGAGGAGGGAATGAAAGAGATCTATTCCATGAAGTTGCTCAGGGACTAGTCATCTCAGCTGATAAGGCCTCTTCACTTGTAGCTTGTCGTAGTCTGTTCGTGTTGCTATAACAAAATGTCAGAGACTGAATAATTTATAAAGAATGGAAATTTGTTTCTTATGGTTCTGGAAGTCAGGAAGTCCAAGATCAAGGAGCCTGCATTTGGTGTCTAGTAAAAGCCTTCTTGCTGAGTCTTCACCTAGTAGAAGAGTGGAAGGGCCAGAAAAGGGTCTAGTTTGCTGGAGCCCTTTTATAGTATAGTAATCCCTTTTATGAGGGCTAGACCCTCATGTCTTAATCGCCTCCCAAAGGTCCCGCCTCCTACTACTATCACATTGGGTCTGAGGTTACACTATATAAATTTAAATGCATTCAAACTATAGCATAGCTACATCTGGAATAAGTGACATTTGGAGGTATCTGCAGAAGGGGAAGACAGAACTTACGTCCACAATTAAATGTCTAGGACTAGAAATGACACAGATCACATAAGTTTACAGCCCACTGAACAACACTGGACAAATAGCTTCATCTAAGTATAAGGGAGCTAGGAAGTATAATTCTCCATGTGCCCAGGAAGGCAAAGAGATTGGTTATGCTTTTCTTGAGTCAGACTCCCAGGAAACATACTGAGATGAAGATCTGGATGCAGTAAGTGTGTTAGAAGGTGCTCTCAGAAGCACCTGTAAGGGAATGAAAGAAGCAGGTTTGGAAAAAGGGAGAGATTGAATTGTGCTGCACTTTCAACAGAGGCCAAGGTGATGTTTTAGGGAGTCGGGGATCTGAGATTGCTCTTCAAAGTTGTTCTGAATTAAGACAAGATGGCAAAGCCTATGTATTGTAGCATCTAGTCGTTGCATACAGGCTGCCCCTAGCTTCAAGGTTTTTTTTTTTTTTTTTTGAGACCAAGTCTTGCTCTGTCACCCGGGCTGAAGTGCAGGGGCTTGTTCTCGACTCACTGCAACCTCTGCCTCCCGGGTTCGAGTGATTCTTCTGCCTCAGCCTCCCAAGTAGCTGGGACTATAGGCGAGTGCCACCATGCCTGGCTAATTTTTGTATTTTTAGTAGAGACAGGGTTTCACCATATTGGCCAGGCTGGTCTCAAACTCCTGACCTCGTGATCCATCTGCCTCGGCCTCCCAAAGTGCTGGGATTACAGGCGTGAGCCACCTCGCCCGGTCCCTAGCTTTAAGTTTAATGAGATTATAATTTGTTCTCTGATAGTTACTATCTATAAAGCACATTTAATAGGTTAAATAATATTAATCTTAATACACCAGATCAATCTAATTTACTTCAAGTTTTATTTTTTTTCTTCCCATTTGGTGAGAGAATTGGGAGCTATAATTATATTTGCTTTAAGTCACTAAGGAATTATAAGATAAAAATTCCTCATTAAAATTTTACCATTACATATGTTGCAAAAGATAATTTTTATTGTACGAGCATTAAGTTTTCAGATAAATAGTTTCATCCTCTAAGGAAAGACTGATAAATCAGTGTATTTCTAACCCTAGAAATTCCAACTCAAGACAGCCGAGAAATTGTCATCTATATGTGATGTCATTATTTGTCTTTCTGCTTTTACTTCTAAGGCATGCTGTGATATTATTAATGAAGAGTATATTACCACAGCAGATGTTTAAGAGAGAAGAATGCCGCAGGTCTAGTAAAATATTTCTCAAGCTCTGGACATTTTTTTCTCTTTTTTTAATTTATTATTTAGTATATAACTATGGAAATGTAAAGAAGAGTAGAAGGCAAGATAGTTTTTTAAAAGTGTGATTCATAGATTCTTATTCCATATTCATGTCAAATAAATTATTTTCTACTCCCAAGAAGAAGCAGAAGAAAAACATTATTTAAATAGCTCTTTTTTTTTTTTTTTTTTTCTGAGACAGAGTCTCACTGTGTCACCCAGGCTGGAGTACAGTAGTATGATCTCAGCTGACTGCAACCTCCATCACCCAGGTTCAAACGATTCTCATCTCAGCCTTCTGAGTAGCCTGGGTTATAGGTACCCGCTGCCATGACCAGATAATTTTTGTATTTTTAGTAGAGACAGGGTTTCACCACGTTGGCCAGGCTAGTCTCAAACTCCTGACCTCAAGTGATCTACCTACCTCGGCCTCCCAGAGTGTTGGGATTACAGGCGTGAGCCACCGCGCCTGGTCCAGTATTTTGAAATATATAAAACTTTTAGGTAATGTTGTGGTTTGGCTGAGAGATTTACTGTGAAATGGCCACTATTTATTACATTGTAGTTCTCTTACGAAATTATTTTTCTTTTACTGTATTTGCTTTATGCAAATGCTTGAATGAGTTTATGAACATGGTAGCCAGTCAATTTATATCAAGATCTGCACTGCCAGTAAGGTAGCCAATGGTCACATGTAGCTATATTTTTCTTTTTATAATTTCAACTTTTATTTTAGATTCAGTTACATACGCATGTGTGTTATATTGCATGATTCCGAGGTTTGGGATACAAATGGTCCTGTCATCCAGGTAATGAACATAGTACCTTAAAGGTCGTTTTTCAAACCCTTGCCCCCTTCCTTCCCTCCCACCTGTAGTGGTATCCAGTGTCTGTTTTTGCCATCTTTATGTCACGAGTACCTAATGTTTAGCACCCACTTATAAGTGAGAACATGTGGTATTTGTATTTCTGCTCCCGCATTAATTCACTTAGGATAATGGCCTCCAGCTGCATCCATGTTGCTGCAAAGGACATGATTTCATTCATTTTTATGGCTGTGCAGTATTCCATGGTGTATATCTATATCTATATATGTATATATATACTGCACACCCGTGTGTGTGTGTGCGTTTCACATTTTCTTTATCCAGTCCACTGTTGGTAGGCACCTAGGTTGATTCCATGTCTTTGTTACTATGAATAGTGCTGCAATGAATGTATGAGTGAAGGTGTCTTTTTTGGGAAAATGATTTCATTGCTTTTGCATATATGCCCAGTAATGAGACTGCTGGGTCGAATGGCAGTTACTTCTGTTTAAACTCTCTGAGAAGTCTTCAAAATGGTTTCCACAGTGGCTGAGCTAATTTACATTCTCACCAACAGTGTGTAAATGTTCCCTTTTCTTTACAGCCTCACCAGCATCTGTTTTTTGACTTTTTAGTAATAGCCATTCTGAATGGTGTGATATGGTGTCTCATCGTGGTTTTGGTTTACATTTCTCCAGTGATTAGTTCTTTTTTCTTTGAGACAGGTTATCACTATGTTGCCCAGGTTGGACTGAAATTCCTGGACTTAAGTGATTCTCCTGCCTCAGCCTGCTGAGGAGCTGGGACTATAGGCACACACCACTATGTCTGGCTCATGTGTAGCTGTTTAGCACACATGAAATGTGTTTAGTCTGAACTGAGATATACGTGGAAAATACACTCTAGATTTTGAAGACTTACTATGAAAAAAGGAATACAAAATATCTCATCAATTTATTGATTACATCTTGAAAATGATATATTGGGTTAAATACATTATTAACATTAATTTGATCTGTTTCTTTTCTTTCTTTACGTGTCTATTAGAAAATTTAAAATTATATATGTGACTTGAGTTCATGGCTCTTGTATTTCTATTAGACACTGGTGTCTAGGTGCTTTAGTATTTTCTCTTTTGTTTTCTTTCTTTTTTGCCCACAGTCACTCATTCACTCTCTCATACATTCAAATAGCTAGATGCTTTGGTTTTTTGCTCCAATATTTTCTTATGAAAGTTTTCAAATAAGTTGAAATAATTTTATGGTGCACATCTATATATTCTGCAACCAACATTTTTTATACTTGTTTTATCACTTATCTAACCATGTAGCCATTTTTCTGTTCATCGAACAATACATCTTTTTTTTAAAATACATTTCAGGTAAGTTGCAGACATCATTATACATTCCTCTAGATACTTCAGCATGTAGACACTTTAGCTTTGGACTCTATTAAAAATTGAAAATCCCTTTAGCCATGTTTCTTCTTTAGAGTTGATTGTGTTGGTGTAGAGAGGCATAAACAGACTAAATGTATTAAATTGGGTTTAATAAATCTTCTGAGTAAAAGGAACATTTAATCTCTGTTGACATTAAAGCAAAGATCTAGATTACTCAGCAAAGATTTGGAAATCCTATAACATTAAATACAAATTGGAAGAAAAATCAAAAAAAAAAAAAAACCCCACGAAAAACCCTGTGTTCTTCATAGCAAGAGGCAGGAGATCCGGTCTGAGTTCCATGCCAACTGTGTGATTATGGGATGATCATACAACCTCTTCGAACTCCTGCTTTCAATATAATGCTTGTCTCACAAGCATATAGAGGTTATAGGAAACAATGTGTGTAACTGACCTACTGGGGTTTCTGGCAAATACCAACTTTTAAATGTAAACTTAACTGGAAATCAATGTAAAATATTTGTAGTATTGTCTGGTAGGTGGATCAGAGGATCCTTGGCTATGTAGAAATATCTTTAAAAAGAAAAATGATTATTCTTACAGAATGTTCATTGTTTACAAACACACTCAGTAAGACACGTCATGTAATACTCTCAAAAGAAAGGTCTATTTGTCTCCTCTTCATTTTACTTATAAATCTCTTAAAGAAATCATTGACTTCTGCCAACATTTACAGGATTGAACTTCCCAAACAATTTGCACTTGTGCTTGTGCTGAGATTGTAGACTCTAAGAGAAAACATGTTTACTCAATTGTTGGTGATTCACTAACAGATGATGTGCTGGTTTAAAGGCCAGCACAGTCAAGGAATAGATAGAAAATAAAGTCTTAGTCAAGGAATAGATAGAAAATAAAGTCTCAGCTGTGTTGTTTTCTACTTTTTGTGTATAGATATATGTTCAAACTATTAAATATCCTTTAAAAGTTTCATTATATTTAAAACTTTTTATTTGATCAAGGCAACACATGCACATACTTTTTAAAAAGCTTAACACATAAAACCAGAGGTCCTTTCCCTTTAGAGCTCCCTTGCCCTTATTACTGCTGCATAAAGGCAACTATTTTCAACTTTTAAAACAATTTTATAATGTTTATTTATATATTTATTTTGCCTTTTAAAAAATAATAATCTACTACTCTTTCTAATTGTAGAGACAGGGTCTATGTATGTTGATCAGGGTGATGCCTGAACTCCTGACCTCAAGCAATCCTCCTGCCTTGGCCTCTCAAAGCATTGGCATTATTGGTGTGATCCACAGTGCCTGGCCTATTTACATATTTCTAAATATTGTACAAGTATTGATAGTTCTTGGTTCATTCAATTTAGTTATTTTATATTCACCTCTTTAAAAGAAGGTAGAGATTTTAGCTCTTATACATTCCCCTTATCTATCCCCACATTCGCCCAATAGTTAGAACATAACTTTTAAAATCCTTAGTTAGAGGAGTTGTTATGGTTATATATATTTTTTTAATTGTGGAGCCAAATAGTATATGCATGAACTTGATTTTTACACTTTCAAATATTTCTGAAGTTAATTCTCGTTTCATATTTTTTCATTTATTTCATTTCTTTGAACCAGGAACTAAGTTTTCTACCCCTTCCAGTAGTTCTGAAAAATGCTTCTCACAGAATTCTACAATTTAATCTTGCCAAAATAATCTTTAATTTTTTTTTTGGAAGACATTTCTCTTGAAACCATGTACCCTCCTACTCCAGTTTGGACCAGTGGCTCTCTAGGCATGCCCTCAACTTTGGAATTTCCTTCATCTCTTTTCTCATGTTTGACCTCAGTTTCTTAAGACTCAGGCTTACTTCCCTTTTGGTTTAATCACACATTTCAGTAGAGAGCTTTTTCTGAGAGCTTCTTGAAAAAATATAAAGAAAAAATAATTTTTTTGAATCTTTATAAAAAGTATTTTATATTACCTTTGATTAGTATTTGGTTGGCTATGGAATTTAGGATTGAAAGTCATTTTCACTAAGAACTTTAAAGGCATCGTCTTTGTCTTCTAGCATTTAATGTTATAATTGAGAAGCCCATTCTTAGTCCTTTTCATGTAATTTTATTTTTTTAAAAGTTTGAAAGCTATTAAGATCTTCTTTTCAAACTTAAATTTTTGAGATTTCATAATAAAATGCACAGTCATGAGTCCTTCTGTACCCCATTAATTTTACTACATATTATTTTCCTCCATTTTGAAAAATATTCTTTTCTGCCTTTTTTTTAATGATAGTTTTCTTCCCATTCTCTTTTTTCTTTATTATTATTATTAACTCATTTTGGGATAGACATTTGTTGAATGTAGGACATTTTGGATCAATTCTCCATTTTTTTCTTTTGCTTTCCTACTACTTATTGTTTTGGGTCTTTTAATTCTATTTTCCGGGAAAATAGACTTCATGTTGTAACCCATTTATTGAATATTTTATTTGGGGGTATAATTTTTGGTTTTCAAGAACATCTCTTTATGATTATTTGTTTTATGATTATTTCTATTTTATCTTTCTCTTTCTTTCTTTTCATTTTCCTTTCTTTCTTTCTTTCTTTCTTTTTTTCTTTTTTTTTTTTTTTTTTTTTTTTTTGCGACAGGGTCTTTCTCTGTTGCCCAGGCTGGGATACAGTGGCATCATCATGGCTCTCAGGAAACCTCTGCCTCCCTGGTTCAAGCAATCCTCCTACCTCAGCACCCCCACCCCTACCCCTGATCCTGAGTAGCTCGGACTACAGGCGCATGCCACCATGCCTGGCTAATTTTCTAGTTTTTTTTTTGGTTGTTGTTAGAAACGGGGTCTCTCTATGTTGCCCAGGCTGTTCTTGAACTCCTGAGCACAAGCATTTTGCCAGCCTCAGCCTCCCAAAGTGCTGGGATTACAGGCATGAGCCACCGTGCCTGGCCATGAATATTTTGATTTTCATCATTGTCTTTTATGTTTAATGTTCTCGGTATATAATTAGAAGTGGAACACCAATCGATAAAGGGCTTGCAGATCTTTGTATTGGGGCAGGTTGCCCATTGGACTGGTGGACCTATATGATTTTTTAAGAGTCGATTAGTGTACCTAGAGGACAATCTTCCAGATTCCTGCTTTAGGATGATCTTTGGCAGCTGGCATTTGAGGGCTGAGTAGTTCTGTGAGTTGTTTACTTCACAATTCAGCATGTAGGTTTTTACTACATCCATCTCACTTCTCCCATTAACACCCAGAAACTAAGTCTAATATCTTACTCAAGAATTGCTTTGGATCTTGTTTTTCAACTCTGAAAGACTTCAGGTTAAACTTCTTAAAAAAAAAAAAAAAATTCTTGCAGTGTACCTAGTAACCTGATAGCACAGAGATGAGACAAACTGAGGGTCTCACTGCTCCTTTCAAACATTTGCAAAGATTACTGCTGTTTTGAAACCCCTTACATGCTCACCTTCAGAGATACCTGATACTTCCGATTGCTGAAACTTTCAGGGGACCTGAACAACAAACTAGATTATTGTGCATCAGGATTTTTTTTTTTTTTTTTTTTTTTTTTTTTGTCCCAAGCACATGGATTTGGACTCTTTTGCTTCTCCTAAGCAAGATTCCATCTTTTCATCTGCTAGGTTTATAATCTGTTGTGGATGTGGTTACAAATGTCTTCTGGTTTCATTAAAGAAGGAATTTGTGCTTCAGTTTCTTGTTCTCTTGGGTTTTGTTTTGTTTGTTTGGTGTATTTTTTAGTTCAGGGGAAGGGATGGGAGACTGAGGTCCCAGAGCAGCCTCCGTACCACCCACCTGGTCCCCTCTTCTGCTTCCCCCTACTTGTTCACTTTGATTTTGGATGGTGATTTTTAAGAGAAGAAAAAAGAAGAGTTTACTTAACCATCCAATAATATTTTCCTTTTTTCTTCATCTTTTTCTCTTCCCTTTTTATGTTTATCTATTTCTTAGTCTTTTTCTTCTTTCCTACCTTAAATGCTACATTAATTTTAAATTATTTCACCTACTTGCTGGCTAAATAAATTTTATCTTAACCTAGAATTTTTTTCCATGGCTAAGTAAGTGCTTTCTTAACAGAGATGTGGTCTCATCTTGACTGCTACCTTCTTTTGAAGGCTTTTCCCAAACCTTTAAAACCAGGACAGATTCCATTCCCATATGTAGCCATAATACCATTGTAGCATTTGCTGTATTATATTAAAAGTTAGTGGCTTATTTGCCTTTTTAAAATTTCACTAGGAGTAGGGACTGCTGCTTGTTCATTACTGTATTGCCAACACTTAGCTCAATTATCTCAAGTGAAGTAGGCACTTGAGAAATATTTGTTGCTTTAATGAATGTTAAAATGCACAAATTCTGTTGGTGTAAGACAGTAAAACGTTTAGCTTATTAGACTTACTACTGTTACTATTTAGATTATTGTAAGAAATGATAAAAACTAAAATTTTTAAATATATCCCAGCACTAATAATCTTTTTATTCTTTTACTATAATAAGTGAAAATGAGACTTCTCAAATGTTTCAAAGATTACCTTTGAATAATTTCATTAATACTTTTTAAACTTTCTTTTGCATTATTTTAGCTTATGTTGTTTTAAACTTTAATGACTTTGCTTTTCAGCTCTTAACTGTAGGGCATTTTTATAGTTTCTATATACTGCCTGCTTTCTCCTCACTGGGCAAAACTTCATAAGAGAAAAGATACAGGCATTACAGTATACGTCTTCAGACTGGGATAAAAATAACTGAGTGGTAAGATTTATATGCGTGAAATATTTATGCTAGAATGAAGAATCTCTCACATTATCACATATAATTATGATTATCTCTCCCAGATTACTTCTTGGCTTCCAAAACGAAATGCTTTCCCAGGCTAAACTTCAAAGTAGGTAGTGGCTTCAAAGAGATAGAAATTTAGCCCAGACAACAAAACAAAACCAAACAAAACCAAAACAGATCGAGACAGCTCAGAGGTAAGAGACTTGACCAAAAATGTGGCATTAGTCTTTAGAAGCTTTATTACGAAAACTTTGAAAGTTAGTTACTCATTTGTAGTTTGCCCCTCGAATACTCCACCGGCAGTGAGCTGCACTTTTTCTTTTCTAAACAACAAATGGGTTAAATGGAATTTAACTTTATAATAATTGGAAAGGAGCAGCAGGTGATCAATCACTCATGCTAATGCTTTGTGCTTTTCTCAAGGAATACTGCTTTATGTTGCTTTACAGTTTGAGGAATTTGATGCTTACCCAAATTTTTAAATTAAGATGAAAACATAATACAATGCACTACAGTCAAAATAAACAACTTTGAACACAGCCCAGATAAAACGGTTTTGCATTTTCACTGATGGAAATACCTATTGAGACGTCTTAAGGGATTTAAACTGCATTCATTTAAGCAACTGTAATATTTAGTTTTGATGTTATCAGCACCCTGGGCAGGTTGTCTCCTGAACACGCTTGACTGAAAAACAGTTTGGCTTAGCTTAGTGTTTTGCTCATCAAAGGATAAAGCATTACTGGACATTTTTATAGATAATTTTTTAAAATGTCGTGAATATAGTGAACTATGTATCTTCCCTAAATTAATGTTTCCCAGATTCCCTTTGGCATACTTATGTGCACATTCAGTAACAGTAAGATGAAAAGAAGGGCGGGGTTTATTTAGGTTTAAAGTCTGTAAAAGGAAGAGACAGTATACACTTCACACACACCCAAAAAAACCCCTAAAGGTTATCTTTATTATACATACAATATATGCTCATTAACGAACATTTATCAAAAATAAACTAAAAAGAAAAAAACAAAATGCTCCTAGTTGCATGTTATACAACCATTGTTAATGTTTACCATATTTTGTTTAAAACATTATTTTCTACACATTTATTGTTGATATTATTTTAGATATATGCGTAGATATAACAATCTTTTAACTATTAGGCCAGGTGCAGTGGCTCATGCCTGTAACCTCAGCCCTTTAGGAGGCTGAGGTGGGAGGATCACTTGATCCCATGAGTTTGATACCAGCCTGGGCAACATAGTGAGACCCCCATCTCTACAAAAAAGGTAAAAATCAGTGGGGTGTGGTGGCATGCTCCTGTAGTCCTAACTGCTTGGGAGGCTGAGGTGGGAGTATTGCTTGAGTCTGGGAGATGGGGTCCCACCATGTTGCCCAGGCTAGTCTCGAACTCCTGAGCTCAAGTGATCTGCCTGCCTCGGCCTCCCAGAGTGCTGGGATTACAGGCATGAGCCACCGTGCCTGGCCTAAAATGTACATTTGAAACTCCATTGACTGATTCCACCTACATACAAGATGTTATGCAGATTATACTATTTCAAAACCATGAATATTTATTAGTCCACACATAGTACCTGACCCAAAATAGGCTCTAAAATAACATTTCTTTTATTTATTTATTGTAAAGACAGGGTCTCACTATGTTGACCAAGCCGATCTTGAATTCCTGGCCTCAAGTAATCCTCCTGCCTTGACCTCCCAAAGGTCTGGGATTACAGACATGAGTCACTGTGCCCGGACTAAAATAAGTAATATTTCTTGAGGAGATGAATAATGTTTTTAACTGCAATAGATTGTGAAAATACTTGGTCTTTGCTCAAAAGATCTTATAATATTGTTGGAACGATGTCAACTCATAAAAATGTGACGTGTTGAAATGAGGGTAAGGATAAGTTCAGAGAAGGCAGTGGCCAGCAGGGCATGGAGCTATGAGAAACAATTCCCGGAGAAAAAAAGATTTGAGATGGACCATAAAGCTGAGTAGAATTTATGTTGTTTAGCTTAGAGGTAGAGATATCACAGATGGAAACAATAGCAGGAAAAAAGGCTGAGAGAAGCTATTGGACACGATATATCCAGAAAAAATAGCATGAAAAGAGGACTAATTGAATAATAATATACCGAATGCTTAGTTCTAGGGATAAAGCTACATGACAGCTTTCATGGGATAAGCAGAGCTCAAGTAAGTAGTTATAACTGTGATGACATTTACAAAGTTGTACAGCAAGTGTATGGGAGTATAGCTGGCACATTGAACCCATCGGACACATAGGCACCCGTATGTTGTCTCTCATTATCCCGTTAAAATTTAGAGGGAGGTGATTTTCTGCTTCCATGAATACTTGGACAATGTCATTTTACATTTATGGTCACTTTAGATTACAAACACATTCTAAGCGAGAGATTAGAGTGCTTGCCCCTTCTCATAGTCAAGTTTCTAGCTCCATTCAATGTAAATGCTGTGTTCTCTCAGGTTTTCAATAGGGGTAGATGTGTGGTTGCCTCCTTCTTTCTTTCTCATTTCTTGTTTACTAGTTGCTATTTCTGACTCTTCTGGGGAAGGGCTGAAGGTGGGGAAAGAAAAATAGGAAAGAGGAAGAGAACATTTCTTATTGGATTAGGACTATTCTAAATTGATTTCATGGTCCTGGGCCCGACCCTTGTATAAAACTGACTCTTTTGAGGATGCTTTTGGATGTTCTTGGTAGAGTCTCTCACCTGTACTTTCCTTGCCCAAGGTGCTGTCTTCTTTTGCAGGTTGCATACACCTTCCTCGCATGCCCTAAGAATCATGGGATACTTTTTGCTTCTCTCCACTGAGGTCTTCCTCCCTGCTCCTATGCCTAGATGGTTCTGATAGAACCTAAGTCGACTCCATAACTTCTTTCTATTGTGCATGGCCCATAACTGCTCTTGGGGACCTTCACACAGCATTTGCCCTATTGATGATGGGAGTGCAGGCAGATTCCAAAGAAACATCTTCTTCAGCTCATCTCTTAGTATGTCAAACATCTCACATTCCTTTTGGATTTTCTGGACAGCATGTCAGATACCAGTCCCATATATTCTCTTAACTGTAGAAGATGAATAGCAAACTCTTTAAAAACTCTCCGTCAAGCCACTTTCACTAGGTTTCAGGTGTGAGTAGACAATGGAGAGGTCTTCCCAGTGGTGGGTGTTGGTCTCGTAGCCCAGCTAGTCCCAATAAATCATCTTGAAAAACCTTTGCTCTCCATATAAATGAGAGGGTTAGGAGTCATGAACTGGGTTTGATATTTTTCTCTGAAAGTTTCTGTCTTGTTTTGGTACCTCACCTTAATGCCATTTTAGGAATTCACCTAAAACTTCTGTTTTAAATCTTCTTCCAGAGGAATATATATAAAATATAGGACCTAACTTAGTCTGTGAGACCAGCAAAAATTTTCCTAAGGAAATGAAGAGGGAAATTTCAATGAAGCAAAGAAAAGAGCATTTCAAGAATGGAAGATTACTCAATAGTGTTAAAGGCTTATAAGAAGGCAAGTAAGAGAAGGACTGAGAACTCATTTCTTTGGCAACCTTGGAAAGAACAGATACCATGAGAAGTGTAGGTGGAAATTAAATAGCATGAGGCTGAAGAAAGAAGAGTAAGTAAGGAAATGAAGACCATGAACTTTCAAACTTCAGAAAATTTTGAAGTGAAAAAGGGAGAGTTGTGGATTCTTTTCAAATAGGAAAGGAAGTGTTATAGGAAGAAGTTGGTAGATTAAAAAGTGGTTGATGATACCAGTAAGAGAAGTAATAATTTAAAGGATTTAAAGGATAGATAGTGAGTTCAAAAGGACTAGAAGGGGCTGAAATCCAGAGTTGAGGTAAAGCTTAGCCTTGGGTAAGAGAAACGCCTCCTAGTCATGTACTAGGAGAAAAGAATTAGTGCAGATTTAGGGGAGATTTGAAGATTTGGTATGGAAGCTGTAGAGTTCATGACTTGATAGCTTCTACTTCCTCTGTTTAATAGTAAAGTCCCAAATCAAATAATTTTGGGTGAGGGAGGTAATTGAGAGAAATAACATGAACTTGAATAACAGAAGGCCTTGGCAGGTGGATCACCTGAGTTCGAGACCAGCCTGACCAACATGGTGAACCCTTGTCTCTATGAAAAATACAAAAATTAGTTGGGTTTGGTGGCATGTGCCTGTAGTCCCAGCTACTCGGGAGGCTGAGACAGGAGAATTGCTTCAACCTGGGAGGTGGAGGTTGCAGTGAGCTGAAATCATGCCACTGCACTCCAGCCTGAGCGACAGAGCGAGACTCCATCTCAAAAAAGAAGAAGAAGAAAAGAAGAAGAAGAAGAAGAAGAAGAAGAAGAAGAAGAAGAAGAAGAAGAAGGACTTAAATATCTTCTTAATTCTGGATTTGACATGAGAGGAGAGGAAAATTGTAAAATATGTAAATTGGAAGTTATTTTGATTGATAATTTCAGATAGTATTTACTCTGCACAAGAACCTGTACTAAGTGCTTTGCAAACACCAAATTCCCTGTCTCCACTCACCTGGGACTACTCTTAACTTCCAATCTGTTCTTCCCCCTCCACAAACCATCCTCAGTACAGCAGCCAAAGTAGAGTTTACAAGAATACAAACCATGTCACCATCCCTGTTTTAAGCACAAGGTCTTGCATGGCGTCCCAGTACCTGGAGGTAAGTCCCACATGATCTGGACCCTGCCATTCCCTGCAACTTCATCTTCTGTTGTGTTGTACATTGTTTTGGAACTCTGGTAAATAGATCTGTTTTTATTTCACTTAAGGTTTCTGATAGGTTTTTACAGGAATATGAGAAAGCTGATGGGATTTATTTCAGATTATTTGTAACTAGGTAATTATTTCTGAACACTACTTAGGTAATTTTTTTGTGATACACAGGTCAAATGAATACACTGAAAAAAACCAATTCTCCCCCAAACCCTGAATTTCTTTTTCATATAGTTTGAACTCGTATTTAAGTTTCAGTAAAGGAAAAAAAAAAAAAAAAAAAAGGAAAAGCTCTTATAAAGTGTTATATTCTCACTACCTAAGTAGGGATAGGGTAAACCAATGCACGGTAATGAGAATTATGAGAAAATGCTGACACTTTGTTTTGTACTTGTCTATTTATTCAAATCTCTCCCTCTCACCCTATTTTGTTTTTATGCCTCTGTCAACCTGAATGAGTATGTACTGGGCAGAATATCAAAATAAATTTTCTGTTATTTGTCATAATGGTGCTTTTTTGCACCACTACATTTAGTCTGATTTCATATTTAAATAAACCTGTAAATTTGGAGTAGTTTTACTAATCCATACTATTTTCTGCGGGGATTAAAAAAATAGTCTGTGAAGTTTTACCATGGCAAGAATTTTTTTCATCTTTTTTCTTTCTGTCATTTTTTTAAAAAAAACTAAGGTAAAAAAAATGTGGCAGTATATCCTTAAGTCTTAAGATTCCCCAAAATGAACAAACAAAAGATGATAAAAGACATTGGTTTAGTTTTAGTAGTTCTTTGCATTCCAAAATAAGTAAAACAGAAAATAATTCCTACTTAAATATTCTTGGGCAAGATCATTAGGCGATATTTATTAATTTAGTGTGATCTATATAAATTGACACTTTTGGCTATTTTGAAAAGTTTTCAATGCGTCATTAGATTTCCAATTGCACATTTTAAAGAAAATGTTTTTAAAAATGTGGATATTCAAGTAAGAAGATATCTCAAATTCATATATTTGAAACACTTGATGTATATTTTTCTATGACTTATGAGTTACTGCTCATTTTTTTGAGGTTTTTTTTTTTTTTTAAGAAATCTTCTCTCATTAGCAGTCCCTTAAAATGTCCCAATAACTTGGTTAACTTTTGCAAATAACACTTATGCAGTAATCAGTAAGGAAATAAATATCACTCACAAAAGTCAAAATAAAACTTAATTCAAGATAGTTAATAGCATTCTTCTACTTTTTCTTCCACTTCTGCTCTCTTCCACTTTTTAGATCTATAGATACAGAGAGATACAGATATACCTATAGACAGATTTTGGCTTTGTTACTGGGCATTTGCATACAAGTATATATTTTGTTTTAACCAATTATTTTTGTACTCTACCTTAGTAGCTTTCATGACCTCTATTGACTCAATAGACTATAAGAGCAGATGCACTGCTGTTCTGATTTTTTAAATTGTATATTTGCTTTAGAGAGAGATAAATTGAATAGGAAGGACTAGAAAAAATGATGTAACCAAATACTAAGATAGCAAATTTGATACATGATGATCAGGTACTAATTCAGCCCTTCCTTTCCTCTTCAGCAGACTACTCTGGTTTACTCAGAATGTGAGGGGAGACAGGCAACTATCTTTACATGTGGCCTAGTGACCAGCAGCATCAGCATCACCTAGGAACTTGTTAAAAAGGCAAATTCGTGAGCCCCATCTCAGACTTGCTGTATTAGTCAGCGTTCTCCAGAAAAACAGAACATACTCATCTATATCTGTCTATATCTGTATCTACATATCTGAAGATTTGTTATAGGAATATGAAATCTTATGGAGGCCAAGAAGTCCCACAGTCTGCCTGCCACTTGTATATTGGAGATCCAGAAAAGCCAGAGGTGTAATTCAGTCTGAGTCTGAAGGCCACTGGGGAGCCAAACCTGAGGGCATGAGAAGAAATGATATAGCCAAGCTGAAGATAGGCAGGAACAGAGGGGAAATTCCTCCTTTCTTAGCCTTTTGTTCTAGTCAGGCCCTCTCTGGATTGGATAATGCCCAACCACACTGGGGAGGGCAATCTACTTTACTGAGTCCACCGACTCAAATGCTAATTTCATTCAGAAGCATCCTCCCTGACACACCCAGAAACAATGTTTAATTTGAGTACTCCCACAGCCCACCCAAGTTTAAGCATCACACTTAAAATCAAGCATCACACTTGTTTAATAAAAAGCCAGGGTGTGAGGTCTGGTAACTTGTACTTTAACAGAGCTTCCAGGTAATTTTGATTTTGGCACAGTTACCTAGAAAAGAACAGTGCTCCGTGCAGAAGAATATCATCGATTCGTTACATGTGGCTGTATTCTCCCTCTTTCTTCACTGAGCCATGCCCTTTCTCTGGGTAACTTGACAGGTAGGACATGTATATGCAGCTTTAGGTGGGAGAAAAGAGAATAATTCTCTATCCTCTCTATGTGATCTATACCAGTTAGGATTTTTTTTGTTACATGAGACAGAAATTCCAGTACAAACCAGCTTAAGTAAAAAAGAGTGAGACCAGGTGCAGTGGCTCACACCTGTAATCCCAGCAATTTGGGAGGCCGAGGCAGGAGGATGGCTTGAGCCCAAGCGTTTGAGACCTGCCTGGGCAACATGGCAAGACTCTGTCTCCACAAAAATAAAAAAAATTAGCCAGATGTGGTGACTTATTGTAAAGTCAAATGTTTTGTCAAAGAACCCTGTTATCAAGAAGGACTTAAAATAATCATTAACTTTAGAGTTTCACTTTATCAGCATTAGATACTAATTTTTTAGTCACCAATAGTTTTGATAGTGATAGGTGACTGTTGCTAAATAGGGCTACCAAATATCAGAACATTTTCTTTATAATATTCTATATGCTAAATAATAGCTAAAAATTAATGAACAGGTAAAGGGATAGCAACAAAGTATGGACACGTATTAATCTTATGTTTGCATTCTCGGCAATTCTAGTCTCGCCCTCTGATACAACATTAACCACTTCACTACTCTTTTCATGGTTTTCTTGATTTACAGAAGTCAAAAGTAATCTAATCTTTTCCTACATTCTGGGGAATATAAGAGACTTAAATTTTAATTCATTTATTCTTTGGCTTTCTTTAGTATCAGCCTTTAAGTTAATAGGAAACATTCTTCTGTTATCTAAAGCTTGGCTCACTCCTGGCTTTACTAGTCTGGCTTTACTAGTTAATAAAAACATGGAATCCTCCTATCTCAGGGGAAATGGAAGTTGGATGCTAATCACTAAAGCAGTTTTCTTTTCCTTTTTTTTTTTTTTTTTAATTTGAGACAGGGTCTTGCTCTATTGCCCAGGTGGGAGTGCAGTGGCATGATCATGGCTTACTACGGCCTCAAACTCCCAGGCTCAAGCAGTCTGCCTACTTCAGTCTCCTGAGTTGCTGGGACTACAGGCATGCACCAGCACGCTCTGTTAAAATTTTAGATTTTGTATGAGTTCTCACTGTGCTGCCCAGGCTGGTTTTGAACTCTGGGCTCAAGTGATCCTCCTGCCTTGGCCTCTCAAAGTGTTGCAAGTACAGGCATGAGTCACCGTGCCTGGCATCTTTTTTTTTTTTTTTTTCTATATGGGTCTGAATCATTCTAAAACCAGGGTAAAGGGCCCTGAAACTTGCCTACAAAAAATGTTGTCTAGTTAGTACGAAAGACAACAGCCAAAAACAGAGTAAAAGTACTACAAGAAATGATCTTGTTCTCACCAGAGTTGGGTTTTGATCTTGATTTGGTGACTATTTAAAGACATTGATTGTGTCTCTATTTCATAAATGGGCAGTCACTTCTTTGTCTTTGTCTCGAAGTGTCCATGTGTTACATATGTTTCATTTTAAACTTGTGGAGGAAAGGGGAAATGATGGCTCTGTGTGGTTGGTACTGTTTGTGTCCCCCGGCACCCCCACTTTCCTCTTATTAGAGTCTGATACTATTTATGCTTTTGTTCATACTCAGGAAAATGTTGAATGGTTTTACTTTTAGGTTTTGCAGAACTCTGACCTGTGAGTAGTTGTCCTTCAAGAATTAATAACTAGGACACACTGATTTAATAACATTATATGCTTCTGTTTTATTTAGTATATAAAAGGCCCTGAGTGAAAAAAAAAAAAAAGCATGGTGATTTCCAAGAATAATTTTTAAAAACATTAAAAAACATGAATATCATGCAAATAGAGAATAAGCATATATCAAAGATCTATTTAATTCATTAATTAAGGGAACAGGATGGTAAGTTGCTCAAAGAACATTTGAGAAAATAAGTAATGATATGCATTGAACAAAAAGACTGCTGGATTTCTAGGTTAGATACAAATATGGTTAATATCCTAAAGGGCAATAAAACTATATCCTTTGGGGTTATGATTTCGACCAGATAGGAATTATCTGCCTCTCTACCAGATAATATTTACAAGGTAACATGTAATATCATAGCATTTGGGTTTTAATTAGTAATAAAAGGTATATCAAGGAAAGGGTCATTGCACTACATTTTAATAATTGTTGGGTGACCCTATTAAACAATGCTCCAGTGTGACATTGAAAGGTCATGTAATCATTTTTCTACCTTATTTCCAAGTTTTTCATATTTTTTTTTCTGAACAGCAACAATGCTGTTCATTGTGTTGGGGAACCTAGTCACTGTTGATAGCATGGCTTGTAGAGGCCCTGATAAAGGTATGTGGAAGTGCCCTATTGCTTTTCTCCTAAGCATTGCATTAGCATAGGGTAAATATGTGGAATTTATGTAATCAAGTTTCTATAACCATAGAAAGGCATTATAGCGTAATGGCTAATAGCACACACTTAAGAACCCCATTGTCAGGGTTTAAATCTCGGCTCTGTCACTTAATAATTGGATAAATTTGGGCAAATTACTCCATCTTTCTGATTGTGCAGTGTTCCCACCTGTAAAATGGAGCTAGTAACAGTGTCTGCCGTATTAGGTTGTGGTGAGAATTAAATTAGTAAATTTGGTAAAGTACACAGAACAGTGCTCAGTGCATTACAGACACTATATTAGTGTTTATTGCTATGTTAACATGGAATTGCTTCTATCACTTAAGTAAACAATTTGATTTCTAGGGAAAATTATAGATCATTTAACAGGCTGGAAGAAAACTATATAAGCAAATTACAAGAAATTTTTCAAGCAATTTCTCTAGAATATGCACATATTTAAGTTATGTGAAGGGAGCAGGGGGAAAGAAGGTAGAAAACTGGGGGGAAATTGCTTGAGGATGTAGGGAACTAAATAATGGACCTATGAGTCAAAAGGTGTGTACTTTGGAGTTCGGAATCTGCTGAGTAAAGTCCATCTGTGAGATTTTAAACAAACCATTTGCCCAATCTGGACCATTTAACTTGAAGTTTAAAGGCATCAGTTCTTTACATAACATAAAGTGAAAATGTAGGTAAGGACATGCAGAGATAAGAAACCAAATCAAAGAGAGGATAATAGTAATCCCCGCTTTATCTACATCAAGAGGCTGTTGTGAAGCTGAAATAAAATAATATGTATAACAATGCTTTATAAACCATACAGCCTCATATAAATGTAAGATGATGTCTTTGTAGTTTATTCCTGTAACTACACAATATTACAAGGACATGCTTGATGTAAACAAGTCAAAGGTAAACAGTATTATTTTTCCTAAGATCCCAAAATAGAGACATTCGGTGTCCTCAGTGGCAGGATGGAAATGAATTTGTGTTAACTGGGGCATTATATGCACAAAAGATTAGAAGAACCACAAATCCTTTTACTACCCAGGAGAAATATGTTACAAAATAAAATCATACTCATTTTCTTGTCCCAGCCTGAAGATGATGCTAAGAAAAAAAATGAATCTTCTACTTCATTACCTCAACTAATAATGTGTTGAGTACTAGGTGCTCTGTGTGTCCCATTGTGATGAGATAAGGAGGAATAAGAGATTTAGTCTCTCCATAAGAACCCAGATTTAGCAGCAATAACAACACAAAAGTAACTATAGTGGAATATTCAACTGGAGCAAAGAGAGGAGGAATAATTATTTTGTTTTGAATAAAGGCAACATGAACATAGGATTAATTTAACTTTTCCTTAATCATTTGTAAGTTAGTAGCAGTATTTTCTGTCCTTTACTAGATATTATTCACACTTAACTGCACATGAAACCCTCCATTTCCCTATCTTTACATGTTACAGGTTTTTGTTTGTTTGTTTTTGTTTTTGTTTTTGAGACAGGGCCTTTCTCTGTCACATAGGCTGGAGTACAGTGACATGATCAGGGTTCACTGCAGCCTTGACTTCCTGGGCTCAAACCATACTCTCAGCTCAGCCCCCCAAATAGCTAGGACTACAGGTGTGTGCCACCATGCTCATCTACTTTTTTTTTTTTTTTTTTTTTTTAATTTTAGTAGAGATGAGGTCTCACCATGTTGCTCAGGCTGGTCTCAAACTCCTGAGCTCAAGGGATCCTCCTGCCTCTGCCTCTCAAAATGCTGGGATTACAGGCATGAGCCACTGTGTCTGGCTCTATTTTATAGTTTTGTTTTTCTTTTTTCCCTTTGTTGTTATATCTTCGAATATAAAATAATTGAAAAATAGGAATTGAAAAAAGTTTTCTGTAAAATTTTTGAATTTTTTTGAATAGGATGAGATTTGCTAAGAATAAAAAACTTTGGCTTATTCAATGCCCAGTGTTAAAAAAGAACAATAAATACCTGTATTTGAAGAACCAAACTGAAATATCATTATATCTTCAGATTTTTCCAGTGATTCTATAAAACTTCCTGACTATAATAGTAAAAATTCTGGAAAAACAAACCAGTAGGTCATTATTAATTAACTAAATGATTAAACTAAACCAGAGACATACACAACAGAAAAGCCAGATGATTTCAATAAAAATAATGGGAATAAAGGGGAAGACTGCTTCTGAATTGTAGTGATTATTAAAATCAAATGGTTATCATAATTATGTGTTTTTGTGTGTGTTTTTAAGATCCCCGTAAGTATGTTCTTTAATTTTCTTTGATAGAAAATTCTCTAAACCAATAATTACTTGAAATTTCAGCATATTTCATTCTACTTTTTAAACTACAATATTTAGAAAGGTCAAGAGTTGTCTGAGGATGGAATGTAATATTAATAAATTCCATAAAATCCAAGGAAAGGAGTACTCCAGTACTGTATACAGTTTGCTACTGTTTGTTCCAGACACAGTATTATTACTGCATATTCAGAAAAAAAATTTCCAGCAGACAAGTGGTTATCTTTAGAATAAGGATCAGGCAGGCTAATATAGTCCCATGTAGCTCTGGTAAAATACCTAGATGCTATCTTTGTTGGAATAGTAAACCTGAGAATTTTCATTCATCAGTAATATAAGTTAGTTCCATATGCCTACCTGAGATGATTGCCAAGAAATATGACTCAGTCAAAATGTAAATTACGGGGTAATATTGTCTGATTCTGTTTATATTCAAACTACAAGAGATTAAATTTATATAATAACATGAAATGGAAACCAATGTGTTTCCACTGCACCTATCTGCTGTGGAAGTTTACTTTTCTATCTTCCCAGTCCCCGAATTCACAGCAGTGAAAATATATACATACATGCATGCACATATTCATGTATTCACGTGTGTGTGTGTGTAAATGGATAAAAGGATAAAGAGACAGATGAAAGGGGATTTTTGACTGTGCTCTACACACCCTTTGGTGTTGTTTGATTTTTTAATAATAAGCATATAATTATGAATACTTTCAAAATTATAAAGTAAAAAGACACAAGAAAAAACTAAAAAAAGAAAAGAGGAGCTATAAATACACAGAAATATGTATATAAAAGAGATATATTCAAAATACATATTTTATATGAAAAAAGCAGAATACCATGATGTTGTCTTATTATGTTAAAGAAAAGGAAAAGCAAACTGTGTGTTGAGAATGATGTTGAGGAGAAAGTTTTATTTTTCTTCTACATACTTCTGTGTTAAAGTTTATACAGTAAGCATGTATTTATGTACTATTTGTGTTATTTACAAAAAATGTTTTTTGTATAGAATTACTTGATTTTTTTTCTTTTTAACTAAAAAATGAGTCATAGAGAAAGGGTTGAGGAATATTTCTTAACTATAGTATCTAAAATCTATTAAATGACTGAATAGGAAAAATCTGTTTGTATAGGAATCTCAATATTAACCAGATGAGTCACTTGCAAACTTTGGCTGAAATCATTTCTGATACTTTCTTTTCTCAACTTCCCTAAGATATTAAGCCCTTTATTTATTTCCTTTTTTTATTTTTATTTTTTCCTTTTTGAAACAGGGTCTCACCGTCACCCAGGTTGGAGTGCAGTGCTGCAATCACAGCTCAGTGCAGCTTTGACATTTTGGGCTCAAGTGCTCCTCCCACTTCAGCCTCCCAAGGACCTGGGACTACAGGAACGTACCACTTCCAGTTTTTTTTTTTTTTTTTTTTTAAGTAGGGATGGAGTCTCACTATGTTGTCCAGGCTGGGCTAAGTAATCCATCCACCTTGGCCTCCCAAAATGCTGGGATTATAGGCATGAGCTACCACGTCCAGCTAAATCCCTTATTTCAGCATTATATTTTTCGTATTTAATATCTCTACTAAGATCTTCTTAATTGCTTCATGTTTTCAATATTCTCTCCATCCTTGATAAAGGTATTATGAGTATTTTAATCTTAAGCATCTTAAGAAGCATTAAGTCTTATTTAGTCTTATTCAATTTGATTTATTAGTTTTGCTTTCTCATGGATAGTTGAATCTTTTTTTCATAGAGCTTGCATTTGTACTCTTTAGATGTCTGTGTTTTCCTGTGTGTTCCTATTTGTGGAATCGCCATTTTCCTTGGCTGGTGATATGTACCTGAAGAGAGGGATGATGGCTTGGATCCTAGCTGACCCTCCTCTTGATGAAAGTATACATGTGTGTTAGAGGGTGGCTACCATAGGGAAAAGAGCCTCTGATTTTGCATTCTGTAACCTGCCTTTCTTTCTCCCCAACCTGTGCGGAGCACTGCTCTTTTCTGCGAGGTGCTCCTTCCTCTCATAGCTACTCAGCAGGGACTCAGTGATGGTGCTAGGAAGCCATTTAGTCCTGCATTGGGTGATTATTCTGTACTTCCTATTCACTTAGAGTCCCATGGTGCCTAGATGAACTGACTTCCCTGGCTGGTGCCAGGCTGGAGCTTATGTTTCCTGCCTACCCCTCGAATCAAGTATGGCAAAGTAAGCAATGAGTTGGTTAGTAAATGTGAAGCAAGAGAAGCCCAGAACTACAAAGCTTTCCTCCGGGTTCTGTAGGGTTTGACTTACCTTCTGGTTCTCCATGGGCTTTTCACAGTCTTTGATTTGTTTCCAGGATCCATCAAAGACTGTTTTAACTTTGTGGCATCTCCAGGTTTCGGCTCAAGGGAAGCACAGAACTTCCCATGCTTATTCACAATTCTGCCCACTGTATTAACTTCAGCTTGGAATGTTGCCACCCCTAAATCTCCTCCTTTATATCTTCCATATACTTCGGGTCCAGCTATGCTGTTCTCTCAGGGAAGCCTGGCTCATAAATTAATACACATGTCTCCTTATACTTTTCTATCATGATAGTGACAATTGGGATTATATAGAGATTCCTTCAATACTCAGCTATACCTCCCAAGAGTTCGAGGCTGCAGTGAGCCATGATTGTGCCACTGAACTCCAGCCTAGGCAACAAAGCAAGACCCACCTCAGGAAAAAACAAACAAACAATAATCAACTATCTCTCTAGATGCTAAGGTTCCTGAGGTCAAGGGATATGTTTGTCTTTCTTGTTTCGTGCTTTATTTGTGGCATCTCACACAGTGCATAGACAATCATGGAGACTTCATGAATATTTTTAAATAAACAAGTAAAGGGAAGGAAGAACAAAAAGAGAAATAGATATATTTTGTTAAACTGTAATGTAATGCATATTTATTGGACAGCAATCTACTTCTGATTTATAGTCGCATCTGTAATATATAAAGACAGAACCACATACACACTTAATCCTCGGTGCTAAGAAACATATGGCCTTCTTCTTTTATTAACATCTTGATATAAACCAAAAGTTAATGAATTTTCTGGAGGAGAAGCATAATACATTATAAGATCAAATAAAAATTAATTCTGGATTATCCACTGGGATAACAGGGTCTCACCTGTTATGAATGACAACAAAGAATGAATGAATAATAAAGTATCAACTGTGTGTAAAACTGTTAGGAATGGGCTGTGTTTGGTGGCTCATACTGTAATGTCAGCACTTTGGAAGGCTGAGGTGGAAGGATCACTTGAGGCCAGGAGTTCAAGACTAGAAGAGGTAACATAGCCAGATCTTGCCTCTACTAAAACAAAACAAAACAAATTCGCTGGGTGTAGTGACGCATGCTTTCTCAGGAAGCTGGAACGGAAGGATCCCTTGAGCCCAGGAGTTTGAGGCTGCAGCAAGCTATGATTGCACCACCGTCACTCCAGCCTGGGAGACAGAGCCAGATCCTGTCTCTAAAGAAAAAAAAAAAAAAAAAAACTATCGTGAATGAGTAAGAGATTATAGAATTCCCAGAATTTAAAGACTTTTTTACTTACAAACCTTAAAAATGTGTGAAACATTTAGCAAAAATCAAACTTTATTTTCTGAAAAAATGACCACTGGCAAGGTGTGGTGGCTCACACCTGTAATCCCAGCTATTTGGGAAGCTAAGGTGGGAAGATTGCTTGAGGCTAAGAGTTTGAGACAACCCCAGACACATAGCGAGACCCCATCTCTACAAAAAATTTTAAAAAATTAGCTGGAGGTAGTGGTACATGCCTGTGGTCCTAGCTACTCCGGAGGCTGAGGTGGGAGGATTGCTTTAGCCTGTGAGGTCACGACTGCAGGGAGCAGTGATCGTGCCACTGTACTCAGGCCTGGATGTCAGAGTGAGACTCTGTCTCAGAAAAAAACAAAACAAAACAAAACAAAAACAAAAACAAAACAAAACAAAAAAAACATGCCCACAGAAAACCAGTGAAAGCTAAATACTCCTAGAGCAGTGAAGCAAAAAAAGAAAATGCTGGACACTGTGGTTCATCCTGTTTTCCTAGCACTTTAGGAGGCCAAGACGGGAGGATCACTTGAAGCCAGGTGTTCGAGACCCATCTGGGCAACAAGTGAGACCTTGTCTCTACAAAGAAAGAAAAAAGGAAATAATAGGCACACTTTCGAGATCCTTCTTCTAAACTCTTTAACAATTAAATGAGTTGCTATCTATTCTAACATAGAAATGAATTCCTTGGATCATTGTCTACATGTTTTCTAAACCAGATAATACACTCATTGGCATGTTTCTCTGGTTCTCAGATGCTATTAATTCCTAAAGGCTTTTAAATACCATACGGTGTCAATACATAAAATGATGTTATAATCTCAGATTATATTCTCTCTGGGGCCCCAAGATATGGTAGGAACACTTGGTGTGTGCGTGGTATCCACTTATTTAATCTAATTTTTCCTCTCTGGTGCAATAATTTAATCTCATTGACACATATAGCTGGGAATGAACAAAGCTTCTCTTGTTACTTTGACGTAAGAGAGTAAATTCCCCCATTTCCCCTTCTCATATCTATTAAGTTCTCTAGAGTTGTCATCTTAATTTGTGATCTGCTATTAGAAGGTGATGTTAATTACTTTATAACAATATAAACAAGAAATTTTTTATCTACAAAATCTTGGTTTTTCTGGGTGCTCATGTCTTACACAATATAATTTATTTTCAGTGCCAATTTGTTTTGTTCTTTTTGTTTGCTATCGTGCCAACTTTTACTGCCTCATGTAAAATGCTCACTGTGGAAGTTATCAACTACTAATTAAGAGAACTCCAAGTGCTAGGAAGGAAGATGAAACAAAGCTCTCAGCAGGCAGGGCTTATACTGATAACGGGAAAGTACTAAATTAAGACTAATTCACACAACTTCAGAGCATGACTCAGAAGTTCATGAGTCAGGAGCTTTCATGGAGCAAGGGCAGGCAATATACAGGGAACAGGTCAGTGTATATAGAAACAAGCTTAACAATGCACAAATCAGTAATAGATTTCTGAGTTGCAAAGATGCGTATTACCACTGGGACCATCATGTCCATAAAAGATAATAATTCCTGTGGAGAAATCAGCGTTTTTTTCAAGTGATGTCAAACAGAGTACATTGTAAAATAGAAGTTCAATTTATTTTGAGCTTGTCACTGTGACTATGAATTTCCAGTTTGAAAGGAAGATTTTGGGAGTGCTTCATGAAACAACTGGGCCACAGCTACTTGAAGCCATGCCATGAGGAGAGAAATAAAAGCAGGGTACTTTGTGACAAGTCATCTGTGCTTGTGGGCTCATTCTCAATATTTTCCTTGCCATGTAATTGGCCTGAGTCTATGATTATCCTACTCACTCTCCATCCCTGCATTGTAAACCTGCAATCCTTTTGGTGTGAAACTCTATTTTCCAATATGTCTCTTTGTCACACTATGGACCATATTGTTTGTTCCCACCCTCGGACCCATGTTCTGCCAGCCGTGCTAGGGAGGTCACAGTAAACCTAACTTTCTCTGGGATTTTGATTTCCCCCTTGGTTTTCAGCTTGCCTGCCACAGCCTTTACCCTCAACCCACGTACATGCACACAAAAATTCTTCACTTTATTTTCCAACTACTTGAGGTGTGTTACCTCCCAGCGAGAATCAGTGGTGGACTTGTTACCGGTTTTACTAGACAAAGTCTATTGGGTGGAGGAAATACACTGAAGGCCATTGATTCCTAGGTCAGTGGGAAATAAAATAAGGATTCGATGAAGTGGAAACTGTGAATATGGTAACTAGGAATAGAAATAATCAAGGGATTTTGTTTTTTAATTTTTAAAATTTTTTTGTAGAGATAGTGTCTCACTATGTTGTGTATTCCGGTCTTGAGCTCCTGGGCTCAAGCAATCCTCTCATCTTGGCTTCTTAAAATGCTGAGAATACAAGAGGGAGCCACCACATCCAGCCAGGATTTTTTTTTTTTTTTTTCTAAAGAGGAGAGTGTCAGATGAGGTAGGATAAGTGGTTACATAATCGAAGTGACAAGAAGACCCAGACATGATGAAAGTACAAAGTGAGAGAAGAACTTATTTGGTGGAAGGTTGTAGGAACACTGGTCTGAATTTTTGGTGGGAAAACACAGAAAACAGGAAATAAATGGCGACTTCTAGTCCATGATTCTTCTTTCATTGAATTCTTATGTCTGTGAGGAGGGCAGATTGCAGGTGGTATGAGATAGTGGCACAAAGAGCAGATTCCGTATTCAAACAAACTCAGCTCCCCTGGCTACTATTTTATGAACTTGGGTCGGTACAAAATCTCTCTGGGACTTGTAAAGCAGACGTAGTAGTTGTAGCTACTTCTTTGAAATAGTTGTCTATGTTCAGTGTCGTCCTCTACCTCCTAAACCCCCTGCCATCAGGATTTTGGCCCCTTCATGGCTCCACTGTTACTGTGGTCACCAATAACATCATGCCACTGAATGCCACACTCCATTCTCAGGATTCATCTTACTTGACATATCAGCTGCATTGACACAGTTAAGGCCTTCTTCCTTCTAGATCCAGCAGTGTCCAATTTTTTGGCTTCCTTAGGCCACATTGGAAAAAGAAGAATTGTCTTGGGCTACACATAAAATACACTAACACAAACGATTGCTGATGAGCTAAATGGCAAAAAAAATCTCATGATGTTTTAATAAAGTTTATGAATTTGTGTTGGCCTCATTCAAAGCTATCCTGGTGAGTTGGACAAGCTTGTTCTAGATTTACTTTTACTTTTTCTCTTGGCTTCAAGGACACTATACTTTCCTGGTTTTCCTGCCATGCCACTTGTTGCTGCTTTTTGGGTCTCCTTTTGCTTGCTTCTCCTCTTCTCCCCAAATGCTCAGTGTTGAAGTTCCTCAGAGTTTAGTTCTTTTTCTTCTCATCTACATTCCCTTCCTTGCCATCTCAGCCAGTCATATGAAATGACATTCTATATCGATGTCAGACTCTCAAATTTTTATCTCTAACCCTGACCTTTTTCTTAAACTTCAGACTTATATGCTAAATTACTAGCTGACAAACCTCCATTTGGATGACTAATGGATACCTCAAACTTAACACATCCCAAATGGGACTTCTAGTTTTCTCCCCGTAAAGTTTTCTACTTTCAGTCTTCATCCTGTCATTTAATGATGATTCCAGGCCAAATTTCTGGAGTCAATCTTTTATCTGCTCTTTCTCTTATATCCCACACCTAACACGTCTGCGCTACACCTAATCCTGTTGCCTCCACCTTCAAAATATACCTGGTCACTTACTACTTCCTGTGGTCCCATTCCAGTTCAAAAGTCATCCTTTTCACCTAGATTATTGCAATGATTTCTTAACTGATCTACCCTTGCCTTACCAGAGTTTATTCTTTATAGAGAGTCAGAGTAAGCGTAAGTCAAATTACATCAGTCCTCTGCTTAAAGCATTCCAGTGACCTCATATCCCGTTCAGGGTAAACGCCAATGCCTACAAGTCCATCTTCTCTACTCCTCACCCCAAGTGTTTCTCTGATCTCATCTCCTTTTTCTACTTTCTACCTCCCTTACTCATTTCTGACCATTGAGGCTTATCTACTCAGTGAGGCTTACTATGACAATCTCATTTAAAACTGCAACCTGCCCCCATCTCTGGCACCCTTGATTCTCCCCTTAAATTGTGTGATCCTCCCCTTAAATGGCTCTATTTTTCCATAGCACTCACCACCCTCCAAAAAAACTATATATATTTATTAATATGTATTTTAAATATATATAAAAATACATATTTTAAATATATATATATTTTAATATATATATACTCTCTTTCTCTCTCTCTCTCTCTGTCTCTCTCTCTCTATATATATATATATATTTTTTTTTCTTAGAGAGACAGGATATCACTCTGTTGCCCAAGATAGAGTGAAGTGTGCAATCGCAGCTCACTGCAGCCTGGGACTCCTGGCCTCGGTCTCCCAAAGTGTTGGGATTACAGGTATGAACCACCGAACTCAGTCTCTCTCTTTCTCTGTCTGTTTCTCCCTTTCTCTCTCTTATGTATTTATTTATTTATGATACGGGATCTCGCTCTGTCACCTAGGCTGCAGCCTCAAACTCTTGGGGTTGTAGGCCACCACACCCAGCCTATAATTTGTTTATTTATTATCATTGCTATTTATTATTTGACTTTTCCCAGTAGAATATGAGCTCCAACAGACATGAATAAAAATATGTTTGGTTCACAGATGTATCTCAAGCAGTCAGAACAGTGCCTGACACACAGTAGCCATTTAATAAATATTTGTCCATTTGAGTAACCAGATGATGTATTGGTTTTTGAGTATTAAACAACATGTCCTGGATGTCCTGGACTTTACATTAATGTTATGCTTGCTCTATAGGACTAAAAATGATAGTGGTGAGCAAATCTGTAGAGTCAGAAAACTTTCATGCCTTCAGCTTTTCCTTTTCCAATCTCTTTTGCTCAATAAGCTGCTTAATTTTCCTTTCTTAAGACCCAGCTAACCAGAGACTCTATGGAAAGAGTAGAATAAATTTAATAATCAAATATTTTGTATAAAACAGATTTTTTTTTAAAATTATTTGATAGTGTGTGTTATTTTCCAAAAGCTTTCCATTTGAGAGATAAAAGTAATTTATCTCAAACTACATTTGGGGCCTTCAATGAATTTAAAAAGACAGAGAAGTTTTTATGAACTATATTAAATCAGATCAGTGGCGAAGTCTGATTCACTTGCAGCAAAGAATGGCCTTAAATATAAAAATATATTTAAAGAAAATTGGTCCAAAGAGAGTTCATAATTATAAATACTTTATTTGTTGATAAATAGCCTGACAAAATTCAGTCTACTTTGAATAAGCAGATCCACAGTTTGACATCTTTCCTGTTATATAAACTGGAATAAATTCAGTTCAATTTCTTCAAAAGTAGGAAGAGATATTAAGGAGTCACTGATCCATAACATGAAGAGCTTCTCTGAGAACAGTGATCTTCACCGTCCATTGGCTCTAATTCATTTCATTGAATTTTCAGTTATATAAGTAAAGATTCTAGCTGTAGATCAAAATAATGAATAAGAAAGGTAAGCATTATACATACCCATTGAGATTATTATATTTTTGATTCATTATTGAACATTTCTTGAGACCTATTATATTACAAGCAATATGTTAGAGAAGTAAGATACAGCTCTTGGCCTCAAGTAGCTATAGAGAAAATTGAGATAAAATATGAAAGATGTTGCAAATTAAATGTGCACAGATGCTATGTAAACAAAGATGAGGCATGACTGCCTCTGATGAAGGGGTCAGAGAAGCTATTTTCTGAACTGAGCTACAGAAATGTGAGTAGAATATTATCAGGGACAAGAAAGGAGGACATTATGGACCTAGGAAAGCAGCAAATAAACTCATAGAAAGTATGGGAAAGACATTAATGCAAATAAGTGGAGGGTGAAGGGTGGATTTGTAATTAGGAATCAGAAGATGGTATAACTGATGAATTGATTTGTTAGTTCTTTGGGGAAAAAAATTAAGTAGATACACTTGCATATAATTCAATCAAGAAGAGAAAAAAAGCACACATATTCTAAATAAGAAAGTTCTAGAAAATAATCACAGACAAAAAGGATACGCAAGCAATCTTATGAGATTACTTTGTTCGGTTCTCAATTCCATGTAAATAAAATAAAGTGATAATTTCGGAAGAAGATATAATTAACCAAAACGAATTCTAAAAGAGTTAGAAAGCATTTTTTAGTATCCTCAAAGATAATAAAAAATATTGTATAACACTCAAATTTCATTTTTGATAAAAATTTAAAATAGAAATAGATGGATACTTTTATGACATAATAAAATATATCTGCTTCAGTACAAATACCAGGATTATGCTTAATGATGAAGCACTAGACCAAGCTGCATTAAAGTCAGGATTATCCACTGTAACTATCATTATTTAATATCAAACTGGACATCCTAGCCTATTAGACAAAAGGAAGAAATTAGACTTATAAATATTAGAAAGGAGAAAATAAAGTTACCGATATTTGTAGATAATTTGATTGTCTTTCTGGAACGTTCAGGAGAATTGCTAAAACACAAAAACAAACACCTTCAAAAGCAATAAAGAAATCAGTAAGTTTTCTGGAAGAAAATCTGGTTGTCATTCAGAGAACAATTAGAAACATTTTAGAAAAGATTATTTAACACTATTAGAAAAGATTAAATATCTAAGAATAAAGTTTATGTGCTATGTATAAGATGGATATGAAGAAAACTTTAAATCTCTATTGAAGGACTTCCAAAAATATTAACAAAACATATTATGTACTTAGATAATAAAATGAAACATCAATCATATCACTTTTCACCAAAGTATAATTCATAAATTCAGTATGATTCACATAAGACATAGGAATTGAAACTGGATAAGATAGTTCTCAAGTTTTCTGAAAAATACATAAAAATGAAAAGTAGCGGGAAAATAGAATTGGTAGTGGGGGTTGTTAATAGTTCACAAGATATTAGAATGCTTATAAAGTTACAAGGACTAAAACAATGTGACAGTCATGTGACTAGATGTATCAATGGATAAAGTAGGAAGTCCAGAAAAAAAAAGTGTATGTTTATTACATACTTTGTATAGCAAATGATAGTAGAAGCATTTTGTATCAATGGGGAACATTATTCTGAGGTATAAATAATATTAGGAACATTTGGTATCCATCTGAAAAAGGTCAAGTTCCTGCAGACTTCATACTTTATATAAAAATAAATTCCTGATGTTTTACAGTTTGAAAAGTTGAAAAAAAGCCCACAACATACCACGATATCCCCACCATAAAATAAATGGGATATCAAAATTCGATTGTTTAAATTCAATTGTTTAAGTTGTTTAAAATGTGCATTACTGTGTGGTTAATGAAATGACTGACACAGCAGCAGGTTTGCATAACTAGTTGGCTACATTTTAGTTCTGGGACTTCAGCTTTACTATCCATACCCAAACTGGTTACAGTTTGTCGCTCCCTCATGGTAGTTGCTCATGTCCACCTAAATATCGATGAGGAAGATTCCTGGTTTATGTTTGGCAGCAGCAATTCCAGGATGCTGGAGCATAGTTGAGCCATTTTGTGAGCTCCCTCTGGGGAACACATGGTTTACAGAAAACTGAAAAACAGTACTCTGTGTGTGTGTATGTGTTGTTTAGACAACAATTAGAAATATATTTTAGGGGAGACACTATTTCAATGCCCTCAAAGCAGAGTAAATATCTAAGAATATACTGTACATGATATGTGTAAGATTAATATGAAGAAAACTTTAAATCACTATTGGGAGACTCAAAAAATACATTGGAACTTTATTATAGAAAAATATATTGCATGACTTAGATAATAAAACTCAACATTGAATATGTTACTTGTCACTGAGGCATAGTCTATAAATTTAGTATGATTCAAATAAAAAAGAAGAATTAAATAGAAATGTATATATACATATGTATACAGAGACTCAACTCAGTATGAGTGAAAGTGAAAATTAAAATAGCCAACTGATGATTTATATTGTTTTACTTAAAAAATAGTTACATATAGGCCGGGCGCGGTGGCTCAAGCCTGTAATCCCAGCACTTTGGGAGGCCGAGACGGGCGGATCACGAGGTCAGGAGATCGAGACCATCCTGGCTAACACGGTGAAACCCCGTCTCTACTAAAAAAAAAAATACAAAAAACTAGCCGGGCGAGAGTGGCGGGCGCCTGTAGTCCCAGCTACTCGGGAGGCTGAGGCAGGAGAATGGCGTAAACCCCGGAGGCGGAGCTTGCAGTGAGCTGAGATCCGGCCACTGCACTCCAGCCCGGGTGACAGATCGAGACTCCGTCTCAAAAAAAAAAAAAAAAAAATACATATAAAATTGTTTTATCAAAACATACAAAAATACATTAATAGAAAAATATATTGCACACTTAGATAATAAAACTCAACATCTAATATGTTACTTGTCACCGAGGCATAGTCTGTCTATAAATTTAGTATGATTCAAATAAAAAAGAAGAATTACATAGAAATGTATATTTATATATGCATATGTATATAGGGACTCATTAGTGAAATGAAAATTAAAATATAACTGATATTTTATGTTTTACTTAACAAAAGGTACATATAAAAATGCTTCATTGCATACTATATAGGCACAAGTGTGGGGAAACATGAGCTTTTGTATTTTTTTTACATTTCTACTGAGAATATAAGTTGAAAAAACCTCTATTTTTCAAGAATAAAAATTATAAATGCACATATTATTTAATCCAGCAGTTCCAGTTCTGGGGCTCTATTCTATAAATATAGTTCTGTAAACAATTTATATATACATTATTTATTGAAGTATCATTTATAATTACAAAAGATTGAAACAATGTGTCTATTCATAGGGAACTGGTAAAATAAATAGTTGTGGATGGAATATTATGCACCTTTAAAAGAAGATGGGTAATCTACATACTGACAGAATTTCCAGGATAAATCATGAAATGTAAAAAGCAGAGCATAGAATGGTATGAATAACTTACCTCTCATTTTCATTAAAAAACAAAATATGCATATATATTTTATAAACACATTTTCTATTTATACTTACAATGTCCCTCAGAAACTACACAAAAAATTTGGGAGCTTTAGTGTATTCTACATGTGGGGACTAGATTGTTGAGGTTCAGGATTAGGAGCAATACTTCTCACTTGTCTTTTTTTTCATTTTGAATTTTGACAACATCACCCATAAAAAATTGCAGCATAAAAAGGGTTTTATTAGTAATACAGTTTATAAACTATTGATTCCAATTCAGCTTCTTTATTTCACAAACGAAGAAACCAAGACCCAGAGCAATGGTGACAGAAAGCTGCCCATCTTTCCGTAGGCAGATGCAACCAGAGTTGCATCCTAGATTTTTTTCTGCCTCCTGGTTCAGGCTAGGATCCACAAAACATAAAAAAAACAAAAAACAAACAAAAACTCATGTAATTGGATATTATAAAGAAATCAATTAAAGAAAGACAACCAAAATCAATAGCATATTTTAATTTTAGGTTATGATATATGGTTTGATACAATATACTCTGAAAATGTTGCCATCTTTTGTCCATAACAATGTTACTTATTTCGTGGTCTTGAGTAGCTGTCTTCAACATTAGTCATAGAAACTGAGCCTTCTTTCTGTCTCACAGGTTCTCATTTGTGACAAAGATCTTTTATTTGTAAGAAGTCAGAAAAGATTATCTGTATCTGTGGAACAGAGATTTCCTCCATGCCGTGCTGGAAGACACCATTTCCTTTAGACTTGGATCTAAATTCTTCTCAGACACATCAGCTTTCCTTTCTTTTCCTGAATTATTTCCTCTCTGATTATGCCTTAATTCTATGTCACCTCAACTCTTATAACCATAATTAATACAATGTGTCCTTCCGTTCAGTTAAATTATACAAACATTTAATGAAGCTCCTACCACATTCCAGGCACTATTCTAGGGACTTGGGACAAAAGGTCATAGTTTCTGCTTTCAAAAAACTCAGTTTAATCAGAGATACAGACCTACCAATTTAAAAATTATTTATTTAAGACTTACTATGAGCCAACAACTGTTCAGGCTGTTGGGAATATAGCAGCGAAAAAACATACAGAAATCTTAACAGCTGAAAATTAGGAAAATTTGATAATGGAGGAAGGGGTTATTTTGATTTTCTAGGTGTCAAAATTATTGTGGTTATATAGAAAATGTTATTCCTAAGAAATACCTGATGAAGTATTTAGGAAAGAACTCTCAAGAAGTATACAATTTACTATCAAATGATTCAGGAAATAAATTTTTGTTTCCTAGAGTTCATAGTCTTCTATGAGAAGAAACACATTCCAAGTAACCCTTTTGTCCCAGTCTGCTGGCTCCTCTGTAATACCAGCACTTTGGGAGGCCAAGGCAGGGGAATTGCTTGAGGTCAAGAGTTCGAGACCAGCCTGGACTGTCTCTATTTAAAAAGCAAAGAAACAAAAACTCAAATTAACTGTTAAATCTTTTTTGAGTTCTCCTTTGTGAATAAGTGGTTGTATTTCTGTATGTGTACATTCTCGTGGTAGGATGTACCATGAGGAGACAAACATAAGAAAATAAATAAGTAAAATATATAACATGTCAGATGACACTAAATATTATGGGGAAATATAAAAGAGGAAGGGAAATGAGAAATGTGGTTTTAACAAAAATAATTTGTAAATCTATATATTTGAATAATATTTAGAATTCCATAAGCACAATGACTGAGAGTGATTTCTGCTGTGTGAGTTATGTAGAGAAAAAAAAAAAAAAAAACCCTGAGATGAGAATATTTGAGCAAGACCTTAAAGCATAAGTGGAAATTTGCTGGAGCAACAAGTAGGGTGGGGGATGAGCTCTGCGAGGGAATTCTAGGGCAGGTTAATAGTAAAAATGAGTGGTTCCCATGCTCTGCTAAAGAGATTCCGGTTCTAGAGTCTTGGAATCTGCATTTTTATAACATTCCCCATAATTCTAAGGTGCTACAAAAATTGAGACTCTGTAGTGTGGAAGCAGGGAAAGCCTGTGGGAAAAGAAAGACTAGGAAAAGTGGTTGGAAGTATAGACGGTTGCTAGGCAGAAATGAGACTTTATAACATGATAAAGATTTTGGGATATTTTCTGTAGGTATGTGGGAACCACTAAAGGTTTTTTTTTTTTTTTTTTCTTTTTACCATGAGAGTTACATGAGTAATCACATATGAATTTTAGAAAAATAATACAGATTGGTGAATGGAAGAGGGAAGCTACTAAAAGTAGAGAGACCAGTTAAGTAGGGCTACCCTAGCAGTTAACATAAACTTAACCGCTCTGGAACTTTTTAATAGAGATATTTGGAGGGAGAGTGGGCAGATCTTAATGATGATGTGAGTGAGAAGGAGAATTCCAAATTCCTTGATTTTGTAAGCCGCTAACAGACTTTTAAAAAGTAGAAGACGGCTGGGCGCAATGACTCACGCCTGTAATCCCAGCACTTTGGGAGGCCAAGACGGACAAATAACTTGAGGTCAGGAATTTGAGACCAGCCTGACCAATGGTGAAACTCTGTCTCTACTAAAAATACAAAAATTAGCTGGGCGTGGTGGCACTCACCTGTAGTTGCAGCTACTTGGGAGGCTGAGATGGGAGAATTGCTTGAACCTGGGAGGTGGAGGTTGCAGTGAGCCAAGACCATGCCACTACACTCCAGCCTGGATGACAGAGCAAGACTCCCACTGAAAAAAAAAAAAAGAAAGAAAGAAAGCAAAAGATACCAAGTGGAGGAGATAGAGAATATAAATTAACTTGCAGTTTCTGAAGAACTTTTGGTAGATGTGCACGAATTTATCCAGAAAACAAAAGAAAGTGCAACTCTGATGTTTGAGCAAGGGCTTGGGACCAGAAACAGAAATTTTGGACACGCTAGCTTACCTGTGGTAATTGGAGCCCAGGGCACTGGTCTTGGTGGGAAATGCTACAAATGCTCACAGAAGATGCTGGCAAAAAAGTAAACATAAGCAGTATTTAAGAGCTGGTTGGAGGAAGAAGAGGCAATAAAAGTCACTCATTATTTTATGCCAAAGAGTTTAGCAATTCCTCAAAGATAGGACTGTGTCTTTTACTTCCTTTACACACAATTTTCAAGGTGTTAATGCAGTATACACAACAGGTATTTAGTAATTGCTTGGTAGGTTGTTGACCGGATGGCATGTGTAAGAATTGACCTTTTGCCTGTTAGCAATATGACCAGAGTCTGGATAAAGGGCTTAAAGCCTAGTATCAAAGGCCAATATTATGGTTAATGTATCAAAGAAAACAAGAAATATTAAAAACCGATCTTTCTGAGTTGTTTTATTCAGTACTAGAACTCAACCTAAAATCTAGTTAAGTTAAAAAGTTAAAAAAAGAAAAAAGACTATTTAGTCATAAACTACTTTTTAAAGTGAGAGGCATTTTCCAAGTAGCCTGAGAACTGCATGTTAACAATTCTGCAGACATTTTACTCTTTTTTTGCCTAACACTTCAGGCTCTTTTTCTCACACTACAACATTTGTCCTGATCACTTAAAAAATATTTAAAACCATTTGCCTTCTGTGTATGATACCATTTGTGTAAATCTTATCAACTATTAATGCTTCAAAAATCATACTATAAACCATTTCATACTTTTGTAAGAAAAAGATATTTTCCTGACTACAGTGACTTATAGCTACTCCTAGCTTATTTTAGCAGCCAGGCTAATTGAATGAATGACAACACACACTCTCTCTCTCTCTCTCTCTCTTTTTTTTTTTAACTTTTTAAAAAATTTTTAGATATTTTTATTTCTCCAAATTAGTTACTTATCAGGAGTGACTGAAATAAAAAATATAATTGAGTCCCATCTTCGTCATCATGGAAATGGCTTTAAGAGAAAACTGGTCAGATTAATATTATTGCTTCCCATTTTCAACCAGTAAATAGTTGCCACTGATAAATTGACAGCCAGGAATCTGTCAAGAATGCTCGAGATATGTTATATAATACAACTTGCCTGTTCACGGGGGTAAAATCCTAAGAAATAACTTATGTGTATATCTTGATTTCATCATGTAAGACAAGCACAAAAGCATCACCCATGCCTCTGAGAACACTGGACCATGCACCCTTGGAAAACGCTTTGCCTCCTTCATCACAAGCAATCCTTCTCTAGCAGTCTTCCATCAGTAACCAAGCATGCCTGCGTACATGATGTCAGTTCTTGTGCGCGCTGATTGCATCATCATGTGGCAGCCAACCATGTCAATTGGATAGGAAGTCAACCCAGCAATGGCAGAGACAGTTTGTGCCATCATCCAGCTGATGACGATGTGAGTGTTCTTGGGATCCGGAAGCATTCCCTTTGCAGTGTCATAGATACCAAAGAAGGCAGCTCAGTAGATGATAATACACTGCACAGACACGTTAAAGCCTTGGTACAGGCCCTTAATCCCATCAGATTTGTAGATCTTAACCAGGCAGTCACCGAGGCCTCGGAATTCCCTTTCAGCTCCAGTTTTACCCACATCGGCTGCTAGACGGGCAAAATCAAGAGGCTACACATACCACAAGGATGTGGCCCCAGCAGCACTGCCTGATACCAGATTCCCTTCAAAGTAGTGCCAAAACTGGGTCCTCTTGTCCACACCACCCAAGAAGATCTGCTTGTATTTATCTTTGAAAGCAAAGTTAAGAGCCTGGGTGGGGAAGTATCTGATGACATTGGCCAGGTTACTGCGCCAGAAGGACAGGACTCCCTGCTCCTTGAGAATATGGACCTATATGGTCTATAATGCCCTTGTATTGCTTATCTGCAGTGATCTGCTTGCTGGCATGCTGCACCTGCAGCAGCAGCTTGAGCCGCTTGATGGGAGCTACCGCCGTCCTGGAGATGGCTGTGGCCACTCTACCTGCCAGGAGGTGCTTGAAAGGAAAGAGGAGGCAGGCTGCTGCCAGACAGGACTGAGCTGGGAACCAGCTTTGACTCGGGGACTGTGAGTCAATTTGAAACTCTTAAATTGTAAGTTGTGTGACCATTGCCTCATCAGACCATACAGTAAACCAGAGTGAACAAAAGACCAAAATTCTGCATGGATTATTAATTGAAAAGAGGAAAACTAAAATTATTCAAAGGAAAGATTAGCAAAGGTTACTCATAGTACAGCTGGATGACCTTCAAACCAAGATTATGTAGATGTGTTGAAAGAGATGGGAGAAGAAAAGCATAATATTTATTGGACCTGATGGCATCTCACAGGATTCAGGCTCATAATTTCCTAAGTGACTCAGCTGCCATTGCACAATCAGTGCTTTGAAAGACCCATTTCCTCAAGACAACTCCAAAACACTAATGGTGTTTTGCTGACCTATGACCTAATCTCCCTCTCCAATTTACCTAAATACATTCCAGATTGCCGTGTTTACCTGATGGATTGACTAATTTCTATTTCATTAAAAATATCTTAAAAGCCCTTACTACACACACTGATCCATTTAGTTTTCTTCTGTAAATCTAAATAACTGTAGGAATCTGAGCTATTAGCCCTTCAGTATTTCCTGTGTTATTTTGAGCTTCTTCAAAAGATTTCTGTTTTGGTCGTGTGCTGAAAATAAATTTCAGTCAAATAATTATTCTTTATTCAGGAAGAGGCTGAAAGTATGGGGAACTTAAAAATTAAAAGGAAAAAAATAGAGCAAAGCTGTTGTAATCCCCAAAGGCAAAAACTTCAATCCAGAGAAGTGGATTCCTTTTCAATTTACAACAAAAAAAAAACCTTGAGAAAATAAACATCGTGGCTTAGACAAGTTTCCATAGCTAAAAGTTGTTCTATGCTAAGAAAAATCAAACCACAACTATGTGTAAGAAGTGACAGGGGACAGCATACTGAGAGAATGAGTGAACATTAGTGAACATTCTGAAATTCATTTGGTCAAATTCATAAGATTTTGGTCACTGATACATAAATAATCTTATCAGGAACTAGGAAAAAAAGGTAATTTTATGCTTCCTATTGTAAGGGTAGTGTTTCGAACTTCCAAGAACTCAGCACTAGGTGGATCTTGGTTATGAAAGATAATTAATAAGTTACAGTAAAAAACATGAGTTATATTCTTTCGTGACTTTACTTCCTTGGGAAATACGCATACTGACTAGCACTGTGTCTGTTTACTCATTTATCTTTCCTATGTTAATAAAATTTAGGATGTTGTCACTAGAAGCGAGCAATTGGTTTGCTAATATTCCTTTTGGAAATACACTATGTTTAGACAAAGTTTTAAAACAATCAGCATCCGGACTAAACATCTGATAAGCTATAAAGCAGGAATAGGTACTTTAATTTTAGAGTAACGATGACTTATTTCCTCTCATTGCAGGTCTGTGGCTTCATGTTTCTAGGACCCGATAGTGAGAGGAAAGAAGTTGCAACTGGACTTTGTACAGACTGAAGAACAATGCTTTAGTAAAGGAATATTATCAGAGTCGCAGTATCATTTAGTTTCTTGGTTTAAGGAGCCCAAAATAAGTTATAATTTACTGAAGGAGTTAACTGCTTCTTTTGTATGTCAAAAGTATGGTTTAGAAACAATTTATCTCTGTATTGGAGTCAGTGCAGGAAATCTGTGAAAGTTTGTGGATATAGTGTAGTAGTTTTTGATGATATTTCTGTAATTTGTGTTAGACAAACATTTCCAGGATATTTACGTTCATCTTTTTTTTTCTCCACCTAAATGAACATAGGGATTTCTACATTTGGCTTGAAGGAAATGAAAAACCGTAAAACTACATCATTGCCCCTCTGTTTTGTCGTTGTTGTTGTTTCTGCATTCTTTTCAACTCTCCAGTAAAGACTATTAACTGGTGTAAATGTTAATTTCTGGCAAAACAGTTATTGTGTTCATCTACATCTAACAGACTCTAGTCAAACGATTGTGTGAAAATTCTAGCCTCTATTGTTTCTTTATTGGGAAAGTCTTTGAAAATCAAAAAGGTTTTTATGAACTTCAAAAAGGTGTGATGGCTATTTGTTTGAACTCCTGTGAGAGAATTCTCCCACAGATTTGCAGAACACAGTGTTGTGATGTTAGAAACTCAAATGCTTTTCATACAGGATGTTAGGGCATGCACACGTGTCTGCTGCTGTGATGTGGGAAACACAATACCTCCAGGTTTATAAGGATGTCAGCTATAAACAGGATGCTAAGTAGCAGCTAAGGACACAGTGCATCTCCTAGAGGGAGGAAAGATCTGAAGGCATTATGGCAGTATTCTGCTGAAGTAAACATAAGAAACATATTCTGTTGTAGGCAACAGACTTTAATACAACTCTATAATATCCTTCAAATATTTCAAGCACAGTACACGTATTAGCATTTTCCAAGAAGTGCTTTATTTTATGATGACACAAAAACAAACAAAATGACATATGGCCTGCTTATTTCTGAGTTGCCTTCTGATCAAAGATAGTGAGAATTTATAATTCTCTGCTATAGATAGAAATAACTTTTTCACTAATTTAAATACAATGTTTTTTTCTGTATGCTAATTTTACAGGAATAGGTTGGGTACAATGACTCACATCCACAATCCCAGCATTTTGGGAGGGTAAGATGGGAGGATTTCTTGAGGCCAGGAGTTCAAGACCAGCCTGGGCAACATAGGGAGACCCCAACTCTACCAAAAAAAAACAAAAAAAATTAGCCAGGCACGGTGTTGTGTGGTGTTGTGTGCTTGTAGTCCCAGCTACTCAGGAGGCTGAGGCGAGAGGATACTTGAGGCCAGGAATTTGAGACCAATCTGGGCAACTTAGCAAAACTCTATCTCTAAAAAAAAAAAAAGAAATTTATAGGAATAAATTTATTATTTATTAAATAAATGATATATTATTATTACAAGGTAAAAATGTTTATGATTTAATATGGTTTATATTGCTATAACCGTTGATCTTATCAAGATTTAGATTTTTATCATTTTGGAAAGATACAAACTGAACAGCACATTAATAATTCCCTTTGGTTGGGAGCTGGATGCTCAGGAAATCCAAAGCAAGACAGTTTAGGCAGTAAACATGTTCTCTATCAGTTGTCTCTATGAAATTCTTATTAATAATAAATAATCAAAAATTAGCCATGCATGGCGGCATGTGCCTGTAGTCCCAGCTACTTGGGAGGCTAAGCGGGGAAGATTGCTTAAGTCTGGGAGTTTGAGGCTGCAGTGAACTAAGATGGCAGTGCTGCACTCTAGCCTGGGAAACAGAGTGAAACTCTGTCTTTCAAAATTAATAATAATAAATAAATAAATTGTGGTCTCTGCATTCTTTTAAAGGGCAGAATCAGTGATAAATCAATGAGGGCATTAAGGAATCCAACTTTTCAAAGAAATGCTTTCTCATCTCCATTACCCCAAATCCTTATTACTATTTTGTGCTTCTTCTTTCCTGTCTCTACATTTTAGCACAGTAAGCCTCCCTCTGCTCTGCCTCCTTGCAGTGAAACTGAAAGCTGTCAGGGTGAACTCATAACTCCACTCCAGCTCAATCTTACCAAAATCTCCATCCATATGCTTGGTTGATTCCCCCACCTGTCTTCTTGGCCCATCTATTTTCTACTTTCAATTCTTGCTCCATGTATTGAATTTTCTTTCAAATGCATCTTCAACTTATATTCAAGATTCTCCAATCTTAAAAGAAAATGCAAGTAGCAGCCAGTTCTGTATTTATGCTCTACTTTGCCTTACTTCTTTCTCTTCCATTACGTACTCAAGTCCCACTCACTGTTTTCATCTCCTTACTGCCTATGCACTATGCAATGTCCTGAAACCTGGCTTCAGTGCTTACATCTGCGCTTTACCTTGGTTCAGCTCTCACTAAGGTCATCAGCCAAGTACTAATAGTTAAAAATCTGGATTAAAAAAAACTTCAGTCTGGGTGCTACCAGACTTTTCTGAAGCATTTGAAGCTGCTCATTACCCATACCTTTAAGTTTTTAAGCCCTTTAGTTTGGCAGCAACTTACTTTTGGCTCTCCCCCTCCTCCTTTCTTTTGATTACTTTTTAGTCTTTTTATAGAATCTCCTTTCTCCCAGATTTCTAAATACTGACTGTCTTCCGGTATCTGTCCTGTGGTCTTCTCATTCTTCATACTGTTCCTGAGTTATTTCATTTATCAACTGTATGTGGTCAACTCTTGTTGCAAGTGGACCTAAATACAACTCCTAGGTTCTTTTTAGTAGATTACTGTAGGTGCAGAAGTTTTGAGGAAAGTGGGAGTTAGCTACACTCCACTATCATTACCTTGTGATTATGAAAGCAAATCCCAGACCAAATTCTGCTACATGCATAAAACATTTATTATCTAAATATTTATTAGAATGTAATCACAAAAGAAACAATTTGTACAACCTGTTCTGCAAGCCTGAGGAAATACTAAGATTCCAGAGGTAGTGGTTCTGTCACCTCTATCATCAGCGTCTGACAATCAGAGTCCTCCGAGTTTCACAGCTGACACTCACCTGTGGCATCATCCCTAAGAGTATAGGCCATTGGCCTTGCTTGTTTCTTATCCTCTGTTCAAGCATTCATAGGGATAGAAAGGGAGTGTTTCTAACACACTGTTCATAGCTTAACTTTCACTGGAAGCACATTTCATAGTAATAATTAAAAGTCACTCATTACACCAATAAATACCTGTTTCTAACAATTATTGTAAGAATAATCAAAGAATTGGTTTTGATGGAGGTCCAGAAAACAAAATTGCTTGTACTAATAGGAGGACCCCTGGAGTTACTATAAGAATAATCAAAGAATTGGTTTTGATGGAGATCCAGAAAACAAAATTGCTTATACTAATAGGAGCGCCTATGGAGTACAGGGTATTTGAGTTAGAGTCAACCATTCCTCTTGAACTGTGCATGCTTAAGTAGAGATGGGCAGCATCTAGCTTATAGCTTAATCTAATTCTACATAAAATATCACACTGTACATGTGGAAGTGTTTGAAAGTCAATTATAAACATCATAGCAACTCCATCCCTGGGTCTTTATCTTCATCTCAGAACATTCACTCCAATTCCAGGTTTCCATGCAAATGGTTCCATCAAAAACTCAATCTGCCAGAACTGAACTCATATTGTTTCCTTTCCTAATCTGAGAATGTTCCTCCTTCATGTTTTCTACTTGTGTGTGTGTGTGTGTGTATAATTCATTACCCCCTTCCCAGACTCTTATACACATGTGATCACTCAGCAAATGCTGTCAGTGTTGGAGCCAAAATGCTTCAAATTCCAACTCTGTCATTTACTATGTGAACTTGTGAAAGTTCCTTAACCTCTCTGAACCTCAATTCCCTTATCTGTAAAACAGTGATAATAACATCTGTTTCACAGGTTTAGGGTAAGGATGAAACAAGACAAAGGAAAGTGCTTAACGTAAGGCTTGGCATGTGATAAAGGCTTATATATGTTCATTTCCACCCTTTACCGCTTCTTCCACACCATTGTCATCCTTCATTGACTGAGTCTGTGGCTTTAAACTGATTCCTAATTAATTAATTCAGCATTCAATTAGTCCGTCATGTGTTTCAAAGGCACCTATGCAAGGTGTTACAAACACAATTGTGAAAAATAGACATTGCCCTTGTTCTAATGAAGGTACTTTAAAAAAAATTATTTCAGACAGTCTCACTCCATTGACCAGCCTAGAGTGCAGTGGTGCAATTATGGCTCACAGCAGCCTCAATCTCCGGGGCCCAAGCAATCCTCCCACCTCGGCCTCCCAAAGTGCTGAGGTTACAAGTGTGAGCCACTGTGCCCAGCCTAATGAGAGTACATGTTAATGCAGAAAACTAATATGTAAAGATTAACAGATAAATGATTATTACAAGACAAAACAAGAAAGGATTATGAAGGAAATACGTAGGCAACTGAATCAGAGACGAACAGAAGCTGGGAAGTGGGGTGGGGTTGTGATCTGTGGAATGGTGCAGTCTAAATGTTGTTTATTCCCTGTCTACAAAAGGAAAAATGCAGATATTGAGATTAGGTATTAGAAACTTTTATAGCAGTTTGGCATGGCTGTAACAATTGTCGTGTGTGTTAGATAACTAGGTCAAAAGAGTAGAGGCCATCATACTCCTGTTGCTGGTGGTGCGAGCTATGTAGAAGTCCTATGCACAATAGAACCATGTTCCAACTCGGGATATTTTAGTTTGTCAACTGTAAGCCAAATATGTACATAATCCAAAATTTATTTCTTTCATTAAAAGCTAATTTAAGTTTAACTGTAACTCTACAGGAAAAATTACTGAAACTGGTTACTAATGAAAAAGTAATCATGAATTTTAAAAATACAGTGTCCCTTGTTTCATTTTGATCAGTTGAAAATGAAAATTTCTGTATGTACTGAATGACCTTTTTTCATTCATATCAGCATCCTCTAAGATGCTGTCTCTACTATTAATGTAATACCAATAAAACATAGAAGCAGTTAAAATATATATTATCTTCTGCAACAGAGTTGTCATCAATTCAACCTAGATTAGATCAATTAACAGGCAAAAAGCAAGCTCATTTGTCACGCTAAAAACTTTAAGTATTAATAAACACTATGTTTGTTTAAAGTGTGTTTAAAGGCTTTTATTGTTGGGAGTCACCATTTCACTAATAATTTTTGTTTAGTCATGATAGCAAATCAAAAAAGTTATGAGTAGAGTAGAAATTTTCCATATTTATCACCTATATGCACACTTTTAATGAATAGTATTACCATTTTTTATTGTATTTTATTTTTCTACCCACGTTAGGCTTGTTCTTATTATATTTACTAAAACTGTAACCTTATGCTTGATGAATTTAATAATAAAAAATTGGGACTTTATTTTGAAAGTATTTTTATGTCATTTTTCTACTAATTTACTTTTATTGTATTTTATAAAACTATTAGTTTATGATGAACAGGAAAAAAAAATAAATCTAGTCTTTGCCAATTGAGAAGCAATTCTGTAGATGAGTGGTTGGGGAAAGTGCTCTAGGGAAGGAACAATAAAAGGATGAAAACAGTAGTTTTGTATTTCCAAAATGCCTCAAAAATTCATGCCTTGCTGTGCTTATTCTCACAGTTATGCCTTAGTTTAGACTCTAATCATCTATAACACGGACATCCAAAAAACACATGATCCCTGGGAATTTCTTCATTTTTTTCTCTTTCTCCTCATGTCTTTTGTTTCTCTTCTACATCTATCCTGAAAACAACATCAAAAACAGACACAGACCCTTCTCTAAAATTATGGAATGGTTATTGTTTGTAATACTTTAGGATATTTCTTATAAGCTGCTTTAATTTGTCAAGTTTTTATATGTGTGTATTTTTTTAATGTGCACATGTATATTTGTGCTATATGTCTCTCTCTATATATGTAGAAAAGAGAGAGAGAATGACAAAGAAAGAGAGAAGAACAGAGAAAACATATCATCATCTCCTAGACAAAGTGAAAGTTCTGTACAGGTGTGAATTACACCATATACTCAGTACTCAAAGGACCCTTCACATAGTAGGTACTCAATACTTCCTTGTTGATGGCAGCGCAGTGGTAAGCCTAACAATGCATTCCCTTCAACTGATTCTCTTTTTCTGTCTCATTCTTTGCATAACAGTAAGTACAATTTTATTAAAGCTCATTATTTTTGTTGGGGAAAAAGTTTTGGGAACTTCAGTTTTTGACTCAGCTAACCACAGGATGTCTCTGCAGAGAGCAGACCACAGTGGTCTGGTGGTGAGCTTGCACAGTCATGTGTACCCTGGGACCCTCCAGATCTCCCAGTTACCCTATGTGACCTTTCATCAATTCATTGCTGACTTGATAATGGATGAAATATGTCTTCACTTTTATTAATTTCTAGGCCCTTAAAAGAAATGTAATAGACAACTTACCCTCCTTCCCACCAAAACCCTTCGTATTTAGCAATTATAGTTTCATAAATAGAGATACACAATTTAAATACGTAAATAAAAATGAGAGAAAGAGCACATTAAATGTTTGCAGTGTGAATCTTGTCTCTAAAGTCAAGACCTGATGAACTGTCTCTTTTCCAAAATCAGAGTTCACAATTCTCATAGTAATTTAGCTATCTCAGAGAAGGACATTCGAATGTACATTTGCTGCCTTTACTGAGATTTTACAACAGTACTTTTTTTCTCTCCTAGAAAGCAACCTGTGCTTGAAAGAAACTGTAGAGGTTCTTTCTCATGGAGTGAAATAACTACCCTCAAAATAAATGATCAAACAGTTTATAAATTTAGGAATAATATTACATTTAGAAATAAAGGTCCAAACTTCAATAGTATCATGTTTCAAAAAGCATTTTTTTTTTGTTTTACATTTTTTATTTTTTATTTTGTTTTTAATTACACTTTAAGTTCTGGGATACACGTGCAGAACGTGCAGGTTTGTTACATAGGTATACACGTGCCATGGTGGTTGGTTGCACCCATTAACCTGTCATCTACATTAGGTATTTCTCTTAATGCTATCCCTCCCCTAGCGCCCCACCCCTTGACAGGCCCCAGTGTGTGATGTTCCCCTTCCTGTGTCCATGTGTTCTTGTTGTTCAACTCCCACTTATGAGTGAGAACATGCAGTGTTTGGTTTTCTGTTCCTGTGTTAGTTTGCTGAGAATGATAGTTTCCAGCTTCATCCATGTCCCTGCAAAGAACATGAACTCATCATTTTGTATAGCTGCATAGTATTCCATAGTATATATGTGCCACATTTTCCTTTTCTAGTCTATCATTGATGGGCATTTGGGTTGGTTCTAACTCTTTGCTATTGTGAATACTGCTGCAATAAGCATACCTGCACACATCTCTTTATAGTACAATGATTTATAATCCTTTGGGTATATACCCAGTAATGGGGATGCTGGGTCAAATGGTATTTCTGGTTCTAGATCCTTGAGGAATAGCCACATTGTTTTTCACAATGGCTGAACTAATTTACACTCCCACCAACAGTCTAAAACAGTTCCTATTTCTCCTCATCATCTCCAGCATCTGTTGTTTCCTGACTTTTTAATGATGGCCATTCTAACTGGCATGAGATGGTATCTCACTGTGGTTTTGATTTGCATTTCTCTAATGACCAGTGACGATGAACTTTTTTTCACATGTTTGTTGGCCACATAAATATCTTCTTTTGAGAAGTGTCTGTTCATATTTTTTGCCCACTTTTTGATGTTTTTTTTTTTTTTCCTTGTAAATTTGTTTTTCTTTGTAGATTTTGGATAATAGCCCTTTGTCAGATGGATAGATTGCAAAAGTTTTCTCCCATTCTGTAGGTTGCCTGTCCACTCTGATGATGGTTTCTTTTGCTGTGTGGAAGCTCTTTAGTTTAATTAGATCCCATTTGTCAATTTTGGCTTTTGTTGCCATTACTTTTGGTGTTTTAGTCATGAAGTCTTTGCCCCTGCCTATGTCCTGAATGGTATTGCCTAGATTTTCTTCTAGGGTTTTTATGGTTTTAGGTCTTACATTTAAGTCTTTGATCCATCTTGAGTTAATTTTTGTATAAGGTGTAAGGAAGGGGTTCAGTTTCAGTTTTCTGCATATGGCTAGCCAGTTTTCCCAACACCATTTATTAAATAGGAAATTGTTTCCCCATTGCTTGTTTTTGTTAGGTGTGTCAAAGATCTGATGGTTGTAGATGTGTGGCATTATTTCTGAAGCCTCTGTTCTGTTCCATTGGTTCATATATCTGTTTTGGTAACAGTACCATGCTGTTTTGGTTACTGTAGCCTTTTAAAGTAATTCAAAAATAGCCTAATAATTTTTGGTGGTATGAAGTTCTCAGAAAGGAGACTTTTAGAAATTGTGCCTAGTGATTAGTTCAAGCTTCATTAAATTTCAGAACCAACTTCTCCTAGGGCTAATTTCAATATCTTTCACATTCACAGCATGACTCTTCTATGTGCTGAGCTCATGAGGGTAAAGCAGTTTGCAAGAACACTTTCAGGAAAAGATGTGGAGGAAGGAGATAGGCATTGGGTTGCAAATGTTTTTCAGTTAATCAAACCCAAACCAGGTTCCTTTAATTTTTCAAACCTTGTGTATTATAAGAAAATTTAATGCACATGTGTCTTACTGACTTATAATAAAATAAAATCATGGAATTTAAAAAAACAGCTGTTTAATGTCCAAAAAGTTATTTTGATGTTTTAGCTTATTCTATTCAAAACCAGAGTTGCATTTCTCCATCAGAAACTGATTTGAGGATCAAAGACAGAAGTTCAATTTGAAACTCTAAACCTATTCTTCTGAGGTGAATGTTTAAAATCCATCAAGAAGTGTCCCTCTTAAAGAACTCTTAGAGAATTGGGGAGACATTTTGCTCATTTAAGTCTGCTCGACAATAGGATTTGGTGTGACTTACTCGGGGACATATTAAATGACAAAAATCTTTTGTTTCAAAAGGCAACAGGGCAAAGACAAAGTTGATAAGTGTTATCAAAAGCTTCTCCATTTTGAAAGATCAACTCAGTTCACCAAATACTAATTAAACATATAACATTGTATTAGTCAGGCTTCTTCAGAAGATATATCTCTCTCTATATCCTCTCTATATATCTATATCTGTATATGTACCTTCTATATATATTCATATATGTATGCAACATCCTTTATATATATATATAAAAATGTTGAAGCATCCTTTATGTATATGATGTTCAACATATATATGCATAAATATATATATGTTGAACATCCTTAATCTGAAAAGCTGAAATTTGAAAGTTTCCAAAATCTGCAACTTTTTGTTCTCTAATGATGCTACAAGTGGAAAATTTTACAGCTGACATCATGTGATGGGTTGTGAAAATGCATGGTGTACCACACACAGTTGATTCAGCATCCTCAAGAAAAAAAGACCTTCCCGGTCCCCTTCAGCTGCCATGTTTTTTCTGCACATGCCCAAATTCCCCCATGTAAGCACACATGCAAAGGGTAATAATATGATACATATGCAGGCTGGATGCACCAACAGCTGGTTCTCCACAGTGCTTTGCTTGGGGCCCAGACTTACATGCATTACTAACTGTGGGTTTTTGTTTGTATCTTTTTTTTTTGCTTATTCTCTGCTCTGCAGTATAAAATTATTTTTATACATGTCAAAAAGGCCTACAGATACCCCATGGGTAATAGTGGTAAGAAACAAGGACACAAGCATTTACATTTATCTATAGAAACTGGACAGTGGCATAAGTGTGAAATGTCTTCCAAAAGAGTATGGAGAGGAAATAACCACCATATGTGACCTGAAGAAACAGAAGGAGAGGCTATTGAAGCTCTATGGGGAAAGTGATGAACAGAAGTTAGTGAAAACATAGAAAAACACAGCATAAAGCTGAAAATGATGATCTCAGTTGTGGATTGAAATTATGCATACATCAGCATTGCAATGAACACATGCCACTTAGTGGTATACAGATCATGAAACAAGTAAGGATTTATTATGACGAACTGAAAATTGAAGGGAACTATGAATATTCAATAGGCTGGTTGTAGAAATTTAATAAAAGACATGACATTGAATTTTTAAAGATTTGTGGTGATAAAGCATCTATTGATCATGAAGCAGTGGATAAATTCAATGACAAATTTGCCAGCATCATCACTTGTGAAAATCTGATGCCAGGGTAAGTTTATAATGCTTATGAAAAATACTGTTGTGGTCCATTTCTCCATCAGCCAGGAAGGATGTTGGTGTTGAGGTTGACATATCTATGAAGGACAGTAATTACTATAGTTTTCAGCACTTTGACAAAATTTCAGATGTGTGATATTCTGGCCAAGTATCTGTGATTTCATGTTGTTGGAGCATTTGTTTCATCCCTTAGGCTTGCAGCTGTGGCTGAACCAAGAAAGAAGACAAGTGCAGATTTCCACAGAAATAATGATTCCATGGAAGATTTTCAGGAGATGAGGAAGGCTGGTATCTTTCAGAGTACAAAATGATATTGGAATATAAAGAATTTTTTGCCGGCTGTGGTAGCTCACACTTGCAATCCCAACACTTTGTGAGGCCGAAGTGGGAGGATTGCTTGAGCTCAGGAGTTTGAGATAAGCCTGGGCAACATAGTGACACCACATCTCTACAAAAAACTAAAATACATATAGATAGACTAGGCATAGTGGCTTACGCCTATAATTCCAACACTTTGGGAGGCCAAAGCAGGAGGTTCATTTCAGCCCAGGGGTTAAAGACCAGCCTGGGTAACATACGGAGACCCTGTCTCTACCAAAAATTTTTAAAATTAGCCAGGCATAGTGGTGTGCTCCTATGGTCCCAACTACTTGTTGAGGGTAAGCTGGGAGGATCGCGTGAGCCTGGAAAGTCAAGTCTACAGTGAGCCATCATTGCACTACTGCATTCCAGCCTGGGCAACAGAATGAGACCCTGTCTCAAAAAAAAGGGGGGGTGCTGAATTTCCTAGAAGGGTAATTCTTAGGGTTGAATTACCTAGAAGTTTGTCACTGACCTGTGTTCCTGAACTATAAAACATAAATATGTGGGTTAAGAAATAGTTTCTCTTGATAAATAACAATGAACAAATTAAGAGCAAAATCATTGTTCTGGGGTTGTTGTCCCAGAAACGCACTGACTACAACTGATTAGGGTCCCTACAGAAACTAAGGATGCCAAGGACAGAATAACTGTGCTGGGATGTGCTAATGCAGTAGGCACACATAAGTATAAATTTTCTACAACAGTCAAAAGCTTATGGTCTCACTGTTTTCAAAGAGGGAATTTCTTATCAGTCCATTATTACGCTAACAAAAAGGCATGAATCAACAGGGACATCTTTTATGATTAATTTTACTAACATTTTGTTCCAGCAAATTGTGCTTACTGCAGGGAAGCTGAACTGTATGATGACCACAAGATTTTGTTATTTTTGACTCTGCTCATCCTACATCTGAAATTCTCATAAAATAATGTTTATGTTATATACTTCTGCCCAACTATGACTTCATTAATTTAGCCCTGTGATTTGTGTACCCTTAGATTTATAAAGAGTAAATATAAAATCACTTTCTTGAACAGCATGTGAGTGGCAGTGAATAGTGGCATGAATGTGAAAAATTAAAAACAAAAATTTAACATGAAGAACACCTTATATTCTATTGCCAATGCTTGCCTCACAGTGACCAAAGACACAGTTGTGCGTACCTGGCACAACCTCTGGCCTGAAACTCATGTTTAGGGATGATGATGAACAAGATGATGACTTTAAAGGATTTCGTATGTCAAGTGAGAAGGAAATAATGTCTTACCTCCTTACATACAGAAAAAAATATTTTCAGAGTCCATCAGTAAGCTGGAGGAAGTGAATACTGAAGTTTTTAACATCAGTAATGAGGCTTCAGTTGTTCATTCACTGAGTGGTGGTGAAATAGCCAAACGGTTCTGAATCAAAGTCATTGTGATAATGGTGATAATGAAGATAGTATTAACACTGTAGAAAAAGTGCCTGTAGGTGACGTGGTAAAAATGTGTGATGTGCTTATTGAAAGACTAGAGCAGTGTACCTTCTTTTTCATTATTTTATTTTATTTTATTTTATTTTATTTTATTTTATTTTATTTATATTTGTAGAGATGGGATCTCACTTTATTATTTCCCAGGCTGGTCTCAAATTTTGGGCCTCAAATGATCCTCCTGTCTTGGCTTCCCAAAGTGCTGGTATTACAGGCATGAACCACCATACCAGGCCAGCATTCATTCTTCTTTTTCTTCCTTTCTGTCTTGTCTTTAAAAAATTTTTTCCCACAAACAGTCATTCCCAACCGCTATGCATTCTTAACAGAACAAGAAATCATGTCAGTTTATAAAGTCGAAGAGAGACTTCTAAAACAAGAATGTTATTAATGAGGTAGATGACTGGAGGAAACATTTTAAAAAGCCACCCAGCAAAATGCCTCATTATCCATAAATAATTAAATTCATGGTCCCTTAACAGCGTCTGATGTTTATTCTCACCTAAAAAATAAAATCTAGTGTGCAGTATCCTTTTAATCAAAACACAGCATCATGGATGGAGACTGAAAGCCTGCCATTGTTGACTGTTGCTGCTTAACAGCTGATACAGGTATTCTGCTGATGCCTCTGTGCTGCTTAGTTTCCCAGAACACATTGGTTTTTCACTGTGTTAATAGTATGTCATATTTTTCACTGTTAACTAATTATGTGTGAGTAAGTGTAAGAAAATAATTGCTTATCAGTAGCATATAAATTCAGCATCAGGAATGATGGTGATGCCAAAGAACCACAGATTGTCTATGAGTGGCCAAGATAGTGACACTGGTGCTAGACAGGTTCAGTGTGTACAAACTTTGTTTTATGTGTGAAATTACTAAAATATTGTGAAAATTACCTCCAAGCTTTGCGTATAAGGTACATATGAAACATAAATGTTCTATTTAGACTTGGGTCCCATCTCCAAGATATCTCACTATAAATATGCAAATATTCCAAAACCTGAAAAAAGCCAAAATATCCAATATTTCTACTTCATATAAGAATTACTATATATATTTATCCTGTTGTGACAGTTAATACTGAGTGTCAGCTTGACTGGATTGAAGGATGCAATATTGATCCTGGTGTGTCTGTGAGGGTGTTGCCAAAGGAGACTAACATTTGAGTCAGTGGCCTGGGGAAGGCAGACCTACCCTTAATCAGGTAGGCACCATCTGCTGCCAGCCAATATGAAGCAGGCATAAAAACGTAAAGTTATAAAATGGGCCTAGCCTCTCAGCCTACATCTTTCTCCCACACTGGATGCTTCCTGCCTTCCAACATTGGACTCCAAGTTCTTCAGTTTTGGGATTTGGACTGGCTCTCCTTGCTCTTCAGCTTGCAGACATCTTATTGTGGAACCTTATGATTGTGTAAGTTAATGAAGAAGAGTTTATTAAGTATTAACTTACACAATCATAAGGTCCCACAATAGACTATGTACCTATATATGTGTGTGTGTGTGTGTGTATATATATATATATGAAAGGGAGTTTATTAAGTATTAACTTAAAAGGATATATATATATATATATATATATATATATATATATATCTTATTTTTTTATATATATATATATATATATATATATCCTATTAGTTCTGTCCCTCTAAGAGAACCCTAGTTCATACAGATTTTGGTAGCAGGAGTGGTTCTAGAGGAACAGAAAATTAAGGATGGAGTTCTTTCATTGGTTTTGGAGTTTCAGGAGTTTGCTGCTTAATATGTTTAGACTCAAAAGTGCTAAGGACTCTATTTCTAATAGTATGGATAACACTGATAGTCCTCGGCATGAACTGTTTAAAGAGTTATGCAAAATAAATGCATTTGACACTCCTGATTCATTGCTCATGAGAGGCAAGGAGTTTAGCGACTCTATACATAATACCTTTGACCATATGTGGAGAACCAAGGAACATAATGAAGCTGGTTGGTTGCTCCTAAGTTCAGTGGACAACTGATGAAAGAAAATGATGAACTCAGGGATTCTGTCTCCTGGCTTCAGAAGCAGACACTGAGCCTCAAATCTGCTAAGATTGCCCTGAGTGAGAGTCTTATCTCCTGTAGAGAAAGAGCTGAAATTGTGGAAAAACAGACACAAGCTCTTATCACGTGAGTGGCTGACCTGCAACAAAAGATTCATGCACAGCCTCATCAGTCTACTGTTAAACTGAGGGCATTGATTGGAAAAGAATGGGACCCTGCAACTTGGAATGGGGATATGTGGGAGGACCCTGATGAAGCTGAAGACTCTAAGTTTCTAAACTCTGATAAACCTTTTTTTGCCAGAATTAACAGCTTCCCCATTCCAAGTAGTGGTAACATCTCCTCCCAGACCCATGCTGCCTGCCATCAGCCTTTCCACATTTGTCTGAGGAGATAAACCCTGTGCTGCCTGAGGCAACAGTGATGGCCTCCCCTGAGGGAGTTGCCAGGCAAAATAATGTTGATTCTCCTCAGAAGTTACCCTCAACACCTCTGTTTGCTTCTTCGTCTTCTTTTTTTTTTTTTTTCCCCCTCTGTTTGCTTCTAAACCTATAACTATACCTGTAACTATACCTCTAGGGGCCTGGCAGAGGTGAGGTTGAGAATGTGACTCATGAGGGAGTGTGCTACACTTGAAAAGAACTATTTGAGTTCCCTAATTTATATAAACAGTAATCTGGAGAACAGGCATGGGAATGGATATTAAGGATATGGAATAATGGTGGAAAGAACATAGAGTTGGATCAGGCTGAATTTATTGATTTGGGCCCACTAAGCAGGGACTCTGCATTTAATGTTGCAGCTCAGGGAGTTAAAAAAGGTTCTAATAGTTTATTTACTTGGTTAGGTAAAATATGGATTAAAAGATGGCCTACTGTGAGTGAGCTGGAAATGCCTGATCTCCATTGGTTTAATGTAGAGGAAAGGATCCAAAGATGTAGGGAGATGGGGATGGTGTAGTAGATTGGTCACTTTAGACCTACTCATCCCAGCTGGAAAGGTCCAGAAGATATACCCTTGACCAATGCCTTCTGAAATAGATTTATTAGGGCAACACCTGCATCTTTGAAGAACCCTATAATTGCTCTTCTCTGTATGTCAGATCTAATGGTGGAAACTGCAGTCACTCAACTACAAAATTTAAATATAAAGGGAATAACTGGATCCTAAGGTGACAGGGGCCAAGTGACGGCACTCAGTGATCAAAGGCAAGTTGGGCATAGCTCCTGTAATGGACAGCAGTGGCAAAGCAGCAATCAGAATAGTCTGACTCGTGGAGACCTCTGGCATTGGGTAATTAATCAGTGTTCCTAGAATTGAAATTGAGAGTTCCAACTCAACTCTCCTGAGTCTCCAGCTTACTACAAGAGAGCCAGTCTGAGTCCCAAAACTGAAGAACTTGGAGTCTGGTGTTTAAGGGCAGGAAGCATCCAGCTGGGGAGAAAAATTTAGGCTGAGAAGCTAGACCCATCTCGTCACTTCACATTTTTCTGCCTGCTTTATATTGACTCATGGCTGATTAGATGGTGCCTACCTGATTAAGGGTGGGTCTGCTTTCCCCAGCCCACAGACACACCCAGGATCAATATTGCATCCTTCAATCCAATCAAGTCGACACTCAGTATTAACCATCACAAGTCCACCCCTTGTAAACCAGAACCCATACACATCTCCTGAGATCATACATAATCTTAAATAAAGACAATAATAAGGTCATAATTACACCTAACATAATACAACTATCCTTCATACAACTGGAAATGCACCAATCCCCAACTCAAATAATATTGCATAAAGTTAACAATATTTATATGCTGATACAAAGTCAATTAATCACATGTCACATGATAAAGGAGAAGAAAATAAAATGAAGATATTTTCTTAGTACAAATGTATACATACACAAACATGTTTTTGACAAAAGAAGGAGGAAATACTCATGACAATTACAGTCCTCATTTCAGCAGCTGGTCACGTGGTCATAGCTGATGTTGATTATTACCTTCTTCTATTACCCATTCTGTATTCCCTTTGCCTTCAGCAAGCACCACAACAGGCCTTATCTTTTTCCTGTTGGAGTGACCCAGACTTTCATTACTGAGCGGTCTGTCCATTTGTAGTCCTGCCTGCATGGGGCTGTTGTAGTTTCCCATTGACCTTAATCACAGGGCATGGTGATGCTAAGAGACGCCCTAAGAGATCTCTTGTATTCCATTCATACTCTTCCAAACCTCCGTTATGGAGTAGTAGACTGATTTCGTCTTGATAGTCTGGGTCAATCACCCCAGCCAACACCGTAACTCCCTTCTTAACCTGTTGACTTAAAGGTAAGAGGAGCCCAAAGTGTCCAGAGGGCAATCTTAACTTAATTGTTTAGTTTAATGGAATTGTTGTTGTGTCTCCTGGTGGCCACATTCCTTCCTCTGGAATTAAGACCTTTAGGCCAGCAGAATTTAATGTCATGGGAACAAGAAGCAAAAATTTTGCTAGTGGATTACTAGGGGTGATGGTATATGGTTCCACTTCCACTTGCACCCCTTGATTCCTGGACCTGTGAATCCTGGCTTTTGGAGAAACAGTACCATATAATGGACACTGTTTTGGAGCATACATGGCCTTCTGGAAAACTTTGCCCCAGACTTGCAAAGTATTGTCACCTAGTTGATATTGTAATTGTGATTTCAAAAATCCATTCCACTATTCTATCAATCCAGCCTCTTCGGGATGATGGGGAACATGGTAAGACCAGTGAATTCCATGAGCATGAGCCCACTGCTGCACTTCTTTAGCTGTAAAGTGAGTGCCTTGGTCAGAGGCAATGCTGTGTGGAATACCATGATGGATATTCCACATGGATAAGGCATTCCATGAGTCCACAGATGGTAGCCTTGGAAGAAGCATTGCATGCAGGATAGGTAAACCCATATCCGGAGTAAGTGTCTATTCCAGTGAGGACAAACCTCTGCCCTCTCCATGATGGAAGAGGTCAGATATAATGAACCTGCCACCAGGTAGCTGGCTGATCACCCCAGGGAATAGTGCCATATTGAGGGCTCACTTTTGGTCTCTGCTGCTGGCTAATTGGGCACTCAGTCATGGTCATAGCCAGGTCAGCCCTGGTGAGTGGAAGTCCATGTTGCTCCATGTGTAACCTCCATCCCTGCCACGATGGCCACTTTGTTCATGGGTCCATTGGGTGATGACAGGGGTAGCTGAGGAAAGAGCCTGAGTGATGTCCACAAAACAGGTCAAATTTGGTTGGCTTAGGAAAAAACTGAGGTAAGTTTTTTTTTTTTTTCTTAAGTTAAGGTTATAACATCTGTGTATTTTTCTTTATGTGCTTTTAAAGTCCTTGTGACAGTGAGTTACAGGGCTTTGACTCCCGGGTCTAAAAAAGACATTAAGTCTTGCTAAATCTTAAACACTGACAGCAATTAAAGCCTCATCTTCAGGCCCAGTAGAAGATGCCAATGAAAATAAACTGCATTCCTGAGACACATGGCCAGAAATTAAAGCTATTCAACTCATCAACCCAGGGAGTATGACAGAAGAGGTAGGCATGTGAGATTGTAAAGGCTGATTTTGAGAGATAAAATAAGTTCAGTTTCTCTATAAACATAACCACTAATATAAAAGGCACACAGGTGCAAGACCAGCTTATGGGCCCTGTGTCAGATTAACAAGGTTCTTTTGAAGTATTAACCAACACCTCAATAAAGCCTACAAAGGTTATAAAAGGCTTATGGAAGTTATATCTTATAGTCAAGATTAAAACTTTATAGATTGTTTATATAAAATTTTGAAACACAAATTTAATTGGCTTCATGCTGTTTTTATTAGGGCTTATTGTTTAGAAAATTAAGTCTCCTATCTCAGAAAATGAAGGCTTTTGCTTTTTTTGAAATCCTTGAGTGATCAAGTTGGTTAAATGGATGACTTATTTGACAGTGACCTGTGATCCTATGTCGTGATAGCAAGTGTTTTAAGCCTTTGATATTTGACAAACTTTCCAAAATCAAATTATAAATTATGTCCTTTTTTGACCTAATTAATCCTTTAAGATATTAGGTTCCCTAAAGTCCAAAAATAACATATTTAGTTTATTTGTTATACAAATTATACAGGAAGCATTGTCAAATATGAAATGCTGTTTGGCTTTCTTTGGGCTGTATTTGTATAAATATGTTACTGATATGTGTTCCAAAATTATGGGAAACTCCTATAATTCTGATATGACTTGGTGTATGTTATCAGTAAGAATTATAATTGTTATATTAAATTATTGTGTGCCACAGAGGTAACACATTTCCTTGTCAATAGTGTCTTTGACTGTGGCTGCCCTAAAACTTTTTGTCATCCACAGATAATTGTTGTCTTATTTCGGTCCTCTTTAGAAGGTGGTTTTATAATCAGCTATAAAACTTTAACAGGTGCCCTTGAATGTAGGTTTCTGATAAGATTGGAAATTGTGACATCAGAACAGAGGAAAAATTTTCCAGATTCATGGATAGATGAAATGTTCATGAATATCAAGCAGAATAGGAATTAAGTGTGTGGACTGAAGTAATAGACTAAAGTAATATTTTTGACTTTTGTTTAAAACATTGCTTTTTTTTGTTGTTTTTCAGAGTCAAGGAAACCTTTCTTTTGAGCTATTTAAAGCTTTTAACAATTAAATAAAGTATACTTCTGTGAACAAAATTTGGAGCATATTTATTTCTCTCTACCTGATTTCTCTAGAATCTAGAAACTATTTGTGATTATTTTTAATTTATGGTAATATAGTTATGTTCATAAATGTAATGAGTCTGTTTTCATGTGTAACAAGACATAATTGGAGAAAGTGCTTATTTTTCCAAGGATTTGACTGAAATAATGTATTTTCCTTTAAGAAATCAAACTTGACTTATACAGCCAATAAAAGCCCCGTGGGAAAACTGGCCACATACCTTGTCTACACAATTCCTGTACAGGGTTCCTGACCTGTGATAAGTAAAGAATGCCACTTTCTGACAAGTTCAGGAGCCCCAAGTTATCTTGGGACCTCAAGAGGAGGGGAATTCACCCAACCCATAGGTATTTGATCGTACAAATCCGTGGCTGGGCTTGGTTTTAAGAAAGTCTTACCTGAGATTCCTTCTGTGGAACAAAGTTCCATAAAAACCAATTTTAAAGGCCTATGTGAAAAGTAATTATTCTTGCTGCACTTTATACAAATCATCTGGCCAAGTATAATAAAGCAAATTGGGCCTAACATGATTTGTCTTTAGTAAAAATGGGAAACTGGGGGGAGAAAAATTTTGTTTCAAAACCTGTAGTACACCTGTTGTTAGATTCTAGTCTTGCCTAATGTTTTTCAAATTTTATTATTTTCTACAGTTTGGACTGAATTCTAATTTTTCCTGGCTACATAACTCCAGAATAATATTTTCAATTTTTTTCTTCTTTCTTTTCCTTTTTCCTCCATTTTTCCTAATTTGAAATCACTGAAAATTAGACTGTGCTTTATTAAAGTCCTGAAAACTGAAGCTAGACAACTTAAACTTCAGAAGAAAATAACAGCAACCTAATGACATACATAAGCCACTTTCATACCTGCCTGCTGATGTATGGACTTTAGAGTAATGTGGCCTATATCAGTTTTCAATTTTCCAGGATTGTTCTTTTGTTTGTTGTCGTTTTTCTCCCTTCCTTCCCCTATTTTGTCTTCATAGGATATGAGACTTCACAAGCTGCTAAAATGACCTTTCCTAATAACTCAGGACCTACCTGTTTAGGAATAGACCATTCTAGCAATGAGAGATCAGACAGAAGCTGAGACCAGAAATTCATTTTCTTCTAAAATGCTTTCTCCAAAAAATTTTAAAAACAAAAGGGGGAAATTATGAAAGGAAAATAAATATTGAGGCCCCCAAATCACTAAGCTAAAGGGAAAAGTCAAACTGGGAACTGCTTAGGGTCAAGGAAACTTTTCTTTTGAGCTATTAACAGCTTTAACAATGAAGTAAAGTACACTCCTGTGAACCAAATTTTGTTCAAATAAAGAGACTCATATGCAAATAACTATATTGCCAGAAGTTAAGAATACTCACAAATAGTTTCCAAATTCTGAAGAAATCAAGTAGAGAGAAACAAATATGCTCCAAATTTTGTTTACAGGAGTATGTTTTACTTAATCGTCAAAATCAGTCAGTAGCTCAAAAGAAAAGTTTCCTTGCCTGAAACAGGGCCAATAGCTTTTGACTGTTGACTTATTCTATTCAAAGTTGTCCCTCCATTCACTGAGATAAATGCATATCTGATTGCCTCCTTTGGAAAAGCTAATCAGAAACTCAAAAGAATGCAACCATTTGCTTCTCATCTACTTGTGACATGGAAGCCCCCCTGCTTCTAGTTGTCTGACCTTTCTGTATGAAACAAATGAACATCTTATATATATTGATTTATGTCTCATGTCTTCCTATAAAGTATGAAACCAAGCTGTGCCCCAACCACTTTGGACACATGTCATCAGGACCTTCTGAGGCTGTCATGCGTGCACGTCCTCAACCTTAGCAAAATAAACCTCCAAGATTAACGGACCTCTCTCAGTTATTAGGGCTTCAAAAAACCTATATGATATAGAAGTTTATTTTTTGACAGGAGAAATAAGAAAAAGGATAATCAATATCTAGATGAAATTGCATAGGTGATACATGAAAACATAGGCTAATGAGGGAATCAGGAATAGGAAGAGAGTGCAAGCATGGTGGGTGAGAAGGATGGGTGCATGAAATATGGGTCGGTATAAGCAGTACAGAATTATTTATATCCAGCTACCTTCTTCTTGGGGGACAATTTCTGACGAACAGTTATTACTTTGAATCAATCTATCCTTGATAGAATTTACAAGGTTTTTCTTTCCTTTTGAATTCTCAGCATGTAAAAATGGTATTAAAGTCTTCTATTTTGTCAGGTACAAAAGGTTGCTTGAATTTTCCATTGCAGACTAGAAATCATGAACCTTAGAAGCCTGGGCTCACATGTTAGGATTCTTCCTTCCTGGGGATCCCTTTATATTTAATTTGCTTCATTAGTTGTTGCTGCAGTGAGAATTGGTGAGCAATAATACTGACCTTATAGGATTTTTGTCAAGACAGGAGCACCTTACATAACAGCAGGCACATAGAAAATACTCACCAAAGGGCAGCTGGGAGAAGTTATTACTTGTAAGGTGACCAATAACAGGATATAAGAGAACACTATGAAATGACTCAACACACCTTGACTTTACTTCTTTACTACAGAAAAAAAAAGAAAAAAAGAACACAGGAAGAACAAGTATTTCCTTGCTAGGAAGTAAATTATAATGGTCACAAACACTATGTCTACTATGCTCTGCTCTGTGAAGAATAATTTTTTTTCTTCTTTTCAAAAACATCTCTTAAATGCTAACAGTGTTCTTCTCTTCTTATGCACACATATCAATGGGAAATTCATACTTAGAAAAACTGGCTCCTTTGTGATATGAAGAGTCAAACCTTTGACTCTAGTATATAAGTCATTGGAGGATGACCTTAAATTTAATGAAGGCAGAGATAGGAAGAAATTAAGAAATTTATTAACTACAAAAATGACCTACTTTCTGGTTTTACATGCCTTGGTATATTAACTTATTTTCTAGAATGCATTGCTTATTGAACTTAATTGTTAAAAGCTGTATCACTACTGTTAAAGTGATACTGTTAAAAATAATATCACTACTATTAGGACATTGATTCCTATGTAATCTATACTCCTATTTGCAACATCACTGTAAAACCTTGGATAATCACTTACTACCTCTGACCATTAGTTTCTCGTCTGAAACTTAGAAATAATAATACTTATCTAACAGTGTTATTGGGGCTACTAAATTAAATAAAAATTGTAAAAATATTGAGCATTGTTTTGCATGTCCATAAGCGTTTGAAAATGAGAGGATGGCCTAAAGTTCTGTTAACTTTCCTGGATTCTAATTCAGCAGATTGTCAAGAATACAATTCAATGGAACATTTAATATTTTGTCTCCATGATGGTAAAGTCAAACAATTATATTTCTTTAATAAACTTCTATAAGATATGTTTATTTATTGCTTTGAGAGATATAATCCTGCTTTTAATTTTGAAGTCTTGAAAAAACTACAATAAACAAAGGATTTTGAAGAGAAATCATGATTACGGAGATAATAACATGAAAAAGAAAATAAGATATTTTATTTATGAAGTAAATTTAAGAGTAAATGCAGATCATTTTAAACCTTGACCTACAGAAGTATAACAAGTATTTGTAGGGAAGAAATAATTTGACAGTGTATAAAGCAGTAAGATGAGTTTCTTTTCTGTCACATAAATGCCGATAGCCTTCCAAAACTCTTCTGATGATGAGAATCACAGCATAAAGCTGGGTGGAAACCAAGGACATACTCTACCCCAGGAATAGTAGACTTTATCTTCCGATATTTCTCCTGTCCCTGACTGTTGCAATGAGGTGTTGCGTACTAGCTAGCTATATAGAGGAGGTTAGGAGGTTGGGGCAAAGAATTTATTTAAAAAGATGCTCTATTGAAAATCTTGGGTTATTACCCCAATAGGTAAAAAATGCATTAAACTCATCTAAGCTGGCATCAATATAGTTTGAAAAAATGTAGATTACCAGGCTGATTCGGTTCACCAGGAAGCATTGAGTAAACATCTGTGTGTGGCACTATAAAAAGAAAACTAAACAGAAATGTCCTGCTTCAAGGGTATAATTATAGGCAATTTTTATAAAGGCATCGATACATCCAGGAAGTCCACAAAAGCCTGCTGATTCCAGTTTTCCTAAAGTATGAGAGGATTCAGGAAATAAGCTACTATACCCCATAAAGTTAGAAGGACCTTAAGACATCCAGTGAGACTGCCAGTTGAGGATTCTGGTTCAGATCAAAAAAGATCTGTCAGAAACTGACTGCTAGAAAAGGGACTGTTGAGGCTCTTTTTCGAATCCATGTTTGAGAGGGCAAATGACAAGCACCCCCTTTGGCTCAAAGGGGAGAGGCAGAGTCCAGGATGTTTAACATTCATTAGGCACTAGATACTGAACAGATCACGTAAGAGATGCATATTTATTCATGTGAACGAAGTAGGTAATATCTTAAACATGCTACGTAATTTGAAACATGTTGAAGACAGTTTTTGAAAGAACGTTTGATTTAATAAATGCTAACAAAAAGGAGTATCTTCAAATGGGGGAGGGGTTGAGGAAGAAGACATATCTTCCTTTGTGTTCTTATGTTTCTCTAGGATCACAGAGGAGTTATGTTTTAAAGATATGCAACATAAATTTTTTTCTGTGACTTCTTAAACTGAAACAGGAAAATGACCTTCAAAGAATTTCAAAGCAGAGAATGAGGTATTAAAATACAATGAGTTTCTATTGCTGTTTGTTTCCAAGTATGTAATGCAAAGTGCATCAGCACCATGGAAGAGGCCCTTCTTAAGAAATCTGCTAGCACATTTGTTTTTCAAATAGGTAAATTGTCTGACTGTTCTTAGATACATTTATTCAATAATGGAAGTAGAAAATCTTGAATCACTTCTTTTTATACAGGCATATTTCTCAGCAGTTTGAAAGGACTGTTTTATCCTTGCAAATATGACCTTAGTTTTCCAAATAACCATAAAATTATTTTTTCTTTGCTGTCACTCATAATTACTTGCAGAATCAAATAATTGTTCAGTTTGTTATTGCTTCTTAAAACTACAAAATAAAAGTATCCAGATCATTTTAGTTCAGAGATGTTACAACTCTGATAGCTTTGATTATTCTCTCCTAAAAGTCAGTCAATTGAAAATTATGGAGCTCAAGTCAGTAAAAGTATTTCCATGAGTAGTGAATTTTGCTTCAGGAGATGAAACGCCAGTACTTCTGTAAAGAAAAGTAATATGAATCAATACCTGTGGTGCAGGTGTGCTTGGCAGGCAGTGATATATAACTCCACATGGTGTCCAAGTTCTAGAACCCCTTATGAGAAGAGTGGCTGATGATACAGAACAAACTTCATGCAGAGATTGCTACTTAGTAACATGCTGAGCCATTATCTTGGCTGAGGATTTCTATGAACCAGAGTGACCCAGGAGTTGACCCAGTTCAGTGCGTGTGGAGTCCTAGATGATAACTGTTTGACCTGGTCAGCTGTTCAGGCTCCACCCCAAGACCTGCTGAATCAGTACCTGAATCAGCAATTGATGTTGTAACAAGCCCTCTAGGTGATTCTGTTGCAACTAAAGTTTGAGAACAACTGCCCTAGACAGAAGCACAGAGAAGGAGCATTTAATTCATCCTTGGGCAGCCAGGGAGGCTTCAAAAAAGTCATTAATTTTGATAGAAATTTGTGAGGGATGAGAGGAAGATCAGAATGACTGTAATACAAAGAGCAAGCATTTAAGAAAAAATAGAGAATTTGTCCTACAAAAGATGTAGTTATGAAAATGGAATATTAAGTGTGTAGGCAAAATAGTGGGAAAGATGAAAAATTGTTGCAGACTTTGTGTGCCATGAGAAGTATCGGCATCTTTGAAGAGCCACTTAAAGTAAGTGGAGTAGATGGTTGAAAGAGATCACAGAGGAAGGAGGTTGTAAAAGCCAACGTAGAATTACAAAAGAGAGAATGGATTCAACAGTTTCTTATAAGGTATATAATTAGCAGTGTTTGGTTTTTGATGGAAAGAAGCAGAAAGGGAATAACAGGATGAGAACCAGTTTTCCTAGATGGAGGAGAAGAGGAAGGTATTGTCACCAAATGAGATATGAAATCAAGAGGAGAATATGTGTGCAGTGCATGCACATGCACTCATTTAGACATACTGAGTTTGCAAATGCTATAGGACCTCTTAAGGTTGATGTTCATTAGGAGACTAAATTTTATGTCTTAAGTCCTAAAGAGAGTGTAGGTTGTAGGTTATACAAGTCATGAGAAAGGGCAGGATTCCTTAGGACTGCAATATGAAGCTATAGAAATTTTGTTTTCCTTAACTACTTTTAGCTCATGGATCCTCTTCATTATCTGAAGGAACTATTGAACCTCCTCCCAGAGAAAGGCACTCACAGGTAAAACTCTGCCTCCAATCTCTGTGTTTATGGACCTCTGAGTGAAGCTCATCCTCTCATGTCTAAGGACCCAGATGAAGAATACTTGATGTGTAGTTCCAGTTGCCATGTGGTTTCAGAAGCCTTAGAAATCATGATTAAAATAGTACTAGATCAAGGTTGTGTAAGATAATGCTCAATACAAGTTAGATAACAATAGCAAAATAAGTGTTAAGTATTTCAATTTTCCAAAAATGAACCTGAACCTTCTCATTTCCCTCTTTCTTTAATCTCTCCACACTACATGCCATATTCCAGCTAGGAGAAACAAAAAACAAACAAACAAGAAACAAAATAAAGCAAAACATATTCATAATCCCTCTGTCCATAAAATCCAAATCTCTTTGCTCTATATCCTTAAGCTGACTTTGTTTCTTACATATTAGATTTGGGGATAGTATTGTCTAGTATAGTTTTTCCTGCAGTATATAGAGGAAAGGTCATGGGCAAATTCATGCTATTTGAAACCATGATTTTGAATCTAGGCTGTGTAATTTGTGAATTATATTACCTAAACTTTAGTATCTTGGTTTCTGAAACTCAGTTTTTTCATCTATAAAAAGGGTTAATGACTCCTATTTGGGAGACTAGCAAATTGAGATTAATAAATGTAGATTTTGCAGGAACATTAAGTAGAGCGCACTGTAGACAGCACGTCTTCTCCTAAATCTTAATCAAGGCCAGGATCTGAGAGAAGTGCTCATGAGAATTGATAAAACATTATTAGGTTGCTGAACCATTCCAGGACATGTAAAAAAATGAAGAAAGAAAATATCTACCAGATCTCTTCTCAGGGAACATGTTTGTCTTTGGTTGGAAGGAAATACTTTGATAAGCCGCTTGGAGTGTGAGGTGAGACGCCTCCTTCCCCCAAGGAGTATTTTGAATAAAAACAGATGGTCATTAAACTGCCTCCCTCAGAGGGTGGGTCCAACTTAAAAGAGGAGCTTTAATTTGTAAAGTAGGTTTTGCAGAGCAGAGCTGAGGCCCCATCACTGGCTTTAACCTACCCTACCCTGCCCCCATGAGACTAACAGCTTCTTCTCTAAATAAATGTTAAATAAAAAATTTTAAACCTATTGAATTAATATTATGCAAATTGGCTGACCACCCTGCATTTCTGAGTGCTTGTTCCCATAGTCTTAATGTGGCTAAAATATTGGGGTGAAGTTAGTTGTGGGAGTTCAGTTGAAACAGAGAGCATAGATTTCATGTATATGGCCACATAGGTTTCTCCCCAGATGGTGCAATTGATTTGTCGTGCTTTGTTGAAGCAATATTCTAGGGCTTGCTTTGATTTTATTGTGAATCTTGAAAGCATTGACATGATGTTCCTAGAAAACGTTAGGGACCTTAAGAACTCTTAAGAAGTGAGGGTGACAAGACGGGTGGGTTTGGTTGTGCTAAAGTAGTCCTATCTGTGATTGGTTCTAATTTTTATAATTCTGAATAGAATGTTTTTGTGAGAAAAAAAGGTATAGGGTTTAAAATGTTTGAAAATCCACTTGAAAAATTTGTGAGGTTTACACTCCTGTGGAACAAACAAAAACCATAACATAATTTTCACAATTTATATCATTGATTTCACGTATTTATATTTGTTTTAGCTCATTTTTGAAAGTTTAATTGCCCCTTCAGCTCTCTCCTTCCACAGGCCTTACCTATGATAGTTTCCTCTTCAACAAGTAAACAACAAAGCCCTGCCTCTCTCTTACAGATTGTGTGGCAAATGCATGAAATTACAGAGTGTAGTGTTGGCTTTCATTTTTTTGAACTCTTTTCTGAGTTTTGGGTTAGCTTTTCTCTGTAGTTAATTCTTCCCCTTAAAGTTAGAGTGAACATCAATATTTTACCAGTTACTTTCATGTCTCATCTGTCTTCCTGCTCTTCTGACTAAATCCCACTTTGTGTCTGACTAAGCCACGTGGCTGTGATGGAGGGGAAAGGACTAGTCTTCTCCACGTAAAGGATGAGACCCAGAGTGAAATGCGCAAATGACAGAGTGGAACTTCCATTTCTGGGAGGACCAATGGGTGTAAAAAAAGGAGATATTCCTTGATTCTTTTTTTCTTTCAAATGAAGATCGATATGTTTAACTTGTGGACGAGAACATGGATAGGTTTCAAAACAAGAGATTTGTTACGTTTACTATAGATTCACTACAAAAGGTGACAAACTACCAACTGTAAAACGGGGCTTAAATCTTTGGTGATCAGAACATCATCTCAGGAAAAGTATGCTGTGGAATGTGTGCTATTAAACCCTCTCACAAATCACTGTGAAGATGAGAACTTGAAGGAATATAAGACACATTGTAGTATATTGCTTCTAAATTTACTACACTCTTATCCTTCAAAGTTCCTTGAATGAACTTTAGAACTGTTTTTGAATTAGTGCCTGTGACAAGAGGTACCATGGGCCAATGTATTTTCCTTTTAATTAGGGAACACACATAATTTAGAGAAATAAAGGTGAATCTTAGAAACTCTGTTTAATGGTTTTTAGTTACAAACTTCTTTTTTATTAAAATTAGCTTGTAATAAAAAGAGAAGCTACTTGATAGTATAAATTAGTTGCCTTAAACTGATCTCCTTTTATTTTTTCATCAAGTTATAGAAGGAACTCAGTAAAAAAGCGGAACTTTCTTGAATTTCCAAGGGTAGATACATTTGGAGGTATTATGGGGAAGAGAGAAGGCCTATGGTAGTGCAGAGAGGAACTGTGACATGGGAAAACATAAAAGACAAAGAAGAAGTGGAAAAGTCCCACTGTTTTTAGCCAGTTCCAGCAAGAACTAATGAAATTTTCTCTGAAATACCCCACTCCATCCCCCTGCACCCAGACACACAATCCAATGGTTTCCATTAAAACTGGAAGTTTCAGAACCATAGCTAATCTGCAATGTAAGCACATGGAATCAGAAAGGCTAATGGATTCCATAGTCATCAACCACCCTCCTGCTTTGGATCACAGACTAGGGAGGCATGGTTTGAACATGTGAAATAAATGTAGAGATTACATAATGCAGCTTTAAATTGTAGTTCATTTTATTTGTTTTTTGTTTTGTTTTTTTTTGAGACGGAGTCTCGCTCTGCTGCCCAGGCTGGAGTGCAGTGGCCGGATCTCAGCTCACTGCAAGCTCCGCCTCCCAGGTTCGTGCCATTCTCCTGCCTCAGCCTCCCGAGTAGCTGGGACTACAGGCGCCCGCCACCTCGCCCGGCTAGTTTTTTGTATTTTTTAGTAGAGACGGGGTTTCACCGTGTCAGCCAGGATGGTCTCGATCTCCTGACCTCGTGATCCGCCCGTCTCGGCCTCCCAAAGTGCTGGGATTACAGGCTTGAGCCACCGCGCCCGGCCATAAATTGTAGTTCATTTTAAACATACCACTATTAGGAAAATGTGTGTGTGTGTGTGTGTGTTTCTAGGGGAATGTGGTTTGAAGAAGTATGATTTATGTGATCTGGGAAAATCCTTACAAATGAATTCCATCCCACCCTCTCAAGAAAATAATATGATTGTAGCAGCTACCTGATTAAGCTGTATTCTATTACTAGTCTATGATCAGTATCACTCTGCTGCTTGTCTTATATGCCGGCACAGTAAATAATAACAAGAAGCCGTTAAAATAAGTATTTATAGTTAAGTCTCGATCGGTCACACAAGAGGGTTTTTGGTTGTATTGAATGGAAATAATTGTTTCTCTAACACACTTTCAATAGCATTAATAAGACCCACTTAACCAAATGTCATATCTTATGTTCTGTGAGGAAATATCTTACCTCAAAGTATAGTCTAGAGTGTCAGGAAGGAGTGCTAGAAGAACCTGGTTCTCATTTCTTAAATTTTCTCTTATGATACTTATCAGTGCTATGAGTATTCAGAGGAATGTCTTAGTAAAAAGGGTTGACAGCGCTCCCAAGAAATCAGTGAAATAATGAGACAAAAGCATGAGTCAAATAGAGTTGGAGGCCACTGATGAATAAGTTTCAGAATACAGAAGGCTTCAAGTAGTAGAAAAAGTTTCTATTTATCTTTTTAAAGCTACTGTATATACAAATTAAAACTAAACTAGTCCTCTCATCCTTGGTTTCAATGACCATAAAGCAAAAGGGCATATACCAGATTTGCCTTGGTTGCTACAACCAATTTATTGTTTCAGAAGATTTAGAATCTTCTGAAATACAATATTCCTAATTTTTCCAAAGATTTTCATATTATGCATTAGTCTCCAGGAAATTTATCATATTGTATCAATTTCATAAGATACACTTCTTTCATAATCACTAATTTCCACAGTGATATACGGAAAGATATAAGAAAATACTATAAGAAAATACGCTATTTTCTGGGCAGGCGCTGTGGCTCATGCCTGTAATCCCAGCACTTTGGGAGGTCGAGGCGAGTGGATCACCTGAGGTCAGGAGTTCAAGACCAGCCTGGCCAATATGGTGAAACCCCATTTCCACTAAAAATACAAAAATTAGCCAGGCGTGGTGGCATACACCTGTAGTCCTAGCTACTCAGGAGGCTGAGGCAGGAGAATTGCTTGAACTCAGGAGGTGGAGGTTGCTAGTGAGCCGAGATTGTGCCATTGCACTGTAGCCTGTATTGTCTGTGCTTAGATTGTGAGTCTTTCAAAGAAATGCTAATTGCTTAACGTCTGAAGAAACTTCATCTCTCAGAGTAATTTCAATTTTCTTTTGACTATTAAGTTTCTGGTAGCAGGAAGGCTTAATTTGGCAAACCCTTGCATTTTAAAAGTTTAAAATGAGAGAAACAGAAGGCCACCAAAGAATCATTCTGAAATAGAAATAAGTTCTAATTCAAAAATTATTCGTTCTAGCCCCCAGGATGAAGACAAATTGCAATTAGGCCTTGTAATGGAATAATTGCAAACATATTTTCTCCAAATACCTAGGAGAATAAATGATTTTTCCAACAAAATACTTTATCAATAAGCAGAAGCTTTCAAATACATATGTGACATGTACCTTTATCAAATGATTGCTTAATAGAGTTTTACAGATCAGGTGAAAGTTTTTAAATCAATTTATTTTTGATTTTCAAATAATTTTTTTCTTTAATTTTGCCAGGGAAATTGTTTAAATGAGCCAGTATTCCACAAACCATAGTGAAACAAAAGAAGTTGACATTTTAAATAAGGCAACAAGCTTTCATACTCCTGAAACTTCTTATACTATGGATTAATTTTGCTTTCTTGAAATTCTAGCTATCTTGGTTTTCACAACACAACATTTTTCTTGGTTCTCCTGCTTCCTCTGTGGTCATCTTTTTTGGTTTGTTTGATCTCTTTTGTCCTCATCCTCTTCCTAATTTTTAAATGTAAGTCTTCGTTTCAGGGTTGGCTCTTTGTTTCCAATCTTTCCCACTTTGCTGCCATGTGCCCAGGCTCAGTCTCTCTTCTAAAACATGGTCCTTTGTATTTCTTCCTAATGTGTTGAAAATCAAAGTCATCACACCTTTTTCCACGAGTTTCCAGGCTCTGTTTGTAACAGAACCATTTCCTCAGTCATACTGTCTCTTTAAGCATCTGAGATGTCTCTTACTTTTCTTCTAGTTCCTGGGTCAATCACCCCATCACTGCAGCCATCTTTCTCTCTTCTATTTCTTCTTCCTTACCCTTGTTTCAGGCAGTCATTTTTCCCTTGCATAATATAATGAAATGTAATTGATGTCCCTACCTCTTGTCTCTGTCACGATGAATGCCACGGTAATACTTACAAATCAATCTTCCCGAAGTATAGTATTAGCTATGTCAATTCTCTACCAAAAATCCTTACGAGTTTGCCATTTGCTGCTATATAAAGTACAATATTCTCATCCTGGTACACAAGTCCATCCAAATACGGGCCTACCACGTTCTCATCCTCTCACAGTAATGTGTATCTCAGCCAAACTGGTGTTGTTGGTATTCCTAGGACTAACTTCGTGATTTCCTAACTTTTTGCCTTCATCAATGCTTTTCCTTTAATGAGGACTTTCCTACCCTATCATCTGCCTCAAGTTGTTAACATAGCGCTTAATTTTCAAATGCTACCTTACACAGGAAGCCTTCCTTCAACTTCTAGCCAGGCACAATTCCTTTTGTTTCTTTTATCTTCATCTTCCCACAGCATTGTGCTTGTATGTTTCTAGTGGTACCAACCTTGTTCCACTTTAGCTATTTGAGGATGTGTTTATTGCAATTCAACACATTTTTAATTACTCATATATAAAATAAAATGAAGGGCACCTATTACAGTGTAAAGTCTCTGGGGGAAGGACTGGCTTATTCATATTTGTCTTTGATGTAGCACACCGCAGGGGCCTAGGCAGTAATAGATGCTTTAATTACTATTGGTTTTATTGAATTGTGAAGACAGCAATAATATTTAGTACAGGTACATTTAGATATAAGTTTGCTCTGCAGTTATTTGAGGCATCTTAGAAAACAATCTAAGATTTAAGTCCTAAGGGATATCGTTTTTCAGATTTTAGAAGTCAGGATGGTTCTTTGGAGTTTTCATTTTTTCTTTTAATGAAATGAAAATAAAGCTGATTTAGCGGAGCCAGCGTCTCTGCCACGTTATGTCTGAGGCGGCTGCCATGGGCACGACGGATACTGCGGATTCCGCGACAGCCCGCGTGGGGTCCGCCGCTCTGCTAGCGCCGGGAGCTGCGGTGACACCATGAGGCGGGGCACCCGTTCCCTCCACAGCAAGATCAGCCGCATCTCCAAGGCAGAGATCTGCTACGAGGGCACCTCTGCACAACCCACACCTAGAACCCCACCGTAGCCCTCGCCAAAATTCCATTTTCTGGTACAGAAGATACATCGTCCAATACCACCTCGAGATGAAGTATTGGAATATATTGTGTTCTATGGGAGTGACATTAAAGACCTCACTGTTTGTGAGCCACCAAAACCACAGGGTTCTGTGCCTGAAGACCCAGCTATCCTTCAGTCCTCACTAGGCTCATCAACTTCTTCATTCCAGTGAGTGGGTTCTCACGGGCCTTTCGCCAGGATGCCCATATACAGTCAGTTCAGTCCAAGCTCTGCCTTAACACAGGATACAAGATCTCTAAAAGCACAGTTGTCTCAAGTTCCCTCAAGCCCTCAGTTAGACATTTTGAGGAAAGCTCAACCGTGGAACAAGCACTTGAAGACTGTCTCCGACCATTTACCTGCTCCAGCACCTCTTGGGAGAAGGAGCCCTGTATCAACTAGGCCTTTGCCATCTACCAACCAAAAAGCAATAGAGAATCAAGAGCACTGGTGAGCTGAAGTACACCATGTTCCAAGACCAGAAAACGAGCAACTCAGAAATGATAGCAAGAGACAAGTAGCTCCAGGTGCTCCTTCAGCTCCAAGGAGAGGGCGTGGGGTTCAGCGAAGTACCAGGGGAAGATTTGGTATTCTACGAGATGGACCAATGAAATTTGAGAAAGGTTTTGACTTTGAAAGTGCGAATGCACAATTCAACAAGGGAGAGATTGACAGAGATTTTCATAATAAACTTAAAAGAAGATAAACGTGAGAAACAGGAGGAACCTGTAAATGGTGAGGATAACGGTGACCCAGGAGCTGATACCCAAAACAGTAAAGGAAATGCTGATGAAGAAGATGCGCTTGGACCTAATTGCTAGTAGGAAAAAACTAAATCCTTCTTTGATAATATTTCTTGTGATGACAATAGGGAACGGAGATCAACGTGGGCTGAAGAAAAAAGATTAAACGCTAAAACATTTGGAATCCCACTTTATCCAAACCGTGGCCGTGGGAGATGCAGAGGCAGAGGAATCCTCGGTTTCTGTGGTGGCAGAGGGCATGGTGGTGGCAGATGTGACACTTTCACCATCCCTGGAAGATCTCACAGTGGATTCGGAGGAGGTCATGGGGGCAGGGAGTGCTCGAATTTCGAATCTAGGAAAGAAAACAAAGTTGTTGGATAGTCTATAAACAAGTCTCTGAAAAGAGGTGAATTTTTAGCTCTTCATGGTCCTGAAAATTGATTTCAGTCTTTGTGAAGAATGAAGTGAATTCGCTGTACGTTTGTCATCAGCACTGGGTTTTTGTTTTGTGTTTGTTTTTCTGCTTAATTTCAAAGATAAAATGAGGTTACTTTGTGGGGTGGGGAGGAGAAAGCCTAATCTTAAAAAATGAACATAAAATATATTTGGAATAGCACACGGTGAAGCAGTTCCTTATGTACAGTTAAGCAGTACTTCAGTGGGACTTATAAGTATTTTTTCCTCACTAAAAGTGTATTTTTTAAATTACTAAATCATATTTGGCAATTGCAAGTTGCCTGCAAATAGGGCTGTGATACCGTGTTTTGGGCCACAGCAGGTTGTGTGTGTGCATGTGTGTATATTTCTCCTTTCTTTTGGGGAATCCTGTAATATGAGGTAGCTTATTTCATCAATTATTTAGGATGCTGGATGGCAGAGAATTTTCAGTCAACTAGGTACACACAGTAAATACCGTTTCTTAGGCAAAGGTAACATTTTATATAGTTGTAAAATTCCATTATATTTCATTGCCAAAGAAACATTAAGAACTTTGTATAGCCACATAAAAAGCAACCAACTTTTTAAAGAATAATCATTTTAAAGTCAGAAAAAAAGCTGATTTTAATATTTATGCTCAGGGCAATATCTGTCTTGGTATTCAGAAAGTTGTGAAAATACAAATGGATTTTTTGTGTCTTCCTTCCTATTTTTCTTGCATCAGATCACTTTGCCTCATCTTCTCATCTGTAAACTGGGGAATAATATTATCTACTTCATATAGTGGTTGTGAGATTTCCTTGAATTAATATATGTGAAGCCATGAGCACAATGCTTAGCATAAGATCATTAACAGTCATCAGCAAGGAAGAAACCCGAGAACAATTGGATTGAACGTGTCTGCAGTCACGCGCAGGTTTTTCTTGAATCCTTATCTTCATCTAAGTCCTTGTATCCTGCATATGTGAGCAATAGTAGCTAAAGTGAACTGTGGTTATTTCCCTCTTTCAGCTAACTTCAATCACTGCTTCTGAGTAAACATTGCAGGTTGTGTTTGGTGAGGGATTCAAGGCCTTTATGCTTCATGGTGGAGTGAATCAAATTCTACATCAATTGCTTAATTAAGATTATGAAAAAATAGATAAATTTCACTTGAGAAAAGGACTAAATCTGATTTGTCCATCCATGTACCTCAGTCCATGGCACACTGCCTGGTGTATTGCAGGCACTCAAAAATTTTTTGTTGAATGAAGAAGTCAGTTAATGGAGTTAAACGACTAAGACATAACTTGTTTTTCTTACCTTTAGAAGATATCCTAGAGATGAACTGCCTTTTTTGAGAGCAATTAGCATATAGTTGATTTTATTATGAAGATAAATGACCCCTTATTTTATAGTAATTGATTTCTTTGCAATAGAATCAGTGTAAGTAATTGGGAATAAATTCTCGTTAATATATGACATTGTTAGAAACATTCTGTCTCACTTGCATGAAAATCATCTAACAGGATTAAATGACATTTTGCAGGTGCTTACTGTGTGCCAGACACAGTTCTAAATGTTTCAAAAAATAAAATGTGCATTTCATAAGTGTGGTATGGAATCCTGGGTTGAATCCTGAAATGGAAAAAGTATTAATGGAAAAACAGGCAAAATCTGTATAAAATCTGGAGTTTGGTTAATTGCAGTGTATCACTGTTGGTTTCTTAGTTTTGTCAAATGTGCCAATGTAATGTAAAAGAGTAATGTTTGGGGAAACAGGTGAGAGGTATATGAAAACTTTCTGTATTATCTTTGCAACTTTTCTGCATACCTAAATTTATTACAAAATAAAAAGCTTATTTAAAAATATGTATTCATTTGTTTAATCCTTAAAACAAGCCTATGATACAAGTATCATTGTTGGCTCCTTTTACAAGTAAAAATTCAAAGTATAGACAGGTTAAGTTATTCCTCGGGTCAGCAGCTGCTATCAGTGCCAAGATACTGGCATTTTATTCTAAGTTGCAGTGGTCCCCAACATTTTTGTCACCAACGACTGGTTTCATGGAAGATAATTTTTCCATGGATGGGGTAAAGGGGGATGCAGGGATGGTTTTAGGATGAAACTGTTCCACCTCAGATCATCAGACATTAGTTAGATTCTGATAAGGAATGTGTAACTGGATCCCTCCCATGCGCAGTTCACAATAGGGTTTGCGCTCCTAAGAGAAGGTGATGCCGCCACTGATCAGACAGGAGGCAGAAAGCTTAGGTGGTAATGCTCACTCAGCTGGCACTCACCTACTGCTGTGTGGCCCAGTTCCTAGCAGGCCACAGACAGGTGTTGATCTGTGGCCTGGGAGTTGGGGACCCCTGCTAGGTTGTACAGTTTTTAAACAATATGCATTCCTTTATCTCCTGACTCAAGTAATCAAGAAGTCAGTCATGAAGCAGATGTAATCACAGCTCAGTCAATAATTCTATCTTCTGAGACTCTAGTCATACGGCCAATGATTGACCATTTTTGTTGGAACGCTATTCCCTATGAAACTTAGGTTAGATGCTGTTGATTTTTGATTTCAGAATACCACACAATCAACCACTACCATGACCACAAATTCTAAGTTGAGTGCATTTTAATTGATTCTCATGATCATATCTTAAATTCCTTAACCCAAGACTGAAATGTTGAATTCTGTAGTCATTTGGGGGTTATTGTGAAAGCCGCTGTCCTGTCTCCCTGTACTGGTACCCACACTACCCTCTGTGTGGGTCATATCTGTGCAAATGTCATGCTTTCATGCTTTCCCTGTCAAGCTGTTTATAAAAAATACATAGTTTCTGAAGAAAAATTGAAGAAAGATGCAGAGAAGAAAAACACACTAAAGCAAAAACTCTCCAGAAAAAGGTAAATAAAAAAATTCCTCCTAAACTTTAAAGACTCGAACCAGCACTTTAAGCTTCAAGGTAGCTAATATGTTCCAAATAATCTTATTGTACATAGCAGTCAAAAACCTCTTTATTCTTTAATGGGTATTTCTAGCTGCTTTCTTACACCCTTAAAAACTTTATGTCTTGCCTGCACAGCTGCAACTATGACCACAGGCCACTTCTTTTTCTCATTATATTGCCCACCTATTTGTAACAATATCCTTTATTGTTTCCTTAACCACAAACAGCACTGTGGGAGAAAGAAACTATTGCTCTCTTATTTATTTCAATATGACAGACGAAAATGTGTGGGGGAGGAGCACGAACAGGAAGAGAAAGGTTTTTTTTCCTTCACTCTTTGATGCTACTATTTCAAAGCACATTTACACTTTTTTCTTGGTTTTGTTTGGTTTTAATTTGACCAATGAACATTTACAAGATTTGCAATGTATAGCGAAAAATGAACTTATTTATGTTTTTAAATAATCTATGTGCAAGTTCAAATTTTAATTTATCTAGGAAAACTGTATTACTTCTCCATAGATTTAGATTATTGATTAAAATATTTAATGCATTTCTGCTGGACTCATTTTTCTTCTGAAAACACTTCTTGCTTTCACCTAAAATATGGTGAAAATAAATGCTTATTGTAAGTTTTAGGAAATTTCATTTATCCCTAAGAAATATATTTCTTGTTATGCCCTTGATTTATTACTTTTTTGAACAAATTGCTTAATAACTTTTAAACTTGGATATTTATAGCTGTATTTTCCTTTGATTACATGTACCTAAGAAGATTTAATTTTAAAAACTGGAATAAAATTATAAAGGAGCTCATTGGAAATCAACCAAAATTGAGTGTAAAATGTAAAAAAAGAAAATCTTCAGGCAGCAAGAGAAACAACCTATCTTGATCTTGGTGTGAAATTTTCTGGTGCTGCTGCCAATCCTGTTACTGTGGCCCCAGAGTCCTTTAGTTCTGTTCTCTCCTTACCTCTCCCATTACTTTCCCTTCCCCGTCTCCGTTTTTCCACTTCTAAACACACACACTGGCTGAAGTGGAGTGCAGGGAAAGGATGGTGCATTTCTGTTTGTTTTCTCTCTGTATTTTCTATTTTTTGACCACAAAATGGCTAGAGATGCCTCATATAATCCAAAATAGTTTTAAAATTTTGTTTCTTTTGTTTTTTGTCCAGGATAATGCTATTGGTTTGCCCAATTTTTTTATACTGTTGGCTATAAGCTCATACAAATTATAAATGTCCTTCATAAATACATTGTGAACTTTTTTCTCTTAGTACTTAGTATAATATTTTGCTACAGTCTGTCATTAATATACCATTTAACATACACATATACATTTGCCAGCCATTATCATTGTTACCTATGCTTGACTGAAAAATATACTGAAAATACTAGTCTACTTTTCCACAGGCTCATTTAACTTACACTGTTATATTTAAGGTATATGCCTATAACACCCCATCTCCCACTTGACACTTCTAAGCCCAACCCACTTTTTACTGTCAGCCGTGAGTTCTGCATCTTCCGTGAAATGTCACTGGTCCATTCCAACTCTTGTTGCTTGTTCCTTCTCTCCTCCCTTTTATTTCTGGATTCTTGAGACCTATGCTTTAATATCAATCTTTTGGCTCAAGTTATTAACCTTCAATGGCAGAGTGGCAAATGTAACTCTTTTATGCTACATAGCGTAATATCTGCTTGTTTACTGCTTGCATATTCTAACCTAAATTTGAATTGGCATACAATCTTATTGTTAATATGTGACTAACTTGTGTAATATAGATATTAAAATCTATATATGCTTTATTTACCTTACAAAAATCTGTATATGCTCAAACTAGATCTTGAGTTTCATCAGGGTGGCGACCATGTTTTATGTTTGTTGGTGTTCTCTGTTCCCTAACAGTGAAAGGGGTCAGTATATTATGGTCGATAACTATAAACCCTCTGTGGACAGGAACAAATTAAGAAAAGATATTCTACTTGTTTACCTATATGGTAACTTAGAGTTGCTTAAATGTCTCGAATAGACACATAAACAATCTTGACTCCGATTTTAAAATTATTTTCTAATGATTGATGGAAACCACAAACTATAGATAGAAAACGGCGCTGAACCTCTTAGTGACTGACCGACAGGAAAACAGGTACCAGAAAGAATGAAGACTTTTACATCAGGTGTTTTAGAAGAGATTCGTGGTTATCTGAGTAGAGTTATGATATCAGGGTGGTGTGTTCATCCAAGGCTGTTAAGAAACCTTAAATTGACAAGATAAACAAGAGTGAATCAGCTAAATGACATTTGTGATTCAGGCATATCCTCTGAAGATGAAAAATAATCCCTGTGTCAGGGTCAAAGTAATGACTCAACTCTTAGAAATTGAGGTGGAAACATCCAGTTTTGGGAAGAATAATGTTTCACATTCCATAGGCTATCCTCATTTAAGTGCAAATAGCTAGAGTAAATGATTGTGGGCATCTGAGCTGTGACTAGGAAGTAAAGAAAGGTTATAATACACACAGTTTCAGAGACATTGTCATCATCACAAAGAGCCTTTGGACTTGGAGTTTATGCCTTTCTGTATTCTAGGAGCTGTGGAAATATAGTCCAGGAAGGATGATTTCAAATTTAGATTAGAACATGCAAGAAGCAAACAAGCAGATATTATCTTATGTAGCATAAGAGAGAGTTACATTTGCCACTCTGCCATTGAAGGTTAATAACTGGAGCGTGGATGACCCCATAGAGAAAGGTGAATACATTTTCCAAGCATTTCATTCTGGTTGTTGCAATGATCTATGAAAGGCAAAGTAAATAGTTCTGTCACTACACTTGCCTTACAATGCCCACACATATAATACAGTGTTATTCTTTATGCCAGATAATGTTCAAAACTTTATTATGTATCTGGAGAACTTAAAAAATCACTTGGAGTGTACATTTTCAGAATTACTTTAGTATTTCACTGCCTTTGTTAAAAGAAAAGAAGGGAAAAAGAAAAAAGCTGCTCCATGTACATACATAAACTGATTGCCATTATCACAAAGGCAAGATAATGAAAATACAACAAATTAGCTGAAATGAGATACCTACGTAGCTCATGGACATTTCCTAGGCAACCATCTTTCTTTATTCAACATTTTACCAAGGTCTTAGAATTCTTAAGATAAGCTGCAAAGAGTCAAATGCAAGCATAGAAGGAAAAAAAAAAGAAAGAGAAAACAACTTTTGATATTTTTAAGACCTAAACTCTGAGATTGCATAATGTTTTGAGGCAAAGAACTCCAAATATCCATTCCACACATAGTTGGAAATGATCCCAGTTGGAAATGATGTGTGTGTGTGTGTGCGTGTGTGTGTGTGTGTGTTGGTGGTGGTGGAGATGGGTAGGTAAAAGGGTTAGAACAAATTGCTTCCTTTAGTTACACGTTTCCTCAATTAAAGAACAATTGTTATGTTTCATGTCTATAACTGTTTGCACCAGTTTTTCAAAATCACAAAGAATACTAAATTCTGTTCTTTCTAATTTTGTTTGACATAGACTTTCTATTGAGCTTTATGGTAGGGGTCATGTAACTGGGACAATCCTTTGCATAAAGAAAGTACAAGACTTATTTTATTTCTATACATCTTGACATCCTGCATCCCCTTCCAATTGCTGTTTCATGGCAGGAATTTTTCTTCCTTATCTTTATATCTTTATATCCTACCAATGCATATCTATAAATTTTTATAATACCCATTATGCAAGAATGATAATTACACTTGTTTGCTATGCCTGCAAGTATCTTCTCTCAGGTGGAATATTCCAAAACTATAAATAATATATATCATTTTGTTGTCTCATAAACTTATGATAACCAATGTTTTAGTTAAAAATTCAGCTCCATTGCCACAATTATTTCTTTTGTCTCTCTAGGTACTTGGTTCAGCAGTCACACCTAAAAATCTTGTATACTCTGAAATTATTAACAGTCAACTGGATTTGAAGGTACATGACAAAGTATCATAATACCATCATTCAGAAAATTAGTAAGAAGAGGCCAGGGGCTGTCGCTCACATCTGTAATCCTAGAACTTTGGGAGGTTGAGGCAGGCAGATTACTTGAGCCTAGAAGTTCACGTCCAGCCTGCGCAACATGACAAAATTGCATCTCTAAAAAAAAATACAAAAATTAGCTGTGCATAGTCGTATGCCTGTAGTCCTAACTATTGGGGAGGCTGAGGTGGGAGGATCACTGGGAGGATCGCTTAAGTCCCGGAAGTGGAGATTGCAGTGAGCTGAGATCATACCACTGTATGGTTATAGGGTGAGACCCTGTCTCAGGAAAGAAATGAAAAGAACATTAGTAAGAAGAGATTAATTATTTTGTGCCATTTTATGTAATTCTCCTTATGTAAGATTCTATCCAGTGTGAGGCTGAAAAAATTTCTGCAAATGAGTACATAATGTTACTAAAGTTACTAATTAACGTGTATTGGTTATTGGGAAAGGGATGAAGAATTGCTAAATATTAAAACTTGGAGGAAGACTTTACAAATTTACAGTCTATTTTGAGTTTTTCACCAGAGAAAACCAAGAAAGCAAACACCATAAATTGAAGACCATGATGTATAAGTTTTTTCTGACTTGAGGACAATGATTGGAGGCTAGGTGTGAGGCACAGAGGTTGGAGATCATGCTGGTAGGAAGGTCTAGGTGTCCCAAGAAAACAGTACGTGCAACAAACATTGTGCCAGGTGCAGTGGCTCACACCTGTAATCCCAGCACTTTGGGAGGCTGAGGCGGGCGGATCACCTGAGGTTGGGAGTTCGAGACCAGCTTGGCCAACATGGAGAAACCCGCCTCTATTGAAAATACAGAATTAGCCAGGCGTGGTGGAGCATGCCTGTAATCCCAGCTACTGGGGAGGCTGAGGCAGGAGAATCGCTTGAATCCAGGAGGGGGAAGTTGCAGTTGCAGTGAGCCGCCATTGCACTCCAGCCTGGCGACAAGAGCGAAACTCCATCTCAAAAAAAAAGAAAGAAAGAAAGAAAGAAAGAAAGAAAGAAAGAAAGAAAGAAAGAAAACAGTAAGCACAACAAACATTGTGATGAAAACAAGATAATTTCCTGAAAATCTATAATATATGTCAAGTGAGGTTGCCCATGAAAGAGTGTAACAACGTCTGACTCTAGGCTAGGATACTCTTGATCATTCTTACATCTAGATGAGTTAATCAGAATTGGTGTGTGACTATTTTAAGGGCTAGAACCTGAAGGGAAACAGAGAGGACGCTGTGCTGAAACTGAAATTTAGGGAGAAAGTCTAGGACTGTTCACACAATCTTTGCGCATACCTGTTTTGTTTTATTCAATTGTTAGTTGCAGTTGGATAAAAGATCTAAACTTAGCAAACAAGGAGCTGCAGAAAGGAGAGAGACCCCCTCCTCTGCTTAGTTGATCGGCATGTGTTTAATAGACATACTCTAAGTAGTTAACACTTCAGTCATATGCAGAGACCTTAGGGAAGGGTTGTGACTGAGAGAGAACTTTTGACTGTTACCTATGACTCACAAAAAAATACAAGGCTCTCAGTTTTGTTCTACCCACATGTAAGTTAGTTCATACCTCAGATAATATAACCTCACTTCAAAGAAGGTGGTCTTGGCTTCAGGCATATATAATTTTTTTTTTTTTTTCATGACTGCAAAGGCTTTGCACCTGTGTTTCCTTAAAGCATGTGAGAAAAATACAAATTCCCAAGGGAATTATTCTGTTTTGCCATCCTAGTCAATCCCACCTTACCAACCAAGGAAACTACAAATTATCATGATTCTGAAATTGGCAGTTCCCCAGAATGCTTGACATTCCATGTTAGTAAGCAGAAAAAAAAGAGGAAGAAAAGAAGTCTTTCCTGCTGGGAATGTGGTAGAAATGTTAGAATTCTTTCCAGAAGAAGAAATCCAAATCTACAAGAGCACATTGTTTTCATGTTTTTCTAGGCTCTATTTTCAGCCTTGAAAACTTTCATCCAGAGCCTCCCGCCAGAATATGACCTACACCAGCAAGGCTGAAACTAGCACCTGTGAGAAGCAAATCCATGACTGTTAAAATATTCAGTCTCTGGGTGGGACAAAGCACACCCTTGTTTCATTGAGATTGTGCCAGGAAAAGACCACAGTTTAGCTGGCATCGCACCCATGGCCAGAAACCAGTTTACCCGGCAACTTACTTAATAGAATTCACAGCATCTCTTGGACTCTTAAACACAGTTACACTGAACTAAAGTAAAAGATGTGGTGGCTTTGAGATTGGTAAACCTCTTTTACATAGCATGCTGCTGATCTATATTACTGCACACACTGTCCTAATATTCCAGTCTTCTCTTGGCTTGTCTGTTTACCCTCTAGACCAGTAACAGAAGTGAGTGAAAGGAGGCCAGCTTTAAGAAGAGTCAGTCAATATTACTATTCTCGATTTGTGGTAGTGCCGCAGATTGATTGCACGTGGGAGGCAACTGACACAGCCTCACTGCCTAGAGCATCCTCAGCACTGTCAGGGACTGAGAAAAATGGGAGAGAGCCTGTCCATCAGAAGGTTGGGCAGTTACTAAGCAATATCTGAGTATTACCACACAGAATCTGAGTCTTGGTAATGAAGGATCCTCCACATTCTCAAAATGAGCTGCACAATATGAAATCTCTTAATTTTTAAGCATTATAGTGTGCAAATGTAGCCTGTAAGTACTCAAATGTAGAAACTGTAGGTTTCAACTTTTAATCCAAAGTAGTACCTTTGTCTAGTAGATCAATAGATCCCCCTCTTCTGTACTAATTTAGTAAATTGAAGTGAACTGGGGCCTATATATTTTACCGACATGTATGTGATGTATACAGATGTGGCCATATGGTACTATTTTGCTTATATCTTCACTGTCAATGAAAAAGGCTTTTGGATTAAAGGTAAAGTAGACATTGAAAACGGGAAAGTAAAACACAATATGGATGAGAAATTTATAGAAATGATTGGCCTTGGAGTGTTTCAAGTTATCTTACCTAGATATATCATATCCCGGAGAATGGAGAAAACATAAAATGTTTCATCAAACTGCTTAATCCATGTTTGAATGGATGAATACATATATATCTAGGATGTTGGATATAATTAGACAAATTATAACAGTGGTTACCAAATAGTTCCGGCCCTTGAAGAAGTTTTCACTGGTCTGGGGAGAAATGAAAAAAAATATATAGATAATTATAGTGTATGGAGTATATAAACTTATTTGTGCTTGGATAAATCTCACTACCTGTGGGATTTTTAGCCAGTCTCTTCCCTCCTCTGTATCCTCGTTTGTAAAATGAAAGTTTAAAATTCAGTGACCTTATTTTTATTTTCTATTGCTGTTATAACACATTACCACAAACTTAGTGGCTTAAAACAACATAAATTTATATCTTATGGTTCTGAAGGTCAGAAGTCCATCATGAGTCTCATGGGCTAAAATCGAGGTGTCAGCAGGGCCACATTCTTTCTGGAGGCTCTGACCAGGAATTGCTTTTCTTGTCTTTTCCAGCTTCTAAAACCTACTTCATTCCTTGGATTATAGCTTCCCTCTATCTTCAAACCAGTAACAGTCAATTCTTTTCTTTTTTTAAAAAAAAATATATTTTGTTTTTAAATTGACAAGTAAAAATTGTATATATTTTAGTATACAAAATGATGTTCTGAAATACGTATATACTGTGGAATGTCTAATCACATGTATTACCTCACATGCCATTTATTTTGTGGTGGGAACACTTAAAATCTACTCTCTTAGCAATTTTCAAGTATACAATTTTGTTATTAAGTATAATCATAATGATGTACAGTAAATATCTTGAACTCCTCCTGTTTAATTGAAATTTTGTATCCTTTGTGAAGTCTATTTTATGTCCTATCACTTTGAAACTCTTCTGCCTCCTTTTTCTCCTTTTAAGGACCATTTTGGTTACATTGGGGACATCTAGATAATCCAGATAATCTCATTATTTTAAGGCCCAGGTGATTAGCACATTATATACACCTGCAGATTTATTCCTCCTTGCTATGTAACATAACATATTTATAGTTTCAGGAGAGTGGGACGTGGACATTTTTGAGGGGCCATTTGTCTGTCTACCACATCACTTCAACTAATTTTTAGATTTTTCTGTCTTGTGAATCTACGAGATAATGTCTTGTTAAGCCCGACTTGTTATGAAGGAATGAGACAGGTTTTAGGGAGGTAAGTGGGCCTGAAGTTTGCCATAATTTATGACATCCTCTTAGGGTCCCATAAAAAGTTCTACCCACCTTGCACCCAAGACGGCCGAATAGGAACAGTTCCAGCCTCCAGCTCCCAGCATGAGCAGCACAGAAGACGGGTGATTTCCACATTTTCAACTGAGGTACTGGGTTCCTCTCACTGGGGCATGTCAGACAGTTGGTGCTGGTCAGTGGGTGCAGCCCGACCAGCGAGAGCTGAAGCAGGGCGAGGCATCACCTCACTGAGGAAGCACAAGGGGGAAGGGAATTCCTTTTCCTAGCCAAGGGAAATTGAGATACACAATAGCTGGAAAATCAGGTAACTCTCACCCTAATACTGCGCTTTACTAAGGGTCTTAGCAAACGGCACACCGGGAGATTATATCCCACACCAGCCCCGGAGGGTCCCACGCCCACGGAGCCTCCCTCATTGCTAGCAGAGCAGTGTGAAATCTAACTACAAGGCAGCAATGAGGTTGGGGTAGGGGCACCCGCCATTGCTGAGGCTTAAGTAGGTAAACAAAGCCACCAGGAAACTCAAATTGGGTGGAGACCACCGCAGCTCAAGGAGGCATGCCTGCCTCTGTAGACTCCACCTCTGGGGACAGGGCATAGCTAAACAAAAAGTAGCAGAAACCTCTGCAGATGTAAATGTCCCTGTCTAACAGCTTTGAAGAGAGCAGTGGTTCTCCTAGCATGGAGGTTGAGATCTGAGAACGGACAGACTGCCTGCTCAAGTGGGTCCCTGATCCCTGAGTAGCCTAACTGGGAGACATCCCCCACTAGGTGCAGAATGATATCTCACACCTCACATGGCTGGGTAAACCTCTGAGACAAAGCTTCCAGAGCAGGAATCAGATAGCAACACTCCCTGTTCAGCAATATTCTATATTCTGCAGCCTCTGCTGCTGATACCCAGGTAAACAGGGTCTGGAGTGGACCTCAAGCAAACTCCAGCAGACCTGCAACTGAGGGTCCTGACTGTTAGAAGGAAAACTAAAAACAGAAAAGACACCTACACCAAAACCCCATCAGTACGTCACCAGCATCAAAGACCAAAAGCAGATAAAACCACAAAGATGGGGAAAAAGCAGGGCAGAAAAGCTGTAAATTAAAAAAATCAGAACACATCTCCCTCTCCAAAGGAATGCAGCTCATCACCAGCAATGGAATAAAGCTGGACGGAGAATGACTTTGACGAGTTGAGAGAAGAAGGCTTCAGTCAATCAAACTTCTCAGAGCTAAAGGAGGAACTACGTACCCAGTGCAAAGAAACTAAAAACCTTGAAAAAAGAATGGATAAATGGATAACTAGAATAATCGATGCCGAGAAGATCATAAAAGATTGATAGAGATGAAAACTGTGACACGAGAACTACGTGACAAATGTACAAGCTTCAGTAACTGACTTGATCAACTGGAAGAAAGAGTATCAGTGATTGAAGATCAAATGAATGAAATGAAGTGAGAAGAGAAGTGTAGAGAAAAAGAGCAAAAAGAAATGAACACAGCCTCCAAGAAATATGGGATTATGTGAAAAGACCAAATCTACATCTGACTGGTGTGCCTGAAAGTGACAGGGAAAATGGAACCAAGTTGGAAAACACTCTGCAGGATATCATCCAGGAGAACTTCCCCAACCTAGTAAGGCAGGCCAACATCCAAATTCAGGAAATACAGAGAACACCACAAAGATATTCCTTGAGAAGAGCAACTCCAAGACACGCAATTGTCAGATTCACCAAAGTTGAAATAAAGGAAAAAATGTTAAGGGCAGCCAGAGAGAAACGTCGGGTTACCCACAAAGGGAAGCCCATCAGACTAACAGCAGATCTCTAGGCATAAACTCTACAAGTCAGAAGAGAGTGGGGGCTGATATTCAACATTCTTAAAGAAAAGAATTTTCAAACCAGAATTTCATATACAGCCAAATTAAATTTCATAAGTGAAGGAGAAATAAAATCCTTTACAGATAAGCAAATGCTTAGAGATTTTGTCACCAGCAGGCCTGCCCTACAAGAGATCCTGTAGGAAGCATTAAACATGGAAAGGAACAACTGGTACCAACCATTACAAAAACATGCCAAAATGTAAAGACCATCGATGCTAGGAAGAAACTGTATCAACTAACAAGCAAAATAACCACCTAATATCATAATGACAGGATCAAGTTCACACATAACAATATTAACCATAAATGTAAATGGACTAAATGGTCCAATTAAAAGACACAAACTGGCAAACTGGATAAAGAGTCAAGACCCATCAGTTTGCTGTATTCAGGAGACCCATCTCACATGCAGAGACACACATAGGCTCCAAATAAAGGGATGGAGGAAGATCTACCAAGCAAATGGAAAACAAAAAAAAGCAGCAGTTGCAATCCTCGTCTTTGTCTGATAAAGCAGACTTTAAACCATCAAAGATCAAAAGAGACAAAGAAGGCCATTACATAATGGTAAAGGGATCAATTCATCAGGAAGAGCTAACTATCCTAAATTATGCACCCAATACAGGAGCACCCAGATTCATAAAGCAAGTCCTTAGAGTCTTACAAAGAGACTTAGACTACCATACAATAATAATGGGAGACTTGGCAGGGCGTGGTGGCTCAAGCCTGTAATCCCAGCACTTTGGGAGGCCGAGATGGGTGGATCACGAGGTCAGGAGATCGAGACCATCCTGGCTAACACAGTGAAACCCCGTCTCTACTAAAAAATACAAAAAACTAGCCGGGTGAGGTGGCGGGCACCTGTAGTCCCAGCTACTTGGGAGGCTGAGTCAGGAGAATGGCGTAAACCTGGGAGGCGGAGCTTGCAGTGAGCTGAGATCCAGCCACTGCACTTCAGCCTTGGTGACAGAGTGAGACTCCGTCTCAAAAAAAAAAAAAAATAATAATAATAATAATGGGAGACTTTAACACCCCACTGTCAACATTAGACAGATCAATGAGTCAGAAAGTTAACAAGCATATCCAGGAATTGAACTCATCTCTGCACCAAGCAGACCTAATAGACATCTACAGAAGTCTCCACCCCAAATCAACAGAATATACATTCTTCTCAGCACCACATCACACTTATTCCAAAATTGACCACATAATTGGAAGTAAAGCACTCCTCAGCAAATGTACAAGAACAGAAATTATAACAAACTGTCTCTTAGACCAGAGTGCAAACAAACTAGAACTCAGGACTAAGAAACTCAATCAAAACCGCTCGACTACATGGAAACTGAACAATCTGCTCCTGAATGACTGCTGGGTACATAACGAAATGGAGGCAGAAATAAAGATGTTCTTTGAAACCAATAAGAACAAAGATACCACATACCAGAATCTCTGGGACACATTTAAAGCAGTGTGTAGACGGAAATTTATAGCACTAAATGCCCACAAGAGAAAGCTGGAAAGATCTAAAATTGACACTCTAACATCACAATTAAACGAGCTAGAGAAGCAAGAGCAAACACATTCAAAAGCTAGTAGAAGGCAAGAAATAACTAAGATCAGAGCAGAACTGAAGGAGATAGAGACACAAAAAACCCTCCAAAAAATCAATGAATCCAGGAGCTGGTTTTTTGAAAAGATCAACAAAATTGACAGACCACTAGCAAGACTAATAAAGAAGAAAAGAGAGAAGAATCAAATAGATGCAATAAAAAATGATAAAGGGGATATCACCACTGACCCCACAGAAATACAAACTACCATCAGAGAATACTATAAACACCTCTACACAAATAAACTAGAAAACCTAGAAGAAATGGATAATTTCCTGGACACTTACACTCTCCCAAGACTAAACTAGGAAGAAGTTGAATCCCTGAATGACCAATAGCAGGCTCTGAAATTGAGGCAATAATTAATAGCCTACCAACCAAATAAAGTCCAGGATCAGACAGATTCACAGCCAAATTCTACCAGAGGTACAAGGAGGAGCTGGTACCATTCCTTCTGAAACTATTCCAATCAGTAGAAAAAGAGGGAATCCTCCCTAAGTCATTTTATGAGGCCAACATCATCCTGATACCAAAGTCTGGCAGAGACACAACAAAAAAAAGAGAGTTTTATACCAATATCCCTGATGAACATCGACACAAAAATCCTCAATAAAATACTCCAAACTGAATCCAGCAGCACATCAAAAAGCTTATCCACCATAATCAAGCGGTCTTCATCCCTGGGATGCAAGGCTGGTTCAACATACACAAATCAATAAACGTAATCCAGCATATAAACAGAACCAAAGACAAAAAACACATGATTATCTCAATAGATGCAGAAAAGGCCTTTGACAAAATTCAACAGCCATTCATAGTAAAAAACTCTCAATAAATTTGGTATTGATGGAACATATCTCAAAATAATAAGAGCTATTTATGACAAACCCATGGCCAATATCATACTGAATGGGCAAAAACTGGAAGCATTCTCTTTGAAAACTGACACAAGGCAGGGATGCCCTCTCTCACCACTCCTATTCAACATAGTGTTTGAAGTTCTGGCTACGGCAATGAGGCAAGAGAAAGAAATCAAGGGTATTCAGTTAGGAAAAGAAAAATCAGATTGTCCCTGTTTGCAGATGACATGATTGTATATTTAGAAAACCCCATTGTCTCAGCCCAAAATCTCCTTAAGCTGATAAGCAACTTCAGCAAAGTCTCAGGATACAAAATCAATGTGCAAAAATCACAAGCATTCTTACACACCAGTAATAGACAAACAGACAGCCAAATCACGAATAAACTCCCATTCACAATAGCTTCAAAGAGAATAAAATATCTAGGAATCCAACTTACAAGGGATGTAAAGGACCTCTTCAAGGAGAACTATAAACCACTTCTCAGTGAAATAAAAGAGGACACAAACAAATGGAAGAACATACCATGCTCATGGATAGGAAGAATCAATATTGTGAAAATGGCCATACTGCCCAAGGTAATTTATAGATTCAATGCCATTTCCATCAAGCTACCAATGAGTTTCTTCACAGAATTGGAAAAAAACTGCTTTAAAGTTCATATGGAACCAAGAAAGAGCCCACATTGCCAAGACAATCTAAGCCAAAAGAACAAAGCTGGAGACATCACGCTACCTGACTTCAAACTATACTACAAGGCTACAGTAACCAAAACAGCATGGTATTGGTACCAAAACAGAGATATAGACCAATGGAACAGAACAGAGCCCTCAGAAATAATACCACACATCTACAGCCATCTGATCTTTGACAAACTTGACAAAAACAAGAAATGGTGAAAGGATTCCCTGTTTAATAAATGGTGCTGGGAAAATTGGCTAGCCATAAGTAGAGAAAGCTGAAACTGGATCCTTCCCTTACTCCTTATATGAAAATTAATTCAAGATGGATTAGAGACTTCAATGTTAGACCTAAAACCATAAAAACCCTAGAAGAAAACCTAGGTAATACCGTTCAGGACATAGGCACGGGTAACGGCTTCATGTGTAAAACACCAAAAGAAATGGCAACAAAAGCCAAAATTGACAAATGGGTTCTAATTAAACTAAAGAGTTTCTGCACAGCAAAAGAAACTACTATCAGAGTGAACAGGCAACCTACAGAATGGGAGAAAATTTTTGCAATCTACTCGTCTGACAAAGAGCTAATTTCCAGAACCTACAAAGAACTCAAACAAATTTATAAGAAAAAAACAAACGACCCCATCAAAAAGTGGGCAAAGGATATGAACAGATGCTTCTCAAAAGAAGACATTCATACAGCCAACAGACACTTGAAAAAATGCTCATCATCACTCACCATCAGAGAAATGCAAATCAAAACCACAATGAGATACCATCTCACACCAGTGAGAATGGCAATCATTAAAAAATCGGGAAACAACAGGTGCTGGGGAGGATGTGGAGAAATAGGAACACTTTTACACTGTTGGTGGGACTGTAAACTAGTTCAACCATTGTGGAGAATAGTGTGGCAATTCCTCAAGGATCTAGAACTAGAAATACCATTTGACCCAGCCATCCCATTACTGGGTATATACCCAAAGGATTATAAATCATGCTGCTATAAAGACACATGCACATGTATGTTTATTGCAGCACTATTCACAATAGCAAAGACTTGAAATCAACCCAAATGTCCATCAGTGACAGACTGGATTAAGACAATGTGGCACATATATATCACGGAATACCCTGCAGCCATAAAAAAGGATGAGTTTGTGTCCTTTGTAGGGACATGGATGGAGCTGGAAACCATCACTCTCAGCAAACTATCGCAAGAACAGAAAACCAAACGGTGCATGTTCTCACTCATAGGTGGGAATCGAACAATGAGATCACTTGGACACAGGAAGGGGAACATCACTCTCCAGCTCCTATTGTGGGAGGGGGGAGGGATAGCATTAGAAGTTATACCTAATGTAAATGACGAGTTAATGGGTGCAGCACACCAACATGGCATATTTATACATATGTAACAAACCTGTGCTTTGTGCACATGTACCCCAGAACTTAAAGTATAATAATAATAAAAAAAATTCTACCCACCTCTGAACCTCTGAATGTATATGATACTGACTATTCTTTGCAACCAGGCCTTAGCTAGAGATCATCACCTCAATAGTTTGATTCCTGGCCAGGTGTGATGGCTCACGCCTGTGATCCCAGCACTTTAGGAGGCCAAGGCAGGAGGATTGGTTGCATCCAGCAGTTCAAGACTAGCCTAGCCAACATATCAAGATCCTGTCTCTACAAAAAATAAAAAATTAGCTAGATGTTTTGGTATGTTCCTATAGTCTCAGTTACTCAGGACACTGAAGTGGAGATAGCTTGAGCCTAGGAGATTGTGGCTGTAGTGGGCTGTGATCATGCCACTGCACTCAACTTGGGTGATAAAATGAGGCCCTCCCTCTCTCTCTCTCTCTCTTAAAAAAAACCAAAAAAACAAAAAAAACAACAAAAAAACCCCCTTGATTCCTGGTATCACTGAAATAGCAGGAAATTTTCAAGATAATCATATGCCATAAAGTTATCAGTTATTGGAATGAAATTTCAGAGTAGAACTCATTCAGGATGCTTAAGCAGTTTCACACATGGTGGTCCCTGTCATTTGACAGTCTGTGTTTAGCCTTATCAAGTCTAGATGAGACCCTTCCTTAAGGATAAAATGGGTGTTATCTTGCTCCCTTGCTTTTAATATCATTGTGATGAACATAAGAGTAATGTTAGAAAGAGTGAAATCTGCCCAATCCCCCTTCCCTCTGACTTTCAGTGACCAAAAGCACACTTTAGAGGCATTGTACGTGTTGTTCTAAAACAAAGCATAATTCCACTCAATCAGCCAGAAAAAACTCTGTTTTATGACTTGTAATAAATCATTTTTTTTTTTCAAACAGGCTTACCAATGTTCTTTTAAAACATTTTTACTAGAATATTTATGTTCTCAACTTTCAACAGCGAAAGTATTTTGTAAGCCCAGTCTGAAATGGAGGAGTGAGTGGCAAGGCATACTCTCTCCCCAACAAACAATAATTTAACTGGGTAAAATTATGAAAATGATCGCATAAAGTATTGGATATTGTCCTATGGGCATATAGAAGATGGAGAAATATTTATTCAAAAAATCTACTAAATCTTGGAAAGGATGGTAGAGTCTGTGACATTTGAACCACAACATACTCCATTCCTCTTCTTTTCACTCTCTCCATCTTATGAAAACTGCCCCCCAGGAACCCTAATTCTGGGACCTGTGGAGAGAGGGAGCCCCATCATCTTTTGGCCTTGTGAGGAGTAGGCTGTTCATTTTTTTCATCTTCCTCAGCCCTATAATGCAGAAGCTTTATTCTAGGCAAGTGTGGCTGACAGGACCAGGTCTCTATTCCCCTACTCAAGCCTCATTCATAGGATAGAAGCTGTACTCAAGCATGCCATGCCAATCACACAACAATGCTCCAATAGCTCCTGCCCCAGCTCACTTTTAAGGTAAAGAATTCACTCTGGGAAAGGCAAGTCAAGAAGACTAGGAACCATTATATCATGTCCCCAATGAGAGTACTTACTCATGCACCAGAAATGTCACTCTGTAGAGGCAGGTCACTGTCTTTGCCTCCAGCTTTTATGCAGTGGCACAGAGATTCTATTCAGAAGGAAAGATAGGTCTTAAGGACAAAGAACTCTGTAGCTCTACCTGAGGAGAATGACTTTAAGTAGAACAAAGTATGGAAAATTTCATGTTTTAAAAGGTGTTGTCTAAATTAATGGAGATTTTGCTGTAGAGTAATTAAAAGGGCTCTCATAGCTCTGTAATGCAAGTAGAAAATGCAAAATAATAGAGAAACCAGAGGTTTAACAGACAAAACCAGAAAAAGAGACACCGAAGAAAAGCTCTCCTGGGATTACAGTGAATCCTGTGGTTAAGAAGTGCTGTGTGAAAACTCTAGATATCACACATTTATAAGCAATAGAGCAGGGAGTGAAACAGACTTGGAAATGTTTCCCAAACAGCATACAGATCAATCAGCAAAGAGCAGAGCTTCATTGGCAGTAGGGGCTTAAGCACAACCTGATCAACCACTGATTTAATTATAAGCTACACTTACCTGGGGGCAACTCCTAAGAAGACAGTTTTAACAATAAAATAACACTCATTCTTTGCAGTGTAGACTATTTTCATGCCCCAAACTATGCCTTCTCAGGAATTATCAGAGGTGTAAAATCAAAGCTATTAATCCCTGGTTGAACACAGGGCAGAAGCATAAACTTAAGCTATGATAGTGGCTTCCAAGCCACACACATATGCAATGGTAAAGTGAAAAATCTAACTGGCAAAAGGAACCTAAGCACAACTTTTAGTAATATGTGAGTTATACTGTCCCAGAGGCAACCTCTAGGCAGCCAGGCTAGAAGACAGAATTAGAAAGAATATCTGATAGAGACATCAGAGGCTGTACATGGAGGGAATATAGATGTTCACAGGACCAGTTCAGTCAACTCATTGAACAAATAAATAAAGCAGTAAGCAAACAGCAGCAAAATCAACCCATGGTGGCGGTAGTGTGTGTGTGGTGGGAATCAGGACTGAGAAGCTGTTACCGTATTATCACTTAAAATTTTCAGGTAAAAATCATGAGACATGCAAAATACACAGACACACACGCACATACACACACAAATATGTATATATATAACCCATATATATATATATATATATATGGGTAACCCATACACCAGAAAAAAAGCAGGCAGCTAGTACTGCTTTTGAAGGGGTCCAGATGTGGGACATAACAGGCAAAGACCTGAAAATAGCCATTATAAATATATGCAAAGAACAAGAGGAGACCATGCATAAGTTATTAAAGAAAGATGTGATGACAATGTTACAAAATAGAATATAAGTAAAAAGATAAAAATTGTATATTTTAAAAAGCCAAATGGAAATTCTGAAGTTAAAAAGTGGAACAACCAAATAAAACATGCATGGTGGCTCACACCTGTAATCTCAGCACTTGGGAGGCCAAGGCGGGCAGATTGCCTGACATCAGTAGTTCGATATTAGTCTGGCCAACATGGTGAAACCCCATCTCTGCTAAAAATACAAAAAAAAAAAAAAAAAAAAAGCCAGGCATGGGGGTGTGCACCTGTAACCCCAGCTACTCGAGAGGCTGAGGCAGGGGAATTCCTTGAACCAGGAAAGTGGAGGTTGCAGTGACCCGAGATTGCACCACTCCACTCCAGCCTCGGCGACAGAGAGAGACTCCATCTCAAAAAAAAAAAAAAAAAAAAGAAAAAAGAAAAAAATGTACAAGCGGTTCTCAACAATTGATTTGAGCTGGCAGAAGAAAGAATTGCAAGAAAGAATTAATGTCTAATTCTAGTATTAGAGATGATGCAATTTGAAGAACAAAGAGTAAAAGGAATGAAGAAAAAGGAACAGATCGTCAAAGAAATATTTGATACCATTAAGCACACTGACGAAGGCATAATAGGAGTACCAGGTGAAGAAAAGAGGGAGAAAGGGACCGAAAAATTTTAAAGAAATAGCGGCTGTGGACTTAAATTTGATGAAAAACATTAATCTACACATTCAAGAACTTCACACAGAATAAATGCAAGGATACTCATATCCATACAAAGTCATACATAATATGTTGAAAACCAAAGACAAAGAGAAAAATACAAAGGGAAACAATATAAACAAACAAAAAAACTCATCAAGTGCAAGAAAAGCGCAATAGGTAACAGTTGATTTCTCTTCAGAAACAATGCAGAACAAAAATGCAGTTGATAATGTTTGGAAATGCTGTAAGTGAAATACTGCCAATAAAGAATCATATATATATACACGTGTGTGTGTGTGTGTGTGTGTATATATGTGTGTATATATATGTGTATATATGTGTATATATATGTATATATATGTATGTGTGTGTATATATATATATGAAAACTAGTTTTCAAAAATAAAAGTGAAACAAAGACATTCCCAGAAAACAAAAAGCTGTGAGAATTTGTTGCTAACAGACCTGCCTTACTAAAGGGAGTTCTTCTGCCTAAAAGCAAGTTACAACAGACATTAATTTTAATCCACACACGCAAAAAAGAGTGCCAATGAAAGCAATTATGTAGGTAATTATAAAATAGCATATAATTGCATATTTATTCTCTTATCTTAAAAATAAACTTTACAAAATTTGATGAAACAATATATAATTATACATTTGGACTCACAGAAATGTAATTTTCTATTGTGAAATAACCTTTGACAATAAGAGCACACAGGATGCAAGTGGAAGCAAAGTTCTTTTGGAGTAGGGAAATGGCAATAAATGGTAATTCAAATTCACAGAAAGAAATGAAGAGAATAATAAACAGTAAATAAGAAAGTTAATTTAACAAACATTTTATATTAATAATTATTTACTTGTTCCCCTTTATTCTCTCAGCTTCTTTAAGACATAAGATTACTTAAAGAAATATTTTAACAATGTATTATTGTGTTTATAACATATATAGATATAATAGGTATAACAATAATAACACAATACAAGGGGTCATAAATGGAGCTGTGTAAGAGTAAACTTTCTTTATTTCACTATAATTAACTTATATACACCTGAAGTAGGTTATAGGTTATTATGTATGTTGAAAGTCCTACATACAAGAAAAAGAAAATAATTTATTAATATGTTATTAAAAATTATCAGAGAAATACAGTATCACAGAGAAAATATCCATTTAATATAAAAAAAGGCAGTAAAAATGAACAGAAGAACAAGAAAGACATGAGACATATAGAAAACAAAAAGCAAAATGGCAGGCATAGGTCAAAACATGTCAATAATAATAATAACTGTAATTGCATTATACAACCCATTCAAAAGACAGAGATTAGAGGTTGGGTGAAAAAATAGATCCAAATTTGTGCTATCTACAGGTCACATACTCTAGATTCAAAGATACAAATAAGCTGAAAGTAAAAGAGTGGAAAAAGATACCCCATGAACACAGCAACCAGAAGAGAACTGGAGCGGCTATACTAATATTAGACAAAAATAAACTTTACAACAAAAATATTACTAGAAACAAAAGGGTTATTTCACAATTAAAGATTAAATCCATGAGAAAGATGTAAAAATTATAAACACATATGCCTCTAAAAACAGAATCCCCCAAATGCATGAAGCAAAACTGATAAAATTGAAGGAAGAAATAAATAATTTTGAAATAATAGTTGGAGACTTCCATAATTCAGTTTCAATAACAGGTAGACAGGAGATCAATAAGAACATAAAATATTTGAACAAAACTATGAACCAACTAGATATAGCAGATATCTATACAATATTCTACCCAACAATAGCAAAATACACATTTTTTTCAAGTGCATATTGAACAAACTACACGATAGACCACATGCTAAGCTATAAAACAAGCCTCAGTAAATATGGAAAGAATAAAATTATACAAACTGTTTTCCAAACACAATGGATTAAATTAGAAGGCAACAACAAAATTAAATTTAAAAAATCACAAAAACATAAAAATTAAACAACATATTACTAAACAGTTGGTCAATAAATCATAAGAGAAATTAGAAAGTTTCTTCTGATGAATAAAAATATAACACAATGTGCCCATCCTGGGCAACAGAGAAAGACCCTTTATTTAAAAAAAAAAAAAAGGGGGGGGGGGAAAAAAAAAAAAAAAAAAAAGAAAAAAAAAGTGAAAAAAAAAAAAAAACAAAAAATTAAAAAAAAAAAAAAGGGGGGGGGGGAAGAAAAGAACAAAAATGCATGAAAATAGAGTTGAAAAACAATGGAATGAAATTAACAAAACTAAAAGTTTGCTCTTTGAAAAGATTAACAAAATGGTCAATACTTTATGCTAAAGACAAAAGGCTCAAATAAAACAAAGAATAAAAGGGGGGATATTTTTAAGGACTTTTCATAAATAATGAGGATTTTAAGAAAATAAATGAACCACGGTGTGCCAATAAGTTAGACGTTTAGATGAAACAAATTCCTAGAAAAACACAAACTATGAAAACTGACTCAAGAAGAAATAGAAAATCTGAAGACACATAGCAAAATGTTAAGTTAATACTGTAAAAGTTTCCCAAAAAGAAAAACCCTAGCCCAGATGGCTTCACTAGCAAAAACTGCCAAATATTTAAAGAATTAATGCCAATCCTTTACAAACTCTTTGAAACAAAAAAAGAAAAGGGAATACTTCCAAACTCATTTCAGGAAGACAGGATTATTCTGACACTAGAAGCAAGCAAAGACATCAAAATAAAATTACATATGCTTTATGAATACAGATGCAAAAGCCATTAATAAAATTCTAGGAAATTTAATCTAGCAGCAGTAAAAAGGGATTGTACAACATGGCCAAATAGGATTTATCCCGGGAATACAAGGTTGAATTAACATATGGAAATCAATCGATCTGATTTGTTATACCTACATATATATCAATGTAAATATAAGATATAAGTATTTAAAATTTCTACTATAATCCAAATTTTATTCCCTAATTTTTATTGAATCTTCAGACTAAAGAGGATTTGCCAGGCATAACTGGAATAAAATTTTATTTTGAAAGAACCAAAAATTTGATGATGGGAACTAGGAAAATACAGAATATAGATGAGATTCCATATGATTTCATTATTTATAAAGTGTGGGAAAAATAAGGACATACTTCAGTATGACTCTAAATTTTTATTAATTAATTAATTTTACTTCAATAGGTTTTTGGAACAGGTGGTGTCTGGTTACATGAATAAGTGTAGTGATGATTTCTGAGATTTGGGTGCACTCATCACCTGAGCAGTGTACGCTGTACCCAATGTGTAGTCTTTTACCCCTCACCACCCCCCATCCTTTACCCCGAGTCCTCAAAGTCCAATGTATCATTTTGCGTCCTCATAGCTTAGCTCCCACATATGAGTGAGAACACAGTTGATGTTTGGTTTTCCATTCCTGAGTTACTTCACTCAGAATTATGGTCTCCAGTTCCATTCAGGTTACTGCAAATGCCATTATTTTGTTCCTTTTTATGGCTGAGTAGTATTCCATGGTATAAATATATCACATTTTCTTTATCCACTTGTTGATTGATGGACATTTGGTTTGGTTTCATGTTTCTGCAGTTGAAAGTTGTGCTGTTATAAACATGCGTATGCAAGTAGAATATGATTCTAAAACTAATTTGAAAGTGAAGCATGCCCTTGAAGGGTATGGCATAGGCAGAGTTAAAAACAAAGGCCACTGTGGTTGATAAGTAACTGTTATAAAGCAAAAAAAAAGACAACACTGTTTTTAAAACATGGAGATCTTGCCAATTACATACAAGCCTTTCTTTTTTATTGTAATAGGAAAAAGATTTTTTTCAAGGTCTTTTCTGCAAAGGCCTCATCAAAATATAGCCAAGCCTCTCTTGCCTCCCACTAGTATCAAATTAAATATTATCTAAGTTGGAAAGAGTAAGTGCTAAAATTATTAACTTTATTTAAGGTTTTAAAAAATCACTTTGGAATATTAGTGCTGTTCTATTTTTATCATTAAATATTACTCATTTGAATTATATATATAGTTAAATTTTCTACAGAGATCAGAAGCTATTTCTGTTACTGTATCATTATCAAAGGATGGTAACAGGTATTAGAATTAGGACTAATTTTTTCAACCACTGAAGACATAAAACAACTCTGTATGCCTCCAGGAAATCTAGAACCCATGATTTATAAGAATTAGTATTTATGAGACTGAGTTTTCAAAATGAGTATTCTGCTCAGGTTAATATAATGGTAGAGAGATTAGTTGTCCTCCCCAATTTCCCTACAGCATTATTTAAAATTAAAATCAATATTTAAAGATTAATTTTACTTTGGAATGGTGTTACCATCACTTATCAAATATCTTTTCTTCTTCATGAATCTTTGCTGAATTCGTAAGTCACTGAGAAAGTTTTGGTTAGAAATATAAGCTCTTCTACTTCCTAAAATTTTCAACATACTTCTTACTGTTCAGGTAGAAAATTTCTTCCAGTAGTTCTGCAGGCAGATTAAAAGTCAGAAAAGGCTTCATGTTTTTTCTTTCATCTGAGTTCCACATATGCCAGCTTCTCAGCAATATAGATCTTAAATCAGATGGGCAGCCAAGTCATAGCACATATTCAGTAATACTTTCTGTTTATGTATTGATTATAAAAGATTGATTAGGCCAGATGAAAACCTAGGCCAGTCACCCCTTTCCAGATATTGACTTTTTCATGACAATTAATTTAATAACCAATGCTATATATATATATATTCTTGCTAGGGACATCTAGCTCAGATATAAAGATTAAACTCAATCTGAAAGGTATACTGACATACTAAATACCGTATCCTGATAGGGATGTACTGACAAGCATACAGAATCAGAAAAAAAATGTATCTGGCTTGGGAGATAAACCTACTAGAGCGTTATTTTGGCTGGTAGGAACTTTCTCTTTAGGTGAATGCCAAGAAAACAGTACTCTGTCTTCCAAACTCTCTTCTTTTCTTCTGATTCACTATTAATATTTGAGTGACAGATTAAGTGAGCCTGAAATTTGCTCTGATCTCTACTTTGTATAATATGATTAAGCAACTAGTTGTCTCTGGTCAGGGATAAACTCTTATGTTGACCATCTGTCAACTAAATAATCTAAGAGAGATTGTAGCAAACACTTGTTGTTTTTGTCATGTAGTATTATTTCATGCCCTCTCTTTCATTTATTTTTGTTTGAAAGAAAGGGAAGTAAAATAACACTACAGTGGTTCTCTGGGGAATCACTCTTTTCTATTTTCATGAAAAGTGATGGTGGTGAAATTGATTTCACTATCTACTCCATTCTCTATTCCAGTGATCCCGGTTAAGCCATTGGCATATCCCAACCTTTGATAAATAATTCCATCAGAGTTGATGAGATGTGAGGACATTTTGTGAGGCCAGTCAGTAGAAAATGGCCCCATTTCTTCCCCTGAGAGGCATGTCTGAGGAGGTGAAGTCAGGACCGTCAGAAGCAATGCTACCCACCCTACGAAGAGAACCTAAAACTGCTAGTGAGACCAATTTTGAAGCCTAAGGATAAAAATCATTACCACAAAAGGCAGAGGAGAGAGATGGAAAAGAATGGGGCCTATGGCCGGGCGCGGTGGCTCAAGCCTGTAATCCCAGCACTTTGGGAGGCCGAGACGGGCGGATCATGAGGTCAGGAGATCGAGACCATCCTGGCTAATACGGTGAAACCCCGTCTCTACTAAAAAATACAAAAAACTAGCCGGGCGAAGTGGTGGGTGCCTGTAGTCCCAGCTACTTGGGAGGCTGAGGCAGGAGAATGGCGTGAACCCGAGAGGAGGAGCTTGCAGTGAGCTGAGATCCAGCCACTGCACTCCAGCCTGGGTGACAGAGCAAGACTCCGTCTCAAAAAAAAAAAAAAAAAAAAAAAAAGAATGGGGCCTACTATTCAAGCCACTGCATAAAAGCTCACCTGGAATTAAATATATGTACCTGGACTTTTAAATTACTAATGAATAGATTTGATTTATATTTAAGTCAGTGTGATTTAGGTTTTCTATAATGTACTTATGACACAAAGAAATATGACTCAGCTGGCAGGAAAATGAATGCTTTCACCAAAAATAATAATTTTATTTCTTTATTCACATAATCTATTTGACCACCAAGGAAAATTTTTACTTAGAAAAGTGTGTGTCTGTTTTCAATCAGTGGTGTGATTTTGTGTGACTGAGAAGCATAAACAGGTAAGAGTCACATGCAGGTAGGGTGTGACACTTGTAACAAGCAGATACTTGGTTCCAACCTTCAGGCCATGGAGGGAATACCACTTTGGTGCTTTTTTTTTTTTTTGATGCTTCACTTAACTGTTTGTTTTACACTGTGAATTTCTCGGATACTTCACAATTCTATTTTAGAGACTTAAGCCATAGTGCACACAGCCTTTCTCTGATGTCTTTAAAAGGACAAGAAACATTGGCAAGCTGCTTCTCCTAGTTTACATTTGGGTACTCCTTTATAGAGGGTCAGCAATGTCAGCTAAAGACCACAAATGGCAGCTGCCTGCAATTTCCCCAATTTTCTATAATTTCCCCTGGTCTTTGCACTTCAAATGAGCAAAGATTAATTCTTTAAAATTGTTTTTTGTTTTTTTAAAAATAAATGCTATACTTATAGTCTATAATAAACACTAAGTTGTAGTCTTTCTCTTTTACCCCAGTAACTCCTACCATACTTATGTTGGACTTCCTGCGACAGCCACGCCTACCAGGCAAGTTTCCTTCCACCTTTATTTCTACTTTGGAAAACTGGCTTGCTCTTTGTTTCCTTTCTGTGGAACAGCATTAAAAAGGGCAATTTTCAGAACTCTTTTGGTTTATTTTTTCTTTTGTTCCTACATTGAAAGACCACAAGTTTGTGTCTAATGTTTCACAGGATAAGCATTTTTATTATTTCAAATCTGACCCTCTAAGTCAGGCTTGAACTCTTCGGCTACGTGTATATGGCTTAAAGGAAAGAAGTCTTGGAAATTATTTATTTGATTTCAGCAAAGTGCAACTTGTGCCCAGTCTTTCAGCCTTCCAAAAATGTCGAATTAGTGAATCAAATTACCTGGATTGACTCTCTTTATATAAAGTCCTTTTTTTCTTCTCCCTGTACATCCTTTTATAAGTAAAATTGGCTCTGATGCTGCACTGAAAATATCCCCTCAGCGATTACCAATCCTAAAGGTAGAATCCAGTTTCTAGTCTTATTTTTATGGCACTTCTATTGGACTTTACAACAATTAATACAATCTTTCACTTTAGCCATTAGAATGTAGAATCCTGTGCTTTGAATTTTTTTAAAAAACTGTTCTCTTTTCCTTCATGGCCTCTACTTTTTCTTCTCACATCCCAAATGCAAGCATTTCAAATAGTTTCTTGTTTCATCTTTGTTTATTTCCTTTTAGTTTCTTCATTATTTTCTTCCAAGACTTCAAAAAGTCAATTCCGTGTGTAACTTCCAAATCCATGTTAATCAGCTCCAATTATGCTGAGAGGCAAATCCTAAATGTTCAATGTCTGCTTGATCCCTCAAAAAAATGTATTTCTTAGGCCTCTCATATCCAGTCTTTTCTCCTCCATGCATACCAACAGAGGAGTTCTTTTAAAGCATAGTTCTATTCTTTTTAGATTCTCATTCAGACTCTATCATTGTACACTAATACAATCAAAATTTCTTATCACAGCCTTTAAAACCTCTACTACCTCTTCAACTTTACTGCTTGCTATTCCTCCACCTGAAAAATGAAGATGCTCCACCATTTATTGTCTCTATAATCCATGTTATATTTTTTTCCCAGGAATAATTTCCCTCCATCTTCATCCATGAACTGTCAGCTGTAATGCTATTGAAATAGCCAAGTCTTTATAAAGAATCCTTTCTTTCCCTACTTGTTTCTTTTTTCTGACCTCTCATTGGAAATTTCCTTTCTCTTTTTAACTTTTAGTAAACATTGCCTTGCACTGATATTATTTGTGTGTACATGTCCTTGCCAAGAAAGCCATAGTTCCTCCAGAATGAGTAATTAATATTATTCATTTTCTTTTCTCTATAGTGCCTAGTGAAGGCACTGAATAGATACTCTAGTAAATCTTTGATGTTATTACTGATTATATGCAAACTTAGTGGGCATAAGGAACAGCCTTCAACACTTGAAAACATTTAATTTTCTTCATAGGCAAACTTCTCCAAATGGGAGGAAGAATTTTGTTCTCACTGAACAATGTAGTTGAAAAGCACTATGCAGATATAAGGTATGTAATAACTCTATGTATTATAACATCAGACTGAATTAGTAAAGGAAATAAAATTAGTAAAGGAGATATAAGATAGATATTTTCTCAATATGCTTTGAATCTAGGGACAGTATTTCACCTGTCACTGAATAGCTGTGTGGCATTGGTCAGATTATATAACCTCTATAAGTCTGTGTTTTTATTTGTAGAGGGAGAACAATACTCCATACTGATATTGTTAAGAAAAAACAGGACAGTACATGTAAAGAGGTAATAGAGAGGACATGCTCCATACACTACAGCTACTATTGATATTATCATCAATGACAGATTACTTTTTCTTAGCTAAAACTTACATTCCCTTCTACCAAGCAAGACCCCTGAAACTTTAGATGACTCTCTGGGCATGATTTTTTCCTTTCAGATTTATCACATGCTGCATTTTCTGCTTTTATTAAATTGCTGATATTCTACCTTCCTTAGAAGGTCATAAATTCTGCCATGATTCCCCTTTGGCAAATTGTTACAAAAGAAGAGAAAAATTATGTGTGTGTATACACACACACATATTTGTGATTCATGACTGTTCCATTTCTATAGCACAGACCCATAAAAATGGAGGCTCTATTTTTATTAACTTCTAATAATATAGATGTTTTGATATGTTCCTCTATATTATTACCATGTACATGATAGAACACTGTCTAAATTAGTAACAAGCTTGAGTGCACATTTGAAGAAGGAATCCTCATAAACTTTCATAATGGAGGCAAGCGCAGCAGGGGTAACTTTATGTATGCCGAATTGTTGCATCAGCCATGCCTCATAGCTGTTTAGTGCTTTACAGTTTATAAAACTCTGTCCTCATATTATCAACTCTAAACTTTGCAAAAATACAGTTAGGATGGGAGAGAAGGTAGCTATACTATAAATGAGGAAAATGAGACTCCCAAAGATTAATTAGCTTGTAAAAAAATCACTTGGCTTGTAATGGAGAATCAGGTTCAGAACCATCTTCTGACTTATAATTAAAGGTATTTTCACTCAATCTCTCTAATTCTTAGTTTCCATGAACCCTAGGGTGAAATTAATCGTGCTTGCCAAACAATGAAATTTTAAGACAAACTAGGTAAACTGCTAAAAAAATCAATCTTGTTCTTACTAAATAACGCAGTGATAAATGATTTTCATGGTACCGTCTATATTTTATGATTAAGCGAGTTTACAGCATTCTTGTCTTAATATATCACCCACTCAACTTGCAGTAACTTTGTGCCTTCTCCTTTCTTCTTGCATTCCTGTGGCATGTGAACTGGTTGCAGCTAAGTGAGTTAACCAGTATAAGAACTGTTAAAAATATATATTTGATGTTACCGTGCTTTGCACAAAAACAAAAATAGGTGCTGGTAAATGGTACCGTTGTTCAACCTCACTCAAAAAGTTCTGGTAAAATAGATGAAAGATAGTAAGTACACTGGTAGTAATTCGCTGCAGCAGTTATGTAGATAAGAAGACATTTAGGTATGAATATCACTGATCAATATTATAATAGTCTATTAAAACAAAAACAGTTATTTGAGAGACAAAAATAGGTGATAGTGTTTCTATTTTTGGGTATTAGAATCAAAGTCAAGGGGAGACACCTCTTTCTTTTTTTTCTAACAATTGGTTCTTAGGACTCATGACAAGCTAAGGTTATTTTTTGTCCACACAAATATCATCTCATATTGCCTTAGTTTCCCTATTAATGAAATAGGAGTAATAAAAACTTACTTCATATAATTTTTGAAACATAATCACATATAACTAATATATAATAAATATTCAGTACACACTGGCTAATAGTATTAGCACCAGTAATGTCTTGCCCCCTCTCCCAAACATTAAACACATGCTATAGTTGATGATAAAAATGGTCACAATTCTCTACCCTTTCTTATATCCATGTCTTTTGAAATGTAACCTAACAGCTTCTCCCCAGCTGGCTCTGTAACTTGCTTTGACTAATAGAATGTAGCAGATATGTCACTCTCCTCTTGTCTCCTGGAATCTCTGCCTCTTTCCTATAAACAAGCCCAGGCTAACCTAATGGAGAATGAGAGAGCAGATGGATCAGAGCCAAGTCACCTCAGCTGTCCTAAGCAAAGTCATAAACACATCAGATACAGAAGCACATTGGATAAAGCATCCAAGATCAGCAAAGCTGGCTCATAGTCAATACTCAGCTGATGACAGACACATGAGGGAGCCCAGCCAAGACCTAAAGAACCACTCAGCTTTCCCATGATTTGTGAACTATAGTAAAGGGTTGCTGTTCTAAGCCTCTAAGTTTTGAAATGACTTGTTATGCAGCAATATCTAACTAATACACAGAATTTACTGGCCAAGAATTGTAAACACTATAGATTGGGTTTGTTTGTGCTTTTCCATCTTGTAGATGGAACTCTGGGGCAGAATGAAGGGTTGTCTATGATAATGTTGAGAATAAATGTTTAAAATCAGGTCCAGAAGACTAAGTATTTTATTTGCTATGCTCAGCCAATAGACAGATGATTTTACCTTAGAATTCTGTGACTTGAGAGCCCATACTCTTTTTCTTACACAACCATGTAGTGCAATGTATCAGTGTTTGCCTTGAAGTAGGCATAGAATTTCAGAGGAGGGAAAAAGAGAAATTAGAGACTAAACATTTTATATTATTTGGCTGTGTCCCCACCCAGATCTCATCTTGAATTGTAGCTCCCATGATTCCCACATGTTGTGGGAGGGACCCAGTGGAAGGTAACTGAATCATGGGGGCAGGTCTTTCCTGTGCTGGTCTTGTGATAGTGAATAAGTCTCACGAGATCTGATGGTTTTATAAAGGGGAATTTCCCTGCACAAGTTCTCTTCTTTTGTCTGCTGCCATGTGAAATGTGCCTTTCACCTTCCGTCATGATCGTGAGGCCTCCCCATCCACGTGGAACTGCGAGCCCATTAAACCTCTTTCTTTTGTAAATTACTCAGTCTTGGGTACAACTTATTAGCAGCTTGAAAACAAACTAATACAACATTCAGGGCCCTTTTATTATGAAGAAAAAAAATTTACCATTTGGAAACACTTCTTTTTGCTTGAAATTGCTCTGGTTTTAAAACTTGCCAATTCAAAAACTAAACTTAAGGATCAACATTCAATTTATCTTAACCCAGATTTTGCTCAGATGACAACATCTTTTTAAGGAGCTTCCTTTGTCCAAGGCAGAAGAAAAATCAAGCAAGAGAAACGATAAGTAGAATTTAAAAAATAACTAATACTTTATTCTGAACTACAAAGGATGAACAAACAGCACCTAATTTTCTTCTTTCCTTTCTCCTTCTGGTGAGAAATAGGTTAAGGATTTTAATGCCTCTCTGAATAGAACCTATAAAACATTGAAACTACTGTGTTCTTCCTAAATGTTCTTAAGACAGAGAAAATATACTAAAAATTAGGTGGTACTATTGCTTAATGTTTCTAAGGGACTAAAATAAGTGACCTGAATAATTAGCTAATTCTCTTTGAGTCTCTTTTAACTTTCAGCCAAACAGTTATGCTATTTACTGATCTCACCATAAATATTTCTTCAGAATAGGAAAAGCAAGATATCAAGTTCCAATTGTTCTTTCTAATAATAGATTTAACTCAAATATTTGTGGGTGGTTTAAAAATGTTAACCCCACCTTAGATATACTAAACTATAACTTCATATTTCTGTAATTGAACAGTTTACCTCTAAGGTTACTCTAAGTATCTTAAGATACTTCTAGGGCAAAATGTCATCCTCTGGGGGTTCTCCTTATGTGTTCCTGGTCTTCTCCTGGGGTTATCTAATATCTATGGTCATGTATATATAATGCTGGCATTGAGAGAGGACTCTGGTCTTTGTGCCATCTATTGGTCTAGGTTAACCTCTGTCCAAAGAGTGGCTGTTACACCTCAACTTGGCTGTTGGGCACCACTGTCTGTGTCTCTGCCATGATCTCCTCACTCAGCGTCATCTGTGTAGAGCCTGTGCTTCTTCCAGGCCTTTGCTCTTTGCAACACTGGTTGACATGCACACTACATTTTCTTTGACTCTCTCTCTAGCCCATACTCAGTCCAGGAAGAGCTTTTATTTTCTTCTTGAATGTTGAAAAACTACTTTTAAGCAGCTCAAGGTCAAGATTATTAAAATCAGTTTTGGAGATGTAGAATAACTTGGTCTTTTTCTCCTTATAAAATGAAGTGATTAGAATGTCAGACGTTACAATTTTTTTTCCTAAGAGATAATCTAAATCAGTGTTTTTCCTGATGCCAATTTGAGGATCAGGACAGGTTTTTACCGGTCGAGTTTGAAATCAGACTGCATCAGACAATCCAGCTGATTTTCTTAAAGCTACATTTATTAGTTTATAGTCTGTCTGTCATTCTGAGGTTTTAGTCTTTTATATTTTTTACATTTTAAAATAGAATTGTGATAATAGATACAATTTTTTAAATGGCTTAACTTTGCCAATAAAAATTGGCAATATTAAGTCAGTTTCCAAAATATTTTTTGATTACTTGCTTGAATTATTTCCACAGATCTATAAAATCTAAATTTTCAGAAGCCATTGATTCAACCAATCATATTGAGAAAGCTTATATTAACTTGACAATAACAGTAACAAAAAGAATTCTGCATGGCATGAGAAAGCTCCTTATTTCTTTGTAATAGATATTTATTTGTAATAGCTTCGTAATAGCTATAGTCATAGCTATTTAAGATTTCCAAAACCGTAAAGTAGAGGTGATAACTCTATCTCATACATTTTTAGGGTACATCAACTAAAATTGTATTAATAAACACCCTAGCCCATCATAAGAACTTTCCAATAGTTCATATCACCTCCTCTTTTTCACTTTATAAATACAAGTTGGATATTAAATAAAAGCAGGTGCTTCCTCCTCAGATAGGCATCTTGTATTTCTCACGGGCTTATTTATATCTAGGTTCCTGAAAATTCAAATAAAACTTTACTTTTTAGACAAGTAAGCCACAGTTGTGTTGATTATATTATAATTATCAGAGATGTTTTATCTTTTTTTGAAGTTCTTTAATAGAACAGTGAATTTTAATTCTTCAGCTTAAAATCTTCTGCTTTGCCTATTCCCATATAGTTAAGAAGTTTAAATTCGTCAAACTATTGAGAAAAACAAATGAATCACTGCAAAAGGTAAGATTTGTTTTATAAATACACAATTTACTCCATCCATTTATTTATCCATCCACTCATCCATGCATCCCCATATCCTAATAGTCTAACATTTAAAATGTAGATTTTAGTCTTTTAAGCCTTTTTCTTTTTAAAAAATTATAAGAAAATTTTGAACCAAATAGCCACTAAAAGCCTTTTTCAATTAAAGTTACAGCATCTTTTAAAGATAGGCCACATGTTTAAATTGACTATGTAATTGAAATGCACTCTAGTTAGACATACTTAAATGAATACATTGGGTCACATAAGAAATGTTATTTGGCTCAAGTACGACCTACAATATCTAGGCCTTGGCAAGCTGTAGAGACATGCAGTGTTTCTCAATGCTAAAGAAATTGGTTGTGGTGTAGCAGATTCAGTCAGACTAGAGAAGTTGTTGCCTTCCTTTGGATATGAACCAAATCCCAGCAGATTAGGTAGCTGTTTTCCTGACATTCAGTGAAATGAACCCTGTGAATTAGCTCAGCTGGCCTGCATTTATTTTGAGTAAGCAGAGTATACTGATATAAAGTAACTAATGAAAGGTGAGTATGGTTTTATATTACATAAAAATTTCAGGCAACAAGAATATAAAAACTAAGCAGAGGTCATTTTAAACAGCACTAGCTACTCTTAAAGCTAAATGTTATCTCCTGGAAGTTTTACTTATATAGATAAATTCTGAAATATTTATTTTAATCACCTTTAATGCAGAAACCTTAATTTAATCTGACATACAATCATTTACTTTTTCTCAGATGTAAGTAAGAATTTTAATTTCTTGTATTAACATTAGCCACATACACCTGACCAGTGTTTTTTCTGTCACAGTAAAGAAATTAAAGAACTATATGATATGCTTCTACTCTTAATAAATTATAAAATGATAGCCCTCCTTTAAAAAGATCTTCATTTTTTTTATGATTTGATAAGACTGGAATAAAATTTACTTTGGTGCTCCTTTGAGAAATAGTCTGGTGGAAAAATACATTTAACTACCACCTCTTGTAATACAAAAAGGATGTGGACATTAAAAAGAAGTCTTACTCCTTAGAATGAAACAAAATTAATGAACATGATTAGAATAGAAGGATGAAAACTTAATGAAAAAACAATTTAACTCTGACAAACACCTGGCAAACCTGAGCATTTTGTCTATTAAATCTCTAGATGGAAGAAATTATTTTTTCTTTCCATGTTCAAATAGATGGCATTTCCTACCCTAACCAAACATCTTAATTTAGCAGAAACTTCCTCATACTAATTCAGTACCTTTAAATATTATTTGCCATGGTCAATGATACTGCTTTATCTACCTTGTTTTCCCACTAAAAATCTATGTGTGACATCCGGACATGTTTAGGGAATACATTTTAACTGAAGTTCCCATGGTCTGCATCATCTATTGTTTGAAACACAATAAACTGGCAGGGAGTAAATCTATAATAAAATAAGCAACGGTTGCTTGGCATCTGGAAACACATGGTGAAATACAATTACTAGGTATTCTGTAGGGCAAGTGGCTGGCTTCCTCATAGAAACCTTATGTCTGTTAGTGACTAGCACAGGTATACAATATTTCTTATTCAATGTCCTTCACTGATAAGAGCTAGACACAGTTTACCTCTTTTACCTCTCACTGAAAACCAAACATTTCTGTGTCATCCTTCAAGGAAGTAAGAAACTATCTTCTGCCTTCCTATCCAATGGAAAGATATTTTGAGGACTTGGTGACCGTATGCATGTTTCCCTCTTTCACAAATGTGACCCAAAAGAACACAGTTTCTTCTAAAAGGGTTCACAGGAAAAGAAATTAAGCCTTCATAAGGAAACTAGAGTATTATTATCAAACTCTGACATCAACTCGTGGGCAGGAAAACATCTTTTAAAAACTCAAGTTCTGAGCCAGATGGATGGTAAGAAAAAAAAAAATGTATGTTTTCAAGTTTTTTGTGACTAGGGTTTCCATCTTTATCATTGCTTGTCTGCTTCCAAACAAATCCCCCAAAAGACAAAAGCCCTTCCAAATGTTAGAATTAATAGCTGATACCTGTGGGATTTGTACACATGGATCATAAAACTAAATAAATATCGATCAAATAAAAATCTTGATTTCTGAGGAGAAAAGCATTTATCCATGTTATATGTAAAATAACCCAAATTATTAATAAATTAAAATTAAGGACATGGAGTTCTATATTTTATACCTTCTACCTTCCTACCAATAACTAAAATTCAATCTTCCATAATTAAAAATTCTTGTAGATTATTAAGGCAGACTCCCATACACACACACACACACACAAAGAAAGAACAAATCTGACTTCTGAAAAAGAAGAAAGCCTTGATAATCAACTAAAACTGGAACTTTTACATATTTCAAAAGTTAAGAAGTAAAAAACACTACGCAGAAAAATCATGTGCCTCTATGTAACCTGTTTGAAAGCAGGACAGGAATTTGAAAACAAAATGCATTACGAAAATCTTAGTTGGGAACTTTTCCATTGCTCATCAAGTCTGTTTGCTCAAGATTTAATGCTAATGAGATCTGCATAAACACTAAATCATGGTTGCTTCTTCAATTATTACCTAACAGTGAGTCTTGACTACTGAATGACTACAGAGAATGGAATATTATGCAAATTAGATGAAGGGAAATACAAATAGCAAACGTTGAATCATTTTCTCTTTGTAAATTTATTTTAATTTCTATTGCCTCCAAATGCTGTTTGATACATTATTTCTTTTTTTAAGTCATAATTATTTAATGAGCCACTAAAACATTTTCATCATTGATTTTATTTCAGAATAAAGTAGTTTGTATTTTATTCATCAAAACTATCTAAATAATAAACCAACTAGCAAAAATATCCTAGATTATATTCAACTAAAATCAAATGGAAATTGCTTCTAATACTTGACCTGCTATGTGATTTAAAAATTAATTTTTAAAAATTTGCACAAAATATACACCTATAATAAGGACTTCATTAAATTAAGCAAAATAACAAGAACAACAAAAGCTTAATAAGAAGAGTAGCATTACAATTGAATCAAAATAGGAAAGAGAAATAGAAATTATAGTGGAAGAGCTTAGAGTTCACTATTAAGTTCTCTTTTACTATTGGAAAGCCAATAATTTTTTTTCAATAGAGTGGTTTTAACTCACAAAATAAGTTTTGATTTATAAATACAAGCATTTTACACAGAAAATATAGAATTTAAGTAGAGAAAACTTCACAGTAATCTCAAAGAATTATCATTTCAGAACTGTGATTTGTTTCCAAGTCAATTTCCCATCCACATCATGACTCATTTTTTCTCCAAATGACATTCTTTCCCCTTTAACCAAAAACCTTTCCAGTATTAATCTGATTGACCTTCTCACTTTATGTCTTTCTTCCTTCCCTTTTTTTCTAACTTGAATTACTTAAAATATTTATTTTTGGTCTCTGGGTCATCCTGAATATGACTGTAGACCATGTGGGAAATAGCTTTCCCCTTTGTGTAACGTGACAAGCATAACCAGTTAGCAGTTAACATATTGCATATCTATTATGATGCAGGAACATAAAAGTAGGAGGTGGTTTAGAAAATTAATTCTGAAATCAGAATGCTTTAGTCCAAATCTCATCTCTAACACTTACAGGTTTTGTAGTCTTGGGAAAGTTGAATAAAATTTTCAGCTTTTATTTTCTTATCTGCCAAATAGAACAATACAAATACTTGGCCTAAATTAAATTTATTGGTGATAGAATTAAAACCTTTATGGAATTAAGCATCAGAAAGTAAAGCTAAGATAGAAAAATACATTATTGTGGCAGAGAGCTATCAATTACATATTAAAACAGACTAGTAGGGTTTTTCACAATTTAGTATATATGTATTACAAGTCTAAGAAATAAAACCTATATTTGGTCCATTTTATACACACACACACACACACATACACGCACACACATACACATTCAGTTTCTTAATATATTGATTGACAAGTTAGAAGAAATTATTAAAATAATATAGTGCAAATGAACAGATGGTGGAGCTACATTTCGTATTATGCTTATTAAGCATGAGCATTTCTGTTCTCTTCTTCAAGAATATATTTGTAGCAGAAATTAAGATAGGAATATTTTGCCTTAAACCTCATGGACAATGCAATATATATGTAGATGCAAATTGATTTTTTATGTCTTATCTCTAGCATTTCTAAAATAATGTATCTCATTCATATACAAAAAAGTGACCATTTTCTTTAACAAAAATTACACAGGTAATTTTTCTCCGGATAACAAAAATAAAGATAAGCAAAACTGAGAAAAGTGTTACCAAAATTCCTAGGACCCTGAGGTAACTACTTTTAACAATTTGGTGTATCTCCTATTTGTGTATGAATATATGTTTCATAAAAATGAGATCTAAATATACATATTGAGCTGGGCATGGTGGCTCACGCCTGTAATCCCAGCACTTTGGGAGGCCAAAGTTAGTGAATTGCTTCAGTCCAGGAGTTCAACAGCAGCCTGGGCAACATTGGTGAAACCGCTCTACCAAAATACAAAAAAAAAAAAAATTAGCTGGGCATGGTGGCGCACAGTAGTCCAAGTTACTCGGGAGGCTGAGTTGGGAGGATTGTTTGAGTGAGCCAAGCTCCAGTCTGCACTTCACTGCACTACAGCCTGAGTGACAGAGTGAGACCCATCTCAAAAGAAAAATAATAAATAAATAAATAAACCTACACAGTATAGTCTTCATTGGTGATTCCTCTGCCTAGCACAGTGCTTGACATACAGTAGAGCTTCAATATTTAATGAGTAAATGAGTAAATGAATAAATAAATGATTTCTAATAACAAATAGAGGAAGGTCCATTTAGAAATATTTGATCATGTTTATACAAAAAATTAGCATTTTTGGCCTCGCGTGATGGCTCACACCTGTAATCCCAGTAACTTGGGAAGCCAAGGCAGGCAGATCACGAGGTCAAGAGTTCGAGACCAGCCTGTCTAACATGGTGAAACCATGTTTCTACTAAAAATACAAAAATTTGCTGGGCATGGTGGCATGCACCTGTAATCCCAGCTACTCAAGAGGTTGAATCAGGAGAATCACTTGAATCCCAGAGGCGGAGGTTGCAGTGAGCTGAGATCATGCCATTGCACTCCAGCCTGGGTGACAGAGCAAGACTCCGTCTCAAAAAAAAAAAAATAGTATTTTTATTGGAATTATTTTTATATTTAGATCAATTTGGTGGTGAAATGCATATATTAATATATAAATTAATGTTACATATAAATATATTAAACATAAAGTATATAATATATTATGTATAAGTTTATATATTACTATATTATTATGCAAATATATTAAACTACATTAAGCTTTTCTTTCAACAGACGGAAAATATTTTTTCGTTTATGTATGTCTTTTATATCTCACAGAAGAGGTACTCAGTTTTCTTCTAATATATTTCAGATATTTTGATTTTTCTGATTGAAGTTATGAAGGAATATCATGGTTACCATAATAGTAATAATGGTTATCTTGCTTTGTCTTTAATGTTGAGACATTTTAATATTTAGTGCTGTGTTGTTATGGTGTGACATTGTTACAGTGTGATGCTGGCAGGTGGTTTCAAAATGTTAGAAATGCAAAATGCTTGTTCCTCAGTGCCTTAAAGAAATAACACTCAAACATAAATTTAATTTTCTCAGCAAGGCAATTTTTACTTTCTGCAGAAAGGGTGCCCCTCGCAGATGAAACAATGGCAAGAGCACACCTGGACAGGGGAGGGACAGGAGTTCTTATTCCTGACGCAGGTAGCCCCTACTGCTGTGTCATTCCCCTATTGGCTGGGGTTGGACTGCATCATCTAAGTTAATTCTGATTGGCTATTTTAAAGAGGGCAGGGGTCTGAGCTAGAGTGGTGGGGTGAGTAGTTTGGTGGGAAGGACAGTTAGGAACAGGTAACTAAAGGTGACTTAGGTCACAGCAGGTAACCAAGGGTGACTCAGGTCAAAGCAGGTGACTGGGATGAGTCAGGAAGGAGCAGGTGACTAGGGGAACAGATGTGAACTACCGATTAGGACTGACGGGAAAATTGTTTACTGAAACTAGAAGTGAGGAGCTGAAGAGAACCAGGAAGTTAAACATTAAAATGGATAATTGAAGAATAAGAGAGCTGAACATACTGATATACTGATTCTTTGAAGAGAAACTTGGGGTTCACGATATTTAACAAAAGATTTAACAAAGAATATGCTGGGCTCAGTGGTTCACACCTGTAATCCCAGCACTGTAGGAGGCTGAGGCCAGTAGAGGCAGACCACTTAGGCCCAGGAGTTTGAGGTAACATAGTAAGACTACCTACAAGAATTCTTATGGCAGGATTAAAAGTGGTATTCATTAAACACGGAATTTATAGGCATGCAATATTCCTGAGACTATTGGAAAACTTTATTGATAATCTGCAAGTAGCTATTTTACAGAAAAAGAGACATCCATACTAATTGATTAGGGAATGATGAAGGGAGATAAATATGTCCAAAGCTGTGATAAAACAAATTTCTCATCTCAACTTTGTGTGATCAAAATATCAGAAATGAAAAAAGTATATAAAAAGAAAACTTGGTAACAAATTAACTATACATCAATAACTCAAGGACATGTAAAGAATAGAGAGACTCCCAGCCTGGGCAACATGGTAAAACCTTGTCTCTACAAAAAAATGGAAAAATTAGCCAGGCATGGTGGTGCACGCCTGTGGTCTCAGCGACCTGGGAGACTGAGGTGGGAGGATCACTTGAGCCTGGGAGGTCCAGGGTATAGTGAGCCTTGATAGTGCTACTGCACTCTAGCCAGGGCAAGTTTCAGAGAGTAGAGGAGAAAAGGGAAAGCTTTCTAATTTTTTCACTAACACTATTTTAAATTTGATACCAAAACTTGTAAAAGAGAATCCAGGAAATTAAAATTGTAGACCCACTCAGTTATGAATATAGATGTAAAATCCTAAAGAAATAATTTTTGAATTATTTCAGTTATGTATTAAATGACAATAATAACAGTAATAATACTTCATGAGGAAATAGGGTTACAAAAATTAAAAAAAAAAAAAAAACTACCAATGCAATGTATTGGAACACTGATTAAGTTAAAAAAGAATTTTATCCGGACTGATATAGACACATTTAATGAAATTCAGAAATCAGTCATTAAAAAAATAAGCCAGAAACCTAAGAACATAAAGTAAATCCTAAACCTGATTAAGGGTCTTTATCAATAATGGAACAACAAACAGTACATATGATATTACAACATTCCCATTAAAGTTAGGAAGACAAATCATTTTGACTGTTCAACATTATACTGTACTGGAGAGATTCAGCAATATAATAATTATAAAAATGGGAAGAAGAATAAAAATTAGAAAAGAAAGAATAAACTAATGAAATATGATAGTTTACATGAATAAACCTAAGATTTTAATCACGAAACTTTTAAAACTTAAATAAATTTCAATGCTGTGATCAGATACAATACCCATATATGAAAATCATTTGGTTTCTTATGTGTTAGCAGTAGTAAATTAGAAAAGAAGAAAGTAATCTAAAATATATTTATAAATACAATGAAAGCTTTTTGAGCTTTGGAAGAATAATTTTAAAACTACTGATAGACATAATGAAGAGAAATGCAAAGACAGAAACAAGAATGACAAAGAACCTCCTGTGTTAAATATACCTCCAAATCCAAGATGCAAGATACATAAAGATAAGTAGTACGAGAAAGAGAATCCACAAAAGTAACAAAGAAAAGTTAGGTTTACCCCAGTCTAAATGCAAATTGGGGGAAAAAAAGATTTTAGAATATTTAAGATTAATTTTTAAGCTCATTTACTCATTCAATAATAATTACTATGATTGTGTATATGCCTGTCAGGTGCTGTTCTGATTATACATAGTATAGTGAGGAGAGCTGAGGTATAGCATGACTACAAATGTGATCAGTGCTGAATTTGTGGGGATCTCAAAGGAAACAGAATTTTATAGTAATCCTGGTTAATATAGGAATTGGTGAACCAGGCCTTGGGTTTAATTTCTTCTGCCAAATGAAAGGATACATGTGACTCTACAGAAAAAATCCGAGTTCCTTGTACTTGGGGATCCTTCTCTGTAGACAGCTTATTAATACTCCCATTCTATTTGTTCCAGAAAAAAAAATATTAATATAAAATAACAGGTATTGAAAGTTTTCCCTTAAGAATCTCCAACATTTGGAAAAGTTAAAATAAATGTACTTGTATTAGTCTCTATACTGATATCAACCTATTTTATTAACCAAGCTCAAGTCCATCCCTTTTACTATGCAATTATGGTCTAGGTCAGGATCATTCATTTGTCGTATAAAGGAAAAGCAAATGTGGATATTTAGAATGCAAACCCTAGCATTTCCCATTCTGGTAAGCTCAGTGAGTGAAAGCATTAGGCCTGAGCCAAAATGCAGGAACTTGCTTCTAAATAGCTTGACCTAAAATAAAGATAATAGAGGAGCTATTTTCTTTGGTTTCCTTTCACAATTGCTTTGGGTTTTTTGTTTGTTTGGATAAAAACACCAAGGATCATTCCACCATTTGGTCAAAATGTATTTCTTGCAGAATCTCTTCTTTCCCAGATGTAGGAAAAAATCCTGTTTATGTTAGTGCAATAAATCTAAGAAATAAAGGAGCTGTTGTCACCTCCTTGTCCAGTTTATAGTAAAGATCAGTGTGAAGTTTACATTCCAGAGGTGTATTCATTCAATTCTACAAGCACCAGTTTCATCTGGACTTCTTGATGTTTCAACTAAGTAAAGTTACTCTTGACTCTTTGTGAGTGGTCAGAAATAAGAAATATGGCTTTTTTCTATTATCCTCAAAAGGATTCATTTATATCTCCTCTTAGTTCTAACTTGCTTTCTCATCTAATTCTTTTTCTGATTTTTATAGTAGCCTTGAGAGATACACAAGTATAATAATTCTTATTTTACACGTGAAGAAATAAAATCTCCAAGAGATGATGTGGATTTTCAGTGAAACTGAGACTTATGAATCTTTGCTTAGTGTTCTTTTATTAAGTTCATTTACTTGAACATTTATTTATCAACACATAATTATTGAGTGCCTAACTTAGGCCAAACTCTATTGCAGGAACTCTACTGCCTATCAAGTTTGATTGTCACTGTTCTTTATAAGTATTAGAAAGATTATTAGTAACAAGAACTTCTGGTATTAATTGTGAAGAGAATATCCCTACTTTATTTTTTCAGCCTTACAAACTAGTCTACATTATGATTACAACTTGTTCAGACATGATTTTGATAATGCTTTCAGCCCATGTTTATGAGAAATTAAATATCAATATTTCTGATATTGACAGCAATTAAGTCAATATTTGATAGCAAACATTTCGAACTTTTTCCTTTAATGAGGGATGAATTTGGCTTGAAAGGTTTTAAAGTCAGACCCTTGATTATAACCTATGAGCTAGTTTAAAATTTATTAAACCCCCAAATATTAGAAGTCCATCATTTACACTCTAATTTGCTCTAATATGCTGTTTGTATTCTCTTTCTCCAAATACTTAATATGATCAGTCCCTTTTCTATGAGACATTTAAAAAATCACTTTTTTCTACAAATACATACCATATTATTTATTCTATAACATATAGCTGGTATTCATTGATTTTTTTTGGTTGGTGGTGGTGGTAGTTTATAGTGTCCTGTGAATGCAAGGAAATAACACCAAAGGGGGGTAGCAGGAAGGTAGTAGTGAGTTCAGCAACTCAACTTCCCTACTGCTTTTTATAGCCAAGAGCATCTCGGATCATTGTTCATATCCCAATATGGCAGTTGTAATGTTCAGACACAAGGTGATTTTCTTTTCTTCACATATTTATGCAGTTGTTCTACATCATTGATTGAAATGACTTTCCCTTCACTTTTGAATTACTATGGCATATTTATATCAATGATCAGTTGACCGTATATGTGTGGGTCTATGTATGTCTGAACCCTATTCTATTCTACTGATCTATTCTTCTATCCTTATGCCAATTCTAGAATATCTTGATTACTATAGCTTTATAATTTGGCTTGAAGTCAGATAATGTAAATCTTTTACGTTTACTCTCCTTTTTCAATTATTTTGCTATTGTAGCTCTTTTGAATTTCCATATTAACGTGTCATTTTCTACAAAAAAAGGTTAATTGTGATTTTATGTGGATTGTATTGAACCTGTAGATCAATTTGCAGACAATTGACATCTTAGCAATTTTGAGCCTCCTAATCCATTAACACGGTATATCTCCATTTAGGTTCACTTAAATTTATTTCAGCATGTATTGTATCTTTATTGTAAAATTCTTGCCTATCTTTTATTAATTTTTTAACTTAAGGATATGTTATAAATAATTATATATATATTTATTGCAAATACTTTTTCAATTTAATTTTTTCAATTGTTTGTTGCTAGTATATAAAAATACAGTCAATTTTTATATTAATTTGTATTTTGCCACTTTGCTAAGTTAACTTACTGGTTTTGAGACTTCTATAGATTCCTTTCCATTTTGTAATTTAAAAAAAAAGTCCGTAAATAAAATTTAGTTTAACTCTTTCATTCCTTTTTGTTTCTTTTTATGCCTTTGTGTTTCCTTATGACATTGTTTGCTACCTTCAATACAACTTTTTTTTGTTTTTTAAAATTACTATTATTTTACTTTTTAAGTTCCACGGTACTTGTGCAGGATGTGCAGGTTTGTTACATAGGTAAACATGTGCCATGGTGGCTTGCTGCACCATCACCCAGGTATTAAGCTCAGCATGCATTAGCTCTCTTCCCTAGTGCTCTCACCCCCTTCTGCCCTCCCCTGACAGGCCCCAGTGTGTGTTGTTTCCCTCCCTGTGTCCATGTGTTCTCATTGTTCAGCTACCACGTATAAGTGTGAACCTGCAGTGTTGTTTTTCTGTTCCTGCATTAGTTTGCTGAGGATAATGGCTTCCAGCTTTATCCATGTCCCTGCAAAGGACATAATCTTGTTCCTTTTTATGACTGCATAGAAGTTCATGCTGTATATGTAGCACATTTTCTTTATCCAGTCTATCAATGATGGGCATTTGTGTTGATTCCATGTCTTTGCTATTGTGAATAGTACTGCAATGAACATATGTGTGCATGTGTCTTTATAATAGAATGATTTATTTTCCTTTGGGTATATACCCAGAAATGGGATTGCTGGGTCAAACGGTATTTCTGGTTCTGAATCTTTGAGGAATCACCACGCTGTTTACCACAATGATTGAACTAATTTACATTTTCACCAATAGTGCAAAAGCATTCCTATTTCTCCACTACCTCATCAGTATCCGTTGTTTTGTTTTTTTTTTTTTGACTTTTTAATAATCGCCATTCTGACTGACATGAGATGGTTTTGATTTGCATTTCTCTAATAATCAGTGATGTCCTTTTTTTCATATGTTTGTTGACTGCATGTATGTCTTTTCTTGAAAAGTGTCTGTTCCTGTCCTTTGCCCACCTAGTAATGGGATTGTATTTTTCTTGTAAATTTGCTTAAGTTCCTTGTAGATTCTGGATATTAGAGCTCTGTCAGATGGATAGACTGCAAAATTTTTCTCCCATTCTGTAGGTTGTCTGTTCATTCTGATGATAGTTTCGTTTGCTGTGCAGAAGCTCTGAGGTTTAATTAGATCCCATTTATTAATTTTTGCCTTTGTTGCAATAGCTTTAGGCAAATTCATCATAAAATCTTTGCCCATGTCTATGTCTGGAATGGTATTGCCTAGTGGTATTAAAGTCTCCCACTATTACTGTGGGGGGGGCGTCTAAGTCTCTTTAAGAACTTGTTTTATGAATCTGGGTGCTCCTGTATTGGGTGCATATATATTTAGAATAATTATCTCTTATTATTGAATTGAATCCTTTACCATTATGTAATGTCCTTCTTTGTCTTTTTTGATCTTTGTTGGTTTAAAGTCTATTTTGTCAGAAACTAGGATTGCAACCCCTGCTTCTTTCTGTTTTCCATTTGCTTGGTAAATTTTCCTCCATCCCTTTATTTTGAGCGTATGTGTGTCTTTGCATGTGAGATGTGTGTCTTGAATACAGTACACTGATGAGTCTTGTCTTTTTATCCAGCGTGCCATTCTGTGTCTTTTAATTGGGGCATTTAGCCCATTTACATTTAAGGTTAATATCGTTATGTGCGAATTTGATACTGTTATTATGATGCTGGCTGGTTAATTTTGCAGAATTTTTAGTGTAGTTGCTTCATAGTGTCATTGGTCTGTGTACTTCAGTGTGTTTTTGTAATGGCTGGTAATGGTTTTTCCTTTTCATGTTTAGTGCTTCCTTCAGGAGCTCTTGCAAGGCAGGCCTCATGGTGACAAAAATCCCTCAGCATTTGCTTGCCTGAAAAGGATTTTATTTCTCCTTTGCTTATGTAGTTTAGTTTAGCCAGATATGAAATTCTGCACTGGAAGTTCTTTTCTTTAAGAATGTTGTATATTGGCCCCCAATTTCTTCTGGCTTGTAGGGTTTCCACTGAGAGGTCTGCTGTTACTCTGATGAGCTTCCCTTTGTTTCTCTCTGGCTGCCCTTAACATTTTTTCCTTCATTTAGACCTTGGAGAATCTGATAATTATGGGGTTGATCTTCTCATAGAGTACCTTAGGGTTCTCTGTATTTCTTCAATGTGAATGTTGACCTGTCTTGCTAGGCTGGGAAAGTTCTCCTAGATGATATCCTGAAGTGTGTTTTCTAACTTGGTTCCATTCTCCCTGTCTCTTTCAGGTACTGCAATCCACTATAGGTTTGGTCTTTTTACATAGTCCCATAATTCTTGGAGGTTTTGTTCATTCCTTTTCATTGTTTATTCTCTAATCTTGTCTACCTGCCTTATTTCAGCAAGATAGCCTTCAAGCTCTGATATTCTCTCTGCCACTTGGTTGATTCGGTTTACATCATGAAGTTCTTGTGCTGTGCTTTTCAGCTCCATCATATCATTTATGTTCCTCTCTAAACTGGTTGTTGTAATTAGCAGCTCCTGTAATTTTTTAAAATCATACTTCTTAGCTTCTTGGCATTGGGTTAGAATATAATCCTTTAGCTCAATGAAGTTTGTTATTACCCACTTTCTGAAGCCTACTTCTGTCAGTTCATCCATCTCAGTTTCAGTCCCAATCTGTACCCTTACTGGAGAAGTGTTGTGATCATTTGGAGAAGAGGCATTCTTGATGTTGGAATTTTCAGTGTTTTTGCATTGATTTTTCCTCATCTTCATGGGTTTATCTACCTTTGATCTTTGATGCTGTGTTCCTTTGGATGGGATTTTTATGGGGTCTTTTTTGTTGGTGGTGGTGTTCTTGTTGCCTTCTGTTTGTTTATTTTTCTTCTAACAGTGAGGCTCCTTTTCTGGAAGTCTCCTGAAGTTTGCTGGGAGTCCACTCCAGACCCTGATTGCCTGGGAATTGCCAGTGGTGGCCACAGAACAGGCAAGATTGTTGCCTGCTCCTTCCTCTGGAAGCTTCATCTTAGAGGGGCACTGACCCGATGCCAGCTGGAACTCTCCTGTATGAGGTGTCTGGTGACCCCTCTTGGGAAGTCTCACCCAGTCTGGAGGCACAGAATCAGGGACTCTTTTAAGGAAGCAATCTGACTGTCCCTCAGTGGAGCTGGTGCACTGTGCTTGGGAAATCCCTCTCATCTGGACCAGCCAGACTCTTCAGAGCCAGCAGCCAAGAAAGATTAAGTCCACTGAACCTGAGACTGTGGCCGGTTCTTGTTTGTTGCATCAACAAACAAGACCTGGGCCCTGACTAAGGAGTTCACAGTCTGTGATATTTACGGAGACAAACTAGATATACACAAAAGTTTTCAAAGTAGTAATTAAAGTATAATAAATGGATATTCCTGAGGGGAGGAAGGATCCAAGAGCTAAAAAGAAATTATTTAGGCAGTTAGTGAGGGTAAGAGACTCCTTGGCAAGGTATCCTGTCCTAACAAAAAGAAGCCCCCAATTCTTTTCTAACAAAGAGTAGCCTATAAAATCAAGCTGGAGACATAGAAAGGCAAGCCAGAAGGTGAATGCTGTCAGCTGTGCCAATAGAAGAAAGTTACCTAGGGGCCAGGTATGTTCTACATGGACGCTCCGTCTTTCTTATTGTTTGTCAGGCACATATATAGTAAAGAAACAGGCGGCCGGGCGCAGTGGCTCACGCCTGTAATCCAAGCACTTCAGGAGGCCAAGGCGGGCTGATCACGAGGTCAGGAGATGAAGACTATCCTGGCTAACATGCTGAAAACCCATCTCTACTAAAAATACAAAAAAATTAGCTGGGCGTGGTGGCAGGTGCCTGTAATCCCAGCTACTTGGGAGGCGGAGGCAGGAGAATTGTTTGAACCCAGGAGGCAGAGGTTGCAGTGAGTCAAGATCGTGCCACTGCACTCTAGTCTAAGCAACATAGTGAGACTATCTATCTCAAAAAAAGAAGCAGACAACGTGGCACTGGCTAGGTAGAGGCCCCATCTGCATAATAAAAGATTAGGATGGGGCCAGGCACAGTGGCTCACACTGTAATGCCAGCACTTTGGGAGGCTGAGGTAGGCAGATCACTTGAGGTCAGGAGTTCAAGACCACCAGCCTGACCAACATGGCAAAACCCCGTCTCTACTAAAAATACAAAAAATTAGCCAGGTGTAGTGGTGCGTGCCTGTAATCCCAGCTACTTGGGAGGCTGAGGGAGGAGAATCGCTTGAACCTGGGAGGTGGAGGTTGCAGTGAGCCGAGATCACACCACTGCACTCCATCCTGGGTGACAGAGCTGGACTCCATCTCAAAAAAAAAAAAAATAAAAAAAAAAAAAAACATTAGAGCTGGGTGTCCAGCTTCTATGTGAGCTGTGTAAATGGCGTGCCTGGTCAAGCCAATCCTCTGTCTGAACCCTGTGTAAATCAGACACGGATCTCTCTGCAAGAGAGCTATTCTCTTTTTCTTTGGCCTATTAAACTCTGCTCTTGAACTCAAAAATAAAATAAAATAAAATCCCAGGGAACAATTTAATCTGAAAACAGCACTCATTATTGAGAAATAGTGCATTTTCACCTAGTTAGTGTTCTATTTAAGTGAATTTTAGGGCCTGAGGATAATCAATATTACATTTACTAATAAAGTTGCAACTTTGTGCAGTGTAATTAAGAATATAGAGTCAGGAAGTTGCGTGTTGCTACCCATCGTGGTTTTGGGATGTGTCACAGATATTTTTGGAGTTTAAGTCTAAGTTAAGTATTGCTGTTAGAACATTTCACAAAGAACAAATGTGATCTGGAATTCTCAAACATATCACTTTTTATACTCACTTTTTTTCTACTATAGTTAGCTCTAATAATTCTGTATTATTTATCGTCTAATGTCTTTACTTCTGTTTTCTTCTTTCATTACTGGGTTAGCATAAGCTTTAGAAATAAATCAGGATATTGCCAGGCATGGTGGTTCAGGCCTGTAATCCCAGCATTTTGGGAGGCTGAGGTGGGCGGATCACTTGAGGTCAGGAGTTCAAGACCAGCCCAGCCAACATGGTAAAACCCCGTCTCTACTAAAGATACAAAAATTAGCTGGGTGTGTTGGCGGTTGCCTGTTATCCCAGCTGCTCGGGAAGCTGCTACAGGAGAATTGCTTGAACCCAGAAGGCAGAGGCTGCAGTGAGCCAAGATCGCGCCACTGCACTCCAGCCTGTGTAACAGAGGGAAACTCTGCCTAAAAAAAAAAAAGAAAAGAAAGAAAAGAGAAAGAAAAAGACAGAAATCAGGGTAAAAACTGAATAATAGGATTATTATACTGGATAAAATATCAAATTGGATGACTTCTAAGATTCTTTGATGGGAGAACCACTTCAAAATCAAGAAGTTTAGAAAAATGATAAACTGATAAATATGAGAGCATACATTCATTTGGGAAAGGAACAACATATTTGATAAAATACTTTGTAGGATAGATAAAAAGATATAGAGAGATAGATATAAAATTAAAACTGTTAACAATGCCCAACAACTCTTTTCTTTTAGGCACATTTATTTACCATTCCATAGAAGAGATGATGAAGGATCCAGAAACATTATTTCAGCTGTCACTATGACTCTCTAAGTTACTGTTCATTATGAGACAGATATTATGAGTTAAAATCATATCATTTCTTCTGTTATGAGATAAGAAAACCATATTGCTTACCTACTCAAGCTACATTTAATTCTCAATTCCAGGACGATAGCCTTGGAATAAGCTTATTAGACCTAAAGAAGATGAGCTTTTATCCTGGAAAAGATTACAGTTATAAAATACAGTGTTAGAAACTATAATTTAAGGAATTTTTTTTTCAAGGAGCTAAAAATAGCTATGTGGAATATACACAGGCTACTATTTTCTTCTTCACTTTGACTTTAGATCCTTTTCTAATTAGTTTTTCTTCTCTCTGTAGTCTTTCTTCTCTCTGAAGTCTTCCTTCTTTTCTCATAAAAACTGAAAGAATATTTTAGTAAATAGTATCATTTATATAAATATATATTTTATTATTGAAAAGCGTGTTCCCAGTAAGCAAAAATCAAGCCTTTGTAGGCATTATAAGCAAAAGTTGATACATTGTCCACTTAATTTAATATTGACATTAGGAAATGATATCTTTATGTTGGTGTAGATTGGAAATCCAACCTAATATGAAATTTTGCCATGATAATAGGCCATACAAAAAGAAGAGAGCTTAATGTGCAGGAATATATGGAAAAATCGAGGGATGTTAGCTTTAGAAATATAGTACCAAAAAGGATAGAGCATAATAAATTTGTAGTGTAATTATAAGCTGACAGAGAGGAATGGTTTCTCTTACTGATTTGTTCGAACTTTTTATGTAATATACAAATTTTGTGTCAAATTTGTTTTTTTTTTCCAGCTTGTTAGCTGATGACAACAGTTCTTAATAAATAACACAAAAAGCAATGAGATAAATAACTGTGTGTGTGTGTGTATGTGTGTGTCTGGGTGTGTGTAGTTATTAAGTATCCATTTATTACACTTGAATGACTACTTTTAAAACGTTTTATATATTTATAGTTTGTCTCCATAAATGTCATAGACTGTGAGCTCCTTGGTCAGGGTCAGTGTCTTGTTTGTTGGTGGGTAAACCACAGTTCAACCTAACCAAATCAAATTTTGATACTTGTCTCATCTACAACCCCATTCTATGTTTGAATTGTGAAAAAAAAAAAGTTAATAAGCATGAATTTAAGTCAACCATTTCCACTTGTTCAGTTTTCCTAGGTGGGGTTTTGGGATTGAAGTTATGTAAATATTTCTTTATAGAGTAGAAGATAAGCAGTCTGAGGCTGAGGCAATGGAGCTTCCTCAAAGAGGCCTTCATTGGAGGAGAGGTAGCAGTGCGTATTAAAAATGAAAAATGTATTCCTTTTCTTTCTTTTTTTTTTTTTTTTTTTTTTTTTTTTTTGAGTGGGAGTCTCACTGTCACCCAGGCTGGAGTGCAGTGGCGCAATCTCGGCTCACTGCAAGCTCTGCCTCCCAGGTTCACGCCATCCTCCTGCCTCAGCCTCCTGAGTAGCTGGGACTACAGGCGCCCGCCACCACTTCCGGCTATTTTTTTTGTATTTTTAGTAGAGACTGGGTTTCACTGTGTTAGCCAGGATGGTCTTAATCTCTTGACCCTGTGATCCACCCCCCTCAGCCTCCCAGAGTGCTGGGATTACAGGCGTGAGCCACCCGTGCCCGGCCGAAAAATGTATTTCTTATTGATTTATTGATTGCTGATGAGTCATGAGAGTGGGGAAGCATTAAGAATGAAGAAGCATCTATGGTAACCTCAAGAATTCTATTTTTGCATAAGGACATGCTCAGGCCAAGAACAAAAACCTTTCTTTTTTCTTTTCTTTTCTCTTCTTTTCTTTCTTTCTTTTTTCTTTCTCTTTTTCTCTTTTTCTTTCTTTCTTTCTTTCTTTTTCTTTCTTTCTTTCTATTTCTTCTCTTTTTCTCTTTCTTTTCTTTCTCTTCTTTCCTTCTTTTCTTTCTTTTCTTCTTCCTTTTTAATTGAGACAGGGTCTTGCCTTGTTGCCCAGACTAGAATGCAGCGGGGTTATCCTAGCTCACTGCTTCCTCCAATTCCTGGGCTCAAGGAATCCTCCTGCCTCAGCATCTCGAGTAGCTGAGACCACAGGCATATGTTACCACATCTAGCTAATATTTTTATTTTTTGTAGAGACAATATCTCGCCAACTTACTCAGACTGGTCTTGAGCTCCTGGCCTCAAGGGATCCTCCACCCTCATCCTCCCAAACCTATTTCATCATAATAGTAGATAAACCTAATATTCATTCATATTTTTGAACTTATACTGTGTTCTGATTTTCTGATTAATTGCTCTGGTTTCTTCCCTTTCACTCTCAGATATACAGTTTTGGTTGATGCTATTTGAAATTTGTTTTGATAAAAAGAAAAAGTTGATTTTTATAATCATGTATCCCCTTTTGCTTATGACAAATTCTCTTTCATGTAAACACTGATGTCTTCAAAGTTATATTTCAAACACTGAATCTCACTCCATCATGTATTCATATCATTTATTATTGATTGGTTCTTTTGGGAATTTTTTTAACCCAGGTCTCTGAAAATAAACTAGTTTCCCCTTTTTTACATGTACATTATCTTCAATTAATAGAAAAGTCAAATCAGTTTAAGAAAAAAGTTGCTCTTTTTACGACTGGAACCATGGATGGTGTAGAAGAGAAGAAGAAGTTTCCTCCTGTGCCAGAAACCCTTAAGAAAAAGTGGAGGAATTTCGCAGAGCTGAAGATCAAGCGCCTGAGAAAGAAGTTTGCCTAAAAGATGCTTCGAAAGGCAAGGAGGAAGCTTATCTATGAAAAAGCAAAGCACTATCACAAGGAATATAGGCAGATGTACAGAACTGAAATTCAAATGGCGAGGATGGCAAGAAAAGCTGGCAACTTCTATGTACCTGCTGAACCCAAATTGGTGTTTGTCATCAGAATCAGAGGTATCAATGGCATGAGCCCAAAGGTCCGAAAGGTATTGCAGCTTCTTCGCCTTCGTCAGATCTTCAATGGAACCTCTGTGAAGCTCAACAAGGCTTCGATTAACATGCTGAGGATTGTAGAGCCATATATTGCATGGGGGTACCCCAATCTGAAATCAGTAAATGAGCTAATCTACAAGCCTGATTATGGCAAAATCAATAAGAAGCGAATTGCTTTGACAGATAATGCTTTGATTGCTCGATCTCTTGGTAAATATGGCATCATCTGCATGGAGGATCTGATTCATGAGATCTATACTGTTGGAAATGCTTCAAAGAGGCAAATAACTTCCTGTGGCCCTTCAAATTATCTTCTCCATGAGGTGGAATGAAGAAAAAGACCACCCATTTTGTAGAAGGTGGAGATGCTGGCAACAGGGAAGACCAGATCAACAGGCTTATTAGAAGAATGAGCTAAGGTGTCTACCTTGATTATTTTTCTAAGCTGGTCAGTTAATAAACAGTACCTACTCTCAAATTGAAAAAAATAAAAAAAAGAAAGAAAAAAGCCAACATAATAGCTTCACAGATTTAGGAAATTGCTATAGCTAATTTAATCTGTTGTTTGGATGACTAAATTCTCATGACAGCCAAATCAGCCATGCATTTACAAATCATAGAAATTAGAGCTGGCATAGATAGTGACCACCGTCTAGTCAATACACTCATCCTGCAGTTAAGAAAACTGAAGCGAAGAAGGTAGAGCAGCTCATTCAAGGTCTCACTCCTAATTTGTGTCTTTTTAATGGATTGCCAATGGAAAAGTTAAACTAACATGCTTCATTTCATTTATTCTTACTGAAATTACTTCTTTTACTCTCAATAAGCTTTGAAGAAAAGGAACCAAAAATGTCCAGAGAAGATGAATCATCACAGCGCTTTTCTGTCCTGTTGCTTTATTTCCTTGAATATTGAATTATGAGATTTCCATTGCTTCTGACCCTTTCTATTTTCCTGTAAATAGTGATGGTCCAAAATTGCCTTTTAAGCACTGAGTACCACTCCCTTTTACTCATCCGTATCTAATTATTTCTTTTTCTTTTCCTCTCTTGTCAAGTTAATAGTGTCTGTCGATATTTTTAGAGGGCAAATCATGTGTGAAGCAATACCATTTTTAAAGTTCCTGGAACAATAGATGATCAGTCCAAATATTTATACAATACATGCTGTGCTTCATAGATGGCTGCTGATAATTATATTGAGGCCATGAAGCAAGGTTTCCCTCCAAGGCACAGATTCAGATTCAAAAATATTTGATAGAGACAATCAAATTGGAAAGGATGATGGAATTTGCAATTAAGCTAGGAAGAGCAGTGGAAATGAGATCCAGATAACACTGTTACTGTCCTTTACTATTTGTGAGGACACTGAGATGTATTTTGCATAAATGACTCAAATACATTTCATTAGGAAAAAGACTCCTACAGACTATAGGGGTTTAAGAAATTTCATTTTTTCTTCATACTAAAATGTTAAAAGACAAACACTTGTAAAGTTAAAGATTGGGCTCTGTGTGATTTATGGCCAGAGACAAAGGGAAAAGAGAGAAGAACAGGCACCAACCAGCCAACATCTGCCCTCCAAAGAGTTTGTTTTTATTTTCTTAAAGCATTTGAGAAAATATTTGGCAGTTACTTTTTCCTGAATCGCTATGATGAAAGCATTGTATTAACAAGTGTGTCTTGAATGAATAACATCTCATTGTTTATGAGAGGGTAACCTATCTCTTTTACGGTAATTCAATATTTTGCCTTCAGTAATAAATGATAGCTTATTTTTGGTGTATCTCATTCTTTCATAAGTTTTATTTAACCATGCCTCGTCACCTTAATGAGATGGGCAATGGGTGCTCAAAGGAAACAGGCACCTAAATCATCATATAACTTTTGCACTCTGTATGTCAGATTGATACTATGTTTCATGACTAGAGGCCGCAGTACTCTGTGGGTACTCTGCTTCAGTGAAAAACTTTATAAAAGTAATATTTGAATAGATTTAAGAAAAAATTTCGTGTACTTTATAAATCTTTACAGATAAGAAAATAAGTTCCCAAAAGGCCCCAGGACCTGCCCGTTTTTTTCCTAGCATTTCTGTTGATCACTGGGTTTATCAAGGATACCTTCATTTCTAGTATATTCTGAATGTAAGGGTCCATGTTAGGTTAAAGACTTTAAAAATATCTTCCTACTTTACTACCTATAACTGACATTTATTAAGCACCAATTATGCACTGAACACTATGCCACGTATCATCAGTCGTTATAAATGTATAAGAGATATATACTTTATTATTCTAATTTGGCAGACTACAAAATTAGGCTCAGGTGAAATAACTTGCTCAAAATCACATAGCTAGTGAGTTGTGGACCCAAAATTTGAATCACAGCAGCTTGATGCCAGATGTTATACTACACTTAAAGAGCACATATATGCGGGTGTTAGATACAATAAATCATAGTACAAGTGGGTAATACATATATATTTTTTCTTTCATCTGGCAGAGTTTAAATTTTAGTTAAGGGTTGAATATTGCTATCAATTTATAGTCATAAAAATGTAACCAGGAATATAAAAAGGTGCTCAGCATAGTGCCTGGGTCATAATAAATGCTCCAAATATTTGTTAAATGACTGAGCGAAAGGCATCAGGTAATCATCATTAAGTAAGCAGTGCAGATAATAACTATCATTCAAGCTTACAGAAGGAAGAAAAAAAGCATTCCTTTTTTGAAAACATAAATTACATTTTTAACATGTCATAATGGGAAAAACATTGACATTGACATTGCTCAGTCTAATAAAATAGGGGAAAAAACAATCATTTTGAGAGACTCTCATCTATTCAATATTTTATCTTTGACAGTGACAAAGGTGATGTTTTAACAGTAAGTGCTGCTAATAATAAGTAGTGTACTTAAACATCTATTTATCTTATAAATTTTAAGACATCTATAAGTGAAGACCATGCACTGTGGTTTAAATGTCTCCTCCAAAACTCTTGTCGAAATTTAATTGCTATCATTATGGTGTTAAGAGATAGGACCCTTAAAATGTGATTAGGTCATGAGGGTAGAGCCCTCATGAATGCACTAATGCCATTATCTTGGGAGTAGGCTCCTGGTAAAAAATGAATTCAGCCCAATTTTCTTTATTGTGTGTGTATTCTCTGTGTGAGACCTTCCATAAAATGTTTTGACCTCACCAGGGGTGGCCCCTTGATCTTGGACTTCTCGGCCTCCAGAACCATGAGCCAATATATCTCATTTTTAAATAAATTACTCAATATGTGGTGTTCTGTTATAGCAACAGAAAATTGAATAAGAGATCATGTTTCGTAAGCTTGATTATCTAGCACATACCAAAATCTTTGGCACATATTAAGTATGAATTTCCAATGAAATTATAAATTTATCATGCATGAATTCTAATCATTTCCTGAGATTAGTTTCACAAGTATCTCTAAGGGATGAAAATTCCTTATGTTGAGTACACTCCATTGAAGCAGAGCTCATTTTTATTTGTATTTCATCAGTCGAATATACTCGGATGTCTCATTCTACAGCAGACTCATTCCATGCTTCCTAACACAATCTTATAAACTCCTCAGTCTTTAGTTTTCATGTCTGACTTCTTGTTTCTTTTACTTTTCTTTCACTATTTTAAGAAGGTTTTGAATCTAGGTAATATAGAATTATCTATGTTCTGTTCTGTATCATATCTTGGAAATAATGTTAGAAGAAAAATATAATTACAAAAACAGCTTGATTAGCCTTTTAAGAGGTAACATATCCAGCATCTTTATGAAAAAAAATGTAGTCAAATAATTATTTTGAAAGATGTAGAGAATACATATTTGTGTATGTATGTTTGCATGATGACACTTAAATATCAGAAACTAAAAAAATAACTTTTGTGAAGAAAGAATACATTGTTTAAATATGTAATTTAAAAACTGTTCTATATACATATTCCATATCATTTATTCTACAACACTGCTGATTTTTCTATGCTCCTATTTATTCAAAATGCTTCATCTTCGTTTATAACATAAAGTACAACTATCTTAACCTGGCATTGAAAGTAAGATCTGTTTTAAACTTATCTTCATGATGTTACCTTTGCCATTTCCATCAGAGAAACTTCACATCACACTTGTTGACTTATTATCCCTCAAATAACTTTTTTTTAACTCCTTCCAAATATTTACTCTTTCTATTCTCCGCTTGTTTCAGCTCATAGTGCTCTTTATCTACCTTCTTGAAACACTTGCAATTATTAATTATACCTCTTTTTTATTCATTAATCAAATATTTTCCTGCTAAAGAATGGCTTTATAATTCAAGGAAAATTGCCTTGAAAGACAAAAGACCACAGTTGCAATGCTATTTTAGTTTGCCAATAAGGAACTGTGTGACCCTGGTAAGTCAATCAAACTTCTTTTGTTCTAAGATTTATTAAGTCTAGGTAAACATTTTAGTATACCTTTTTAAAAACACTCAATCTAAGAGTTGGTGTTATATAAAATGAAATTTTCAAATTTGTCTCTCTTCAAAGAAATAGAAATCATTGCATTAGTGATTATCATTTTGTACCCATTAGACTGGCAAAAATAGAAAATATCTTTAACCTACACTGCTGACTGAGACATGGTAAAAAATCACTTGTTCACTACTGGAAGAAATGTGAAGTGTTTCTGCCTTTATGGATATATGTGTGTACAGATATCATTCATCCAACAAATTTTATCACTGGAAATACTTCATAGAAATAAAAAGCATCAGTATTTAAAAATATATATATACACGAGTATTAATTGTTGCATGTTTAATATAAAAATTGTTCTTCATAGGAGTAAAGTAGCAAATAAAACTGGATGGAGGAAAAGAGTGTGCCTATCAACAGGTCAAATTGATTTATCATGCACTTGAACCATTATGAATAAATGGATTGGAGTTCTGTGAAATGACTTGTGAGAACTTCCGTGAAGTTTTAGTTGAGTGAAAAGGGAGCAGAATAACATTGATAATGAATTTATAGGTTGCAATTATAAACAGCATTTTCTACCCATAACTGCTCTTACAGATTTAGTAGAGCTCTAGAAGTTCTCCAGCCACTGGGCAAAATCTAGGGCAAACTCACAATTTCTGCTCATTGTTAGAAAATAAAATGTCTTCCAGTCATTTGAGCTTACAAAAGATCCAGTTTAGTAATTAATGTGTCCAGTCGATATGATAATTAAAGACTTCGTTCAAAGTTAAAGCTTTTAGTCTCCCTAGCTCTGGTCTGGTGCTGAAGAAAAGGCTCTCTCCCTGGCTATGTTTCCGCCCTTCTGGCCATGACTGGTTAGGTTTGGTTTCTAACTCCTCCAGCATCAAAGACTGGTAGTAGAGGAAGAGAGGAGGAGAGGTATGTAAAGGATTAGGAAAGATCTGTGTGACTAAGTTGTCCTGACTTGGTACTTTCCAGGCTTGGCAAATGTTTAAAGCTGACTCTATTTCTGATGAATGGTTTGTGGGTTCTTTAGAGAACTTCCTATCACTGAGTATGTCTCCTTGCAGTTCACTTGATTTGAGCTTATGCAACTCTTGGTCTGCTATTTTCCAATTTATCTCTAGTCCCCTGGGCATCTGGGTGTACACTTCAGTGTCCCTCTGCTGAAGCCTCGTCACCACTCCCAAAAGCCCTCTTGGGCAGGATCCACAACAGCGCCACAGCAGCCCTCTCTTCTGTAGTTCATGTCTTGTTCATGGGAAAGATACACCCCTGGCCCTCTGATGACAGACCATGGTGTATTTCCAATCATAGCTTTCTATTCTGCTGACGCAATCTCCTTCAGCAGCTCTCTCACCTTTTGTCCCTATCAGCACTGGGCTCACATATCAAGCTCTGCCACTGGTTTCTCTGAAATCCCACTCACTAGGCTTGAGACAAGAGATCAAGCCCTTCCATCCAGTCTCCCATGGGAGTAGCAGTTGGCATTCTCAGCTAATTGGTAGCTCTCTCCAGTGAAATCTTCAGTCTTCAACTCTGGGCTCTTCAGTCTCCACCCTTTTGTACCCTGTTTGGAAGATGGCCTGAAATTTGCTTTTCAATCCTCTACTTTGTTTATTCTCTCTATGTGACCAAGTCATCACGCCTCAGGTAGCACTGAAGCAGAGTTACCTTTTACTGTTATTCATATAATCTCACTTTATATGTACATTAGTTTTCTGTTGCTGCATAATAACAATTTTATCACAAATTTAGCAGCTTAAAACATCATAATTTTATTATTTCACAGTTTCTGTGAGTTAGACGTTAGGGCTTAACTGGAACCTCTCACAAGACTGTTTAATCAGGATGTTAGCTGTGGCTTGTCTGGGGAGGGATCCCCTTCCCAATTCACATGACTGCTGGCAGCACTCAGTTCTTGTAGGTTGTTGGACTGAGAGTGTGAGTTTCTTGCAGGCTGTCAGCTGCAGGCTGCCCCCAGTTCCGGGCCATGTGGGCTTTCCTAACGTGACCACTGGCATCCTCAAAGCAGTAAGAGGGAGAAAGCCATTCCTCAAGACAGGCGCTGTAATCTTATGTGACATAATCACATACACGTAATCATGTATACTCAATCACCTTTCCTATACTTGATTTATTAGAAACAAGTTGATCTCCCTCCTACTCAAGGTGAGGGAATTATACGAGGGTGAGAATATCAGAAGGTGAGAATTATGGGGAACACATTAAAGTCTGTCTGCCACAATATGATAAACAATTTTAAAAATCAGATATATGTGTGTGCTTGTCTATGAGTGTAGGTATGTGTCTATAAAATATTCTATGGCTATGGAGAAAGACACTAGGCTTTGATACAGGTTATCATGAAGGGAGATAATGGAATGTGTTGCTATAGTAAGGAAGGGGAAAATGGGACAGGGAATCCAAAAGACAAAAAAAAAATTGCTCATTTAAAATTAAGCATGCACATTATCACAGTTATTCATTTATATAAAATACATCTATATGAACTATATATACAAGTACATGAATTCTATGTAAGGAAAGTAAATAAAAACTATTTTACAAATAAAAAATTAAAAAAGAAAGATTTACTTTCTTGCTTTTCTTATAAGATGCTTTTTCTACACTTGGTTAATAGAACTGAAGTGTTTTTTTTTTGTTTTGTTTTGTTTTGTTTTGTTTTGTTTTAAACAATGTAAAAACAATAATGCCAAAAGCAAAAACTTTAGCAAATTAACAGCATTTTTATTTTTTATTTATTTTCAACTTTTAAGTTCCAGGGTACATGTGCAGGATGTGCAGGTTTGTTACATAGGTAAATGTGTGCCATGGTGGTTTACTGCACATATCAACCCATCATCTAGGTATTAAGCCCAGCATCCATTAGCTATTCTCCCTGATGCTCTTCTTCCTCTTGCTCCCCCAACAGGCCCCAGCGTCTGTTGTTCCCCTCAATGCAGCCATATGTTCTCATTGTTCAGCTCCCACTTGTAAGTGAGTACATGTGGTCTTTGGTTTTCTGTTCCTCCATTACTAATGCTGTGGATAACAGCTTTTAGCTCCATCTATGTCCCTGCAAAAGACATAATCCCGTTCCTTTATGGATGCATAGTATTCCATAGTGTATATGTGCCACATTTTCTTCATCTAGTCTGTCATTGATGGGCATTTGAGTTGATTCCATGTCTTACCTAGTATGAATAGTGCTGCAATGAACATACGTGCACATGTATCTTTATAACAGAATGATTTATTTTCCTTTGGGTATATACTGGGTAAAATGGGATTTCCACTTCTAGATCTTTGAGGAATTGCCACATTGTCTTACTCAATGATTGAATCAATTTACATTCCCATCAACAGTATAAAAGTGTTCCTTTTTCTCCACAACCTTGCCAACATTTGTTTCTTGACTTTTTAATAATAGCCATTCTGACTGGTATGAGATGGTATCTCATTGTGGTTTTGATTTGCATTTCTCTAATGATCCCTGATGTTGACCTTTTTTTCATATGTTTGTTGGCCACATGAATGTCTTTTTTGAAAGTGCCTGTTCCTGTCCTTTGCCCACTTTTAGTGGGGTTGCTTGTTTTTTTCTTGTAAATTTAAGTTTCTTGTAGATTCTGGATATGAGTCCTTTGTCAGATGGATAGATTGCAAAATTCTTCTCCCATTCTGTAGGTTGCTTATTCACTCTGATGATAGTTTCTTTTGCCGTGCAGAAGCTCTTTAGTTTAGATCCCATTTGTCAATTTTTGCTTTTGTTGCAATTGCTTTTGACGTTTTCATCATGAAATCTTTGTCTGTACCTATGTCTTGAATGGTATTGGTTAGATTTTCTTCTAGGGTTTTTATAGTTTTGGGTTTTATGTTTAAGTCTTATATCCATCTTGATTTAATTAAGAAAAATTTTTTGAGACAGAGTCTTGCTCTGTTGCCCAGGCTGGAGTGCAGTGGTGCATCTTGGTTCACTGCAACCTCCGCCTCCTTGGTTGAAGTGATTCTCCTGCCTCAGCCTCTTGAGTAGGAGGAATTACAGGCACTCACCACCACACCTGGCTAATTTTTGTAGTTTTAGTAGAGACAGGGTTTCACCATGTTGGCCAGGCTGGTCTTGAACTCCTGAGCTCTGGTGATACACCTGCCTTGGCCTCCCAAAATGTTGAGTTAATTTTTATATAAGGTGTAAGGAAGGAATCTAGTCTTAATTTTCTGCATATAGCTAGCCTGTTCCCCCAGCACCATTTATTAAATAGGGAATCCTTTCCCCATTGCTCGTTTTTATCAAATTTGTCAAAGACCAGATGGTTGTAGGTATGCGGTCTTATTTCCAAGTTCTCTATTCTATTCCGTTGGCCAATGGAACAGCATTTTGATTTATGTCATTTACAACTTTAGAATGTTAAACTGTTTCCATGCACAGATGTAACAATCAAATTGTCTTTTAAAAGGTGCACATATACCACACACATCACACCATGCCCCCGACCCCTCGACTACATATCAGAGTCCAGTTTTGCTATACGTTTAGTTTGCAGGATAAGAGAATGGAATTTGGTGAAGTGATTGTCAAGTGTTTGAAAACTGTCTAAAAGGTTTTGTTTTGGAGCATCCAAGAAGAAAACAATAAATGAAAATAGTTATCAGATTCCAAATAATTCCAATTGAATAGTAAACCTCAGTATTTGGAAGCTGGTAACTACAGAAAAAAAAGATAATAGTATTATTATTTAGTTACCTAGATACAATAGTAATCTAGCTTCTTTAACTAAATGAAATATAGATTCAATTTTCCAAAGAACTAAGTATCATATAAATTTTGATAGGTAGAAATTGAATGAAAAAGACAAAAAGATTTAAGCCTTGTAGGTATATTGAATTGATAGACCTAGCACAAAATTTAGTGTTTGTCACTTTCTCATGGGGGTCTATCTAGTTTATGGCCTTTCTTCCTACTTTCCTTTTCTTCTCTCTCTTTCTGTGGTATGAGTTGCTTTGATTCCTGTCTCTAGTTCCTCCTCTTAATCTAGATCCCTTTTAATCTAGATTTAACACTTTTTTTCTCTCTGACAGAGTTGATGACTTTTCAACTCTCCTCTTCTATGAAAACATGTTTCCATTATCACACTTAAATTACTCTCAAAATTATTTGCTTATAAGTTACCATCTCCAGCAAAGTGGGAGCCCTCATTTATCTCATTTTCACCCAATATGTGTACTGCACTTGGCATTTTGGCAGCATGTATTGATGAATGAATGAGTCTTTCACTTAGTTTTATAACATGTTTGCCTCTGTATCTTTACTCACTTATACTCTATCCTCCCTTTACTACTTTTTGTTCTGCAAAGCCCAAACATTTTACAGTTGGAAGGAAACTGAGAAATGAAGCATTCGGTGTTTCTAAGGGTACAGTCTATGAAATCTAGGTTTTAGAGTACCCACTCATTAAAACTGTATATTCCTGAGTGCAAACCCACATCTACTGAATCAGAATCATTTGGGTAGATTTAAAGAACTGACCTTGTTTACAAGCTCCTGCATTATGATGCAAACTAATTCAGTAATTTATAAATGAAATAAAAAAGAGTCAACTTGAATCCTTAGGACTTGGAAGCCATTTAGGGACCAATGTGATAATATCCAAAATTGTGACAAAGGTCAATGCATTCCTTAATTTCTTCCTTTCTGAATGTATGTAACTTAAAGGGAACACATGAGTACCAATACTTGAATTTTTTTTGTCATGAAATAAACTTGTCCTAGAGAATGTGTTCTACTACTTAGATCACTACCATGTTCTTGTGGTCAAGCTCTAGTTATGAAGATCCCTGTAGATCAGCATGGGAAGCTGGCCTGTTTGCATTTGGATGTAGTCTAAATGGAAACATTTATGGCCACTCAGTAATCATTACTGAACTCAGGTAATAAGAATAAATCTGTTCTATGTGCTTAGATTGTATAGTCGGGTGTAGTTTTCATAGTCGTTTATCTCATAGGACTTCGTAATGCTTTTCATTGATTTTGTATTTGTGTGCCCATTATTGAAAGCAGTGGTAGGACTGGTGCACTATTAGATTATTCATATAGCTAAGAAGTCATAGATTTCTCTTAAGATGTTGTCTTTTTAGTTGAATTTGAAAGGACTCCAGTGCTTTTTCCCTTTCTAGGAAACAGTCTAACTGTAAACAGAAAGAGGTCCACATAAGAACTATGATATCTGTGTTTAGTTGTCATATATTTTCTCTCTCCTTCCCCTGTTTTTAATTCCCCTTCCTACTTTTCTGTTTCTCTCTGTCCTTCTCTTTTTTCTTTCTCCATCTCCCTGCCGAATTCTCTGACACATATATACACAATTAAGGAGTGAATAAAACAAGTTAATATCACTCTCAAATTGTTAACAAAACTCAGTTGTGTTTCCAATTTAAGACCCAATTACAGTTCCATTTTTAGTTTTTCCATACACAGCTGCATACCATGTTATTCACAATTTTCCCTTTGCCAAAGATAGTTAAACATTGATTTAAAACAATCTGACAACAATGTACATTTTCCTCAAATATTGTCTTCAAAATCACAAATAGTCTTTTATGTATTCTTCATAAGAATTCTGAAGTGTTACTCTTAAAGGTGTTACTACTTATGTGTATAAATAGAAATGAAAAAACCAAAGTGCATTCCTCCCCATCACTTAGAGGTGCTTTGCCAAGTCTGTAGACTCATGTGGACTTGTCTTCTGGGACATGTGTTTTACTTCTACACTGAAAAGATTCAACCCTCATGCTGACTGATGCCCCTCTATGATGGCCTGGCTACTGTCTCCTTTCAATCACTTAACAAAAATTACTCAGAGAAATTGAAAAAACTTTGAGTAGCATCCTCTAGTCAATCACTTTCTCATAAAACTGAGACCCACGTAGGTTGGAGTGACTTGCCTTTGGTTACAAACAAGGCCATGATGAGGATGGGTATAGAGCCCATTGCCCATGATGTTCATTCTTTCCAGGCAGTGATTTCTTGCAGAATTCTGTTCTCCTTCTTGTGCTTTTTGTTGCTCCAGCATAAGCCTTTATAACGTAGCACTTTTGCTATGAGCTATGCAAACAGCTGTGCAAACAGATATAATACATTTTAAGTGGGACTCTGATGTACACTAAATGCTGTTATAAGGTGATCTGGAAGGTGATTTTTAGGCTAATTCTGAAGGAGCAGTCTGGACCACATATCCTTTTTAAAACCTGAGGCTGAATTTGGAGACTGATATACTGGAATAAATTTCCATAAACTCATTGGAAAAAAATATTTCTTCACATTTACTTCAGTTTACTGTGTGTCAATCTTTGGATTGCTTCCTGATTGATGAGAACAAGATTTTAAGTTTTATGAGGTATTACTGTTCCCATGATGCAAGTGAGGAAACTGCCAGGAAGAGTTTATGAACCCTTTGTGAACATGATGAAATATATGAAAATAAGCAAGTTACTGAACCTTTCTATAAGGCTTCTAAACCCATAATATAGGGAAAATAATATCAGCCTCACAGCAGTTGAAGTGATCCATTGAAACAGTGCCTGTGAAGTTCTCAGCATGGTGCTGGATCACTGTTAGCACCCAATGTGAGGTCACTATCATAGAGTTCCTAAAGGTTTTAATTTAAAGTACAGGTAGGAAATGGTGTTCCTCAGAGAATTTTAAGCATTGCTTAATGAGAGCTATTAGGTGTCCTTTGAGTGAATTCTTAAAGAAGTTTTACAAATGAAACTGTTGGGTAGGCCTTCATTTTAGGAATGGGCCAATAGTCGTCTAATGTGCTATCTGATAGACTTCAATTAGACCAGGACTGAGAATTCAGGTTCGATGTGAAACAAATTTTACCATGCTGATAGAGAGTTTGGACTTTCAGGCTGCTAGCACCTGGGCATCCTCCACTTCTGGTAAATGTGTTTGGGAGCACAAATCACTTGACTCTGCTTCGATATTCACCAGGCCAGGCTATAAGGAGTAACCTTTACATTTAAGAGTAATTTACATTTGCTGATCTGCTAAGATAAAGAATCTAATAAAACAAAAAATATGAAAGTACTATTAATCCTTTGAGAAGAAATGATGTAATTTCAACGGAGGGCTACATTGTCTTTATGACAGATTTTGGGCAGCGCCAGGTTAGCAAGTACGAAGCTCTTAAAATTGCTACAGATAGGGATACATACTTCCAACCACTATTATGTGATTCACTTCTTAGGATAGTTTGAATAATTCCATAAACAATATTATTTTGCCCGTAACAATGGGGTAAGATGGGTAATAATGTTGAAAGCTTTTGAATAGTTTTTATAGAAATAACTATAATATTTTTAAACAAGATCAGAGCCACTTTGAATTTCCCATCCTTTTTCACTGTCTTTGCTGAAAATAGATATTAGAGACAGAAAGAAGTAAAAGGGTGAAGACAGAAAAACACTTCTACAGAGAAATAAAAAAAAACACTAAAATTGCAAAATAATACCCAACTTGGCAGAATCTAAAACAAATGTGTTTTAAATTTGACCTTGGAAGATTTCTGTGGTATAATCCACAAAGAAAGACTGAGTAAAGGGCCATCTCCATTTAAATCCTTTTCAATGGCAACTGGAATTTGTGCTGTGCTGCCTTTAGTTAGATCTGAGGGAAGAATTAGGCCCATTTGTTTTTTAAAGAGATTTTAAGGCAGAAGACTAAGCAGGTGTACAAAAGATTTTGGATTGATAAAAATGTAATAATCTTTTTTGAAGCCAATAATAGTATCTGTCTAGGTTGCAAGTATTGATTTTGAATTAGCAAGTTAAATGAGTTTTCTAGGGATGGAGTGAACAGGGGTAAAGAGTGGCAGCTCTGCCTCGGCTGCTCTAGGATAAAGTGAGTCTTAAGGAGCATCAGAGTGATGCTCAGCCATCTTTTTGAGTAGACTCTTGACAGGCAATTCATGATATTTTTGAAATCATATTTACTAGAGAATATGATATATGCACATAGTTAAGAATATACAAACCTGAACCTGAGACCTCAATAATATTAATTGTTCATTTCTGGAGATGACACAGACAGTTGATTACATGAAATAAGAAAAACTGCATTTTGCTGTGTGGATTTATGTGAGGAAGCTTAAATGGCAAATAATGGATGATTCAAACAACTTCAGTACCTATTGAGAGCAAGAAATTGAGACATTGTCGTCTAATTATAAACCTTGAAATCTTGATAACTTTGGTTCTGAGAAGCAAGGCATGATAAAGGTGAGGCTTAACGTCTTCATGCAGTTTATGTATAACTGAGCTCCTGAGACCACATGCATGTGTCCATTGTGCTGAGTTATTACAATTTTTTTAGTCTCGATGATGTGTTCTCATTACAGAAATTGTATACAATTCTTAGAGACTATCCCCTGACATGAGTTTTCCCTATGAGCAACGAACTAAATCCCTATGCATGTGTTAACAGGAAAATTCAAACCAAATTCCTTGAAGATCGTGTCTTCTTCATCTTCATGCATCTCGGGCCCAGGGATAAAAACTACAGAATTTCTAAACAAGTGGTTTAGGTCCGAGACCTGCCTGAAAATGAACTTCCATTCAGCAATGATAGCACAGCAAAACACACTGTTTTTATACTTTGATTGTGTGTTCCTTTAGTATGAATCCAGAAGGTGCTGGGAGAGATTAACCAGGGGCCAGAGCTCCACCAGGCCTCCTTCCTTTGGTGCCTCCGAGATACATGCAGCATTCAAGTTAGCCACTTAATAAAAGCTTGTTAATTGGAATGGACATAAAATACGTTATATATATATATACACACACACACACACACATATTATATATATATATAAATATACATACATTTTATTCATACATATAATAAATATGTATATTTTATACACACACACACGTACATGAACCTATCATGTGTAAATATTACAACCTGGATATTAGTGCTATCTCTAATTCCTGCATCACACACTGTTAGGAGTCAGTATCCTACCTCACTTTGTGTTGCTATTTCTCTCCTTATATATATTTTCTTTCTTTCTAAGCACAGTGGCTATGAAATCTTCTAGGGCATAAATGACCTCATATACGAATATAAAATTTTTGTTAATAATAGATAGTTGTAGACACAAAAAGACATCAGTACACTTCAGAATAGATCTACCCTGTTTTTGCAATTGTCAGATGATATGGCTTAATCTTTACATAGGAATATGGATATGCCATATATGTATTTCTATTATTTAAAGGGAAGTATAGATGTTGAACCACTGTGTATATTTAACAAGTGCTTTACTGACCCCATCAGCCTGATATGGTTTGGATTTGTGTCCCCACCCAAATTTCATGTCGAATTATAATCCCCAATGTTGGAGAAGGGCTCTGGTGGGAGGTGATGGGATCATGGGGGCAGATTTCTCCCTTGCTGTTCTCATGATAGCGAGTGAGTTCTCATGAGATCTGGCTGTTTAAAAGTGTGTGGCACCTTCCTCTTCTCTCTCTTTCTCCTGTTCCCCATGTAAGACATTTTTGCTTCCCCTTCACCTTCTGCCATGATTGAAAGTTTCCTGAGGCCTCCCCAGTCATGTTTCTTGTACAGCCTATGGAACTATGAACCAAATAAACCTCCTTTCTTTATAAATCACCCAGTTTTAAGAATTTCTTTATAGCAGTGTGAGAATGGACTAGTATTGCCCTTAAAGTACCACAGCCTTAACCTTAACCAGCACTTACTCAAAGGCTGGGTCACTAAGAGACTCTCACATGACTGTGGCCTGGTTTTTTATTTGAAGAAGGAATTGGTATTTACATTAAGAATTGGGAAGGAAGGAAGGGAAGAACAGGTAGAAAGACAGGGAGATACAATTTCACTTTTTTTTCAGTGAAGTAAACACCAGCTCAAAAATATTTCCAACATAAATCTCTGATTATTGAATATTAATTTCTGGTCTTGGCTTCACAACATCCAAAGGCATTTTCAATTACTATTCAAAATTCATACAGTTTTTCAGACCAAAATAGTTTTGGTTGAATCCAAATGTCAAATTTATTATATATTTTACTATACACTTTTTTTTCCACTAGGACATGAGAAAGGAGCTGGTAGAGACAGGAGAAAACTTATCACATAGTCAAATAACAAAAAGGTGTTGCATTGCCAAAAAATGTTTGGGAATTTCTTTTCTGGGCCATCCCACTTCCTTATTTTTGTTTCTAGACTGAAATGGTACACAGCATATCCCACTTCCTTTTTCTCTTAAAACCTGTTATAGTTTTGTTTAGTTTGAGGTCAGTCTAACCATGTCCGTCATTTAGAGGCTATATAACCTCAGCGTAGGAGGTTGAAATATTCTCCCTTCTGATTGACTGAGGGACACATTTACAAAAGCAGATACTTTAGTATTACTCTTGAGTCAGAAGGAAAAACAATGTGAATTTTTTCAGTTTTCCAAACAGCAGCTCTGTGAAAGGAACACACCCATGTAGCTTATTGGTATTAATTCCATAAAAGCAACCTAAAAGTCTAAACTGGGAGCAACTATTGTAAAGCATCTAGTCATGTGAGTTTTATTTAATAATTTATTACTATTAAAACAAAAAAAAGTTAAATTCTTTTAATGGTTAAAAAAATGGATATATGGTTTTCTGATGGTAAACCCTGAAGGACTGGTCTTTGCCTTGGGAATCTTGACAAAAGCTTCTGAAGTCATTTAAAAACCTGATGGATCAGGATGATCATTTTCCAGTCATTTGTTTTTTGGTGTTAATTGCTTTTAATCCTTAGAGACTTATCCATTGATCTGTTTCCTGGGGAAGAAGTTGAACCTTTGTGTCAAGTCTCTAGATCACCATTAAGAAATGCTAACATTAAAAATATTATCTCAGTGGCTGGCAAGATGGCCAAAAATGAACAGCTCCAGTCTGCAGCTCCCGGCGAGATGAACATAGAAGGTAGGTGATGTCAGCATTTCCAACTGAGGTACCCAGCTCATCTAATTGGGACTGGTTAGACAGCGGGTGCAGCCTACCGACGGCAAGCTGAAGCAGATTGGGGCGTCACCTCACCTGGGAAGTTCAAGGGGTCAGGGAACTCCCTCCCCTAGCCAAAGGAAGCCTTGAGGGACTGTGCCATGAGGAATGGTGCATCCCAGCCCAGATACTATACTTTTCCCACAGTCTTTGCAACTTGCAGACTAGGAGATTCCCTAGTCTGCCCACCAGGGCCCTGGGTTTCAAGCACAAAACTGGGTGGCCATTTGGGCAGACACTGAATTAGCTTCAGGAGGTTTGTTTGTTTGTTTGTTTGTTTTCATACCCCAGTGGCACCTGGAATGCCAGCAAGCCAGAATGGTTCACTCTCCTGGAAAAGGGGTGTAACCAGGGAGCCGACGCTCAGCAGATCCCACCCCAGCAAGTTAAGATCCACTGGCTTGAATTTCTCGTTGCCAGCATAGCAGTCTGAAGTCGACCTGGGACACTGCAGCTTGGTGGAGGGAGGGGCATCAGCACTGAGGCTTGAGTAGGCAGTTTTCCCCTCACATAGTAAACAAGGCTGGTGGGAAGTTCGAACTGGTCAGGGCCTACAACAGCTCATAAAAGCCGCTGTAGCCAGACTGCCTCTCTAGATTCCTCCTCTCTGGAAAGGGCATCCCTGAAAGAAAAGCAGCAGCCCCAGTCAGGGGCTTATAGATAAAACTCCCATCCACCTCAGGACAGAGCACCTGGGGAAAGAGGCGTCTATGGACGCAGCTTCAGCAGACTTAAACGTTCCTGCCTACAGACTCTGAAGAGAGCAGCAGATCTCCCAGCACAGTGCTCGAGCTCTGTTAAGGGATAGACTACCTCCTCAAGTGGGTCTCTGACCCCCATGCCTCCTGACTGGGAGATGCCTCGCAGCAGGGGCTGATAGACACCTCATACAAAAGAGCTCCAACTAGCATATGGCGGGTGATCCTCTAAGATGAAGCTTCCAGAAGAAGGAACAGGCAGCAATCTTTGTTGTTCTGCAGCCTCCGCTGGTGATACCCAGGCAAACAGGGTCTGGAGTGGACCTCCAGCAAACTCTAGCAGACCTGCAGCAGAGGGGCCTGACTGTTAGAAGGAAAACTAACAAACAGAAAGGAGTAGCATCAACATCAACAAAAAGGATATCCACACAGAAACCCCATCTGAAGGTTAATAACATCAAAGACCAAAGGTAGATAAATCCACAAAGATGAGGAAAAACCAGCACAAAAAGGCTGAAAATTTCAAAAACTAGGAAGCCTCTTCTCCTCCAAAGGATCACAACTCCTCACCAGCAAGGGAATAAAACTGGACAGAGAATGAGTTTGATGAATTGACAGAAGTAGGCTTCAGAAGGTGGGTAATAACAGACTCCTCCAAGCTAAAGGAGCATATTTCAGCCCAAAGCAAGGAAACTAAGAACCTTGAAAAAGGGTTAGAGGAATTGCTAACTAGAATAACCAGTTTAGAGAAGAACATAAATGACCTGATGGAGCTGAAAATCACAGCACGAGGTTTGAATTACCTATGAGGCCTTACTGGCTTTGTCTGTGCAGGAATTCTTCAGGCCTGATCTCCATTTTAATTTATCTTAGCAATAGGAAACAGTATCTAAGTAAGTGGATAGTGAGTAGTTAGTCTTACAATATAAGTCTTAAGAGAACAGGGACATCTCGAAGGAAGAATGAGGAGACAACGTTTGCTAGAGAAACAGTAAGGTATTTATTCTCAGTAATGTAGAACTATTTTAAATGGCCAAAATGAACAAGGTATTTACTGGGGTCAGAGGGCAAATTTCTCTATTGAAGGATAAACATGCAATGTTAATGGGGTAAATTTGAATGGAAAACTTTAATAATAGAGAACGTTCACTGAATACTTAGGATTTCTGTGTGCTATCTTGCAACAATTTACGTATTTATTACCTTATTGGCAGTGGAGGAAAATACAGCCTACAGAGGTTGAGAATATCCCCAAGGTCATCACAAAACTTGTCGTGGGAAGGGCTAGATTTGAACCTAGGTCTGTCTGATTATGGAGACTGTGCTTCTTTCACTTCATTGTTTGTTGCAGGAAGTCAGGGACCGCGAACGGAGGGACTGACTGAAACCATGGCAGAAGAACATAAATTGTGAAGATTTCATGGACATTTATTAGCTCCCCAAAATAATACTTTTATAATTTCTTATGGCTGTCTTTACAGCAATCTCCGAACATAAATTGTGAAGATTTCATGGACACTTATCACTTCCCCAATCAATACCCTTGTGATATTCTATGCCTGTCTTTACTTTAATCTCTTAATCCCGTCATCTTCTTCGTAAGCTGAGGAGGATGAATGTCACCGCAGGGCCCTGTGATGATTGTGTCAACTGCACAAATTGTTTGTAGAGCATGTGTGTTTGAACAATATGAAATCTGGGCATTTTGAAAAAAGAACAGGATGACAGCGATGTTCGGGGAACAAGGGAGGTAACTTTGAGCTGGCCGCTGGTGAGCCCGATGGAACAGAGCCATATTTCTCTTCTTTCAAAAGCAAATGGGAGAAATATCGCTGAATACTTTTTCTCAGCAAGGAACATCGCTGAGAAAGAGAATGCGCCCTGAGGGTAGGCCTATGAACGGCCCCCTTAGAAGCACGCCATCTTTTATGGTCGAAGACAAAGGGATGAAATAAGCCCCGGTCTCCTGTAGTGCTCCCAGGTTTATTAGGACAAGGAAAATTCCTGCCTAATAAATTTTGGTCAGACAGGTTGTCTGCTCTCAAACCCTGTTTCCTGATAAGATGTTATCAATGACAATGACTGCCCGAAACTTCATTAGCAATTTTAATTTGGTACCATCATGTGGTCCTGTGATCTTGCCCTGTCTCCACTTGCTTTTTGATATTTTATTACTTTGTGTAGTATGTGATCTCTGTGACCCACATCCTATGCATGCACTCCCTCTCCTTTTGAAAATCGCTAATAAAAACTTGCTGGTTTTACGACTCGGGGAACATCACGGATCCTGCCAACATGTGATGTCTCCCCCGGACACCCAGCTTTAACTTTCTCTCTCTTGTGCTCTTTCCCTTTATTTCTCAAACCAGCCGAGACACTTAGGAAATAGAAAAGAACTCACGTAACCATCGGCAGCGGGTTCTCCCAATAATTGTTATTTATTCATTCAACTTATTTATGTGGAATAAAAATATATTAGGAGCTTAACAAGATGCTGAGATAAAACACTAGACACTAGAACATTTTCATATGTTCTAAAAAATCAATATATTAATTTTCATTGAACACATAAAATCTACAAGGCATCGTAGGAAATGAAAAATATAAAATGAATCTCTCTCCTCTAGTTGTTTATTACCTATTTATGCATACACATGCAACAAAAACATAAACTGTGTACATAAAGATAATTATATAAAAGTCAGCATTTCGGCACTAAATAGGTGTTACAAACAACATGCACAGCATAAAAGTGTGCAGAGGAGAAACTACCATGGGTAGTTGGGATGTTGGGAAGGCTTTATGAAAACTGCACGATTCCAACTGGACTATGAAGGATGGAGAGGATACAAAATGATAGGAGTGAGGAAGATATTTATTTGAGGCAGAAGTGAAAATAGGAAGCAATGGCAGAAACACTTAAAATCATTCTCCTTTGGGCAAACCTCCCCGTCCAAAACCCCTGAACCTCCCACCACCCAAAATAAAACCAAATAGATGTCCTCACCTATTCAATTTCAGTATGACTGTGTAGGAATTTTATATGGGAGAGAATTAGGGCATTGGACTGGAACAGTAAGTTGGAACCATATCATGAAGAGTTTGAAATACAAGAATAAGTATCCAGACTCCTAGAGAACTTTGAAGACTAAACTTAATGGAAATTTGTAGTAATATCCCCTAGGGAACTCATAATACATTTCTGATTACAGGAGTGCAAAAATGAGAAGTTTAGTATCAATTCTGGCTCTCCTTCCCTGCTAGGGCTAAATGTTAATATTATCCAAGGATGTTTCCAAGTGAATCTCTGCCAGTTCTCTCTTTCCAAGTCACATCTCAGAGTCTCTTCACTTAAATCAAGCTACTCCCAGCTTCTGCACACATCTGGTCCAACGCTACTTTTGGATATGTTTTGCTAAGGTTATTGCTCTGCCTGGAAGGCCCACATTCCTCAGCTGCATGACCCGAGGTTTCCTTCCTCTAAGACCTTGCTAGTGGCTCCTAGATGCCTTCCAAACCAACTTCTCTTCTATGAGATCAGCTCTCAGCTTTGTATTCCTTGGCATTTATGGAGTATGTTATGGAGGTATGTTATTTTGGCCTTGCTTATGTTGTCTATTTGTTGTCTGTGTGTTACTCTTGTCTTCCTTGGACAGTCAAAGACCTTGTCTCCAGTTTTTTTATATTCTTCAGTGTAATTAGCGTAATGCTTTGAAGATAAGAAAAGAATATAAACTTAGCTTTATTTAAACTTAGGTTTATTTCACTGCACTAGGTTATATTATATTTGGTTGAGGATAACAATAATAGCTAATAATACTGTATCAAATTGAACTATCATTTATAATTTTTTGGATCTGATTACAAAATAAGATTTTAAAAAATTTCTGCATCTAAAATGTCATCGTGGTTTGGCAAAAATCTTTTTGTTGTTATTATGAATACTATCTTAACAATCCTATCTTGGAAAATCTAATGGAAACTTCACCGAGTCTTATCAGAGACATTTATAACTCCTTACAAATTATTTTCTATCTTTAGTTTAAGACAAACAACAAAGTTATGCATTTTTTAAAAAATCTGTAGCCTCTTTAGAAAAAAAGTTGCAAAGCCTAGGTGTTTTAGTAATCAATTTTCCCGATATCCCATTTAATTAATGTTTGCCTTCTGTAAAATTTTAAAGCCTAATATCCCTAGAAGTCCCCTACAAAGTGCAATTTGTTCCCTAATAAAACTCTAATCATCCTACGAATGAAAATTTAAAGTGATACTAGAGTTGGTTTCCATGCTCTCCGTCCCTCCTCTTTCCAGAGTAGTCCTTCTTTTCCTTCCTTTTATCGCATGTATTAATAAGTTCAAGAAAGGGCTTCAAAACAATTTTTTAAGTATAATGAAAGAGAGATAGCCACTTAGTGTTAGCTTGGTTAGGTAAGTGGCTAGAAACATGTTAATACTTGTTTATCTGTATCTAAGGACATTGGCACTTTTAAACCTGAGAGAGTATTTTTATTTTCAATATGTTTACAATTATTTTTGTTTTACTTTTATAAAACTATAAAATTCTAGAGTTAGAAAGGGGCCTCTACATAATCTCATCATTTTAAAGAATAAACAGAAACTAGTAGACTCATCTAGAGAGATTCAGCCAGTTAGCTTCAGAGCTAAAAGTGGCTATTTTATTTTATTTTATTTTATTTTATTTTATTTTATTTTATTTTATTTTTGAGAGGGAGTCTCGCTCTGTCACCCAGGCTGGAGTGCAGTGGCCGGATCTCAGCTCACTGCAAGCTCTGCCTCCCGGGCTTACGCCATTCTCCTGCCTCAGCCTCTCGAGTAGCTGGGACTACAGGTGCCCGACACCGCGCCCGGCTAGTTTTTTTGTATTTTTTAGTAGAGACGGGGTTTCACCGTGTTAGCCAGGATGGTCTCGATCTCCTGACCTCGTGATCCGCCCGTCTCCGCCTCCCAAAGTGCTGGGATTACAGGCTTGAGCCACCGTGCCCGGCCGGCATTTTCTTTATTAAAACACACAGAGACACACAAGCACACACACACACACCACCCTGACTAAACTTCTACCACAACCCAGGCCAGTATGGGTCCTAGGGTTGTAATATTTTTATGATGTGCCTGGCTCTGCAAACTTACAAGGAATGGGGGAAGATTATATATATATATGATTATATATATATACACACACACACATATATAAACAATTATACAGTATAAATTTTTATACTAAATCCATGTGCAAAGTGGTATGGGAATTGAGAAGGGATTTAAGAGAAGTCTTTAGAGAAACAGTTATCTCTAAAGGCTTAGTTCAACAGAGAATCTTCTAAACTGACAGTAAGAAGACATCAGAAATTGAGGGCATCCAAAACAGAAGAAATAACATGAATGAAAGCTATGGAGGTATTAAAAGCTGCATAGCTCCTTCAAGGAATGGTCAAAAGTTTCATCTACTAATAAGTTGGAGAGAGACATGAAGGAGAGGAAAGTGCCATAAAACAATGAGAAAAAGGTAAGTTAGAGCTAGCTTTTGGGTGACCTTGTTCACTATGCAGCAGCTTTCAAACTTTATACTTTAGAGACATTGAAATGTTTTAAATGACAATGATCAATGTATCAAAAAGATGAATTGTGACCATATGGAGCATGTATTATAGGGAATATGTTATAGAAATAGTTCATGTGAGAAATGAGCAGAATCTCAACTAAGACAGTGTCAGAAGAACTAAAGGACAGGTGACTGGTTCAAACCTTTCAGATGCAAGGTCAATAAGTGTCAGTGACTGAATAGATTTAGAAGGTGAGAGAAAACTTGAAATTAGCTTCACATTAGATCAACAGGTGCCATAAAAAAGATATGAAACATGCAGGAACTCATTTCAGTATTTTGTACCTTCAGCCACATTGACAATGGTTACTTCACTAATTTTTTAAAAACTTAGCTAAAGGTTGTCTTCTTTGACATAGGTTTTGTCTAATACAAGTTTTCTTAAGGATAATATTTACACTCCTTTTACATTATAGTTGTAAAAGTTAAATTGAAATTTCAGTGTTTAACAATAAATACAAACAAGGAATTTTCAATGTATCATGTAATTAGCTTTTGGAAGATCAAATTTCAAAAGAGACTAAGAATTATAAATCTATAGGTTTATGAATGTTTGAACTTCAGAGAGACATTCTGAGAAATTTGATGTCTTCTTTATTCATATATTTGCACACATACATAAAAATGAGTTATATAAATTCATACATGTGTATATAATTTATATGTATGTTACTTAGGACTTACAAGAGTTGGGATGTGTCAAGAATTATTCAAAATGATTTACAAATATTGGCTTATTTGTTCTGTGTAATAATAGTAATATAAGATAGTATTATTATTACCCTCAGTTTATAATTATGGAAACTGAGGTACAGTTTCAGAAGCTTAACCAAACTGACATAGCTAGTAAGTGTCAGAGTCTGACTTTGAATCCAAATGGCCTGGCTCTAGAGTCCTTGATAAGTTGTTTTTTTTGTTTGTTTGTTTGTTTTTTATGTAAGAAACTATCATTTGCCATTGCTCTTATATATGAATATTCAGGTACAGAGCTAATCGACCTTTAATAGTTTGGTTGTTTAAAAATTCTATGTATAAAAGGGAAACTAATATAAAGGTTAGACTAAACTTTGAACAAGAATGTGTTGGATGAATACATTATTCAGTAAATTAGTAAGAGAAATATAGTGTGATAATTGAATTTGTAATGCGGTTATGGGTCTTTGATGACTCAATACTTCATAGACTCTGACAAAAGAATATTTATCTACATGTACAATTTTTAAATTTCATTTCTATAAAAAAGAATGAGAGCAGGCACAGAACTTACAGGTATTACTTAGCATTTAGAAATTAAAGTTTACCACATACATAAAAATACTTAGGTTTGATAAAGATGAGTTAGTAACATTTTGATATTAAAAACAATTTGTTTAGAAATAAAATCTGCAACTGTTAAAGTATGCTTTTCCCCCCAGGAAATAATCCACTTAGACTTTAAGGAGTTAATGGTAGGAGGAAGGTAAAGGGAGTACATCTTTAGTGGCTTGTGTTGGGAAATAAAAAGGCCCATAATAAAAACTATACTCTTTCCTTTCAGCTGTTATGGCCTCTTGAAAGTTGCCATCTACACTTGGGATTCTTACATAGTCTTATTTTATTCAGGATGCTTTTCCTGACTGTTCTAAACAGTCCTGCTGGTTGAAAGCCTCTCTCTCATTAGACTCTAATGGGAGCATCTCAGGAAATACATGAAACTCATACTAAAAGGGCATTAAACAGATGAATGAACATAGTGGTGATGACTTTAACCTAGGTCATTTGGAATCAGATTCTAGGCTGTTCGCATTATACTATAGTTCATTCATGGATGACTCATTAAAGAACTGTCATGATTCTCGTTTCTGCTACCCCATATTGATAAAGTTTCAGAGGTTCATCTGAGAAAAATGACTCAGGGCATGAGAGGACAAAGGAATTCATTCCAGGCATAGATCTAGCTGGGGAATGTATTTTTGTGAACTTGGAAAAATGCTTGAATGCATTGCAATATATTCCATTACAGTGGGATGAAGACTGTGTCTGGTCAGGTTGGTCAGGTATTTACATAAAAATTTCCCTCTTCTAAAATTTTATCCCCTCCCCTGCAAATAACACAAACACATTCACTGACTGTGTTTTGTTTATTGCATTGCAAAGATCTGGGATAATGCGTATACATTCTTCTCAACTTTTATGAAGAAAGAAATCTTGAGCTGCTTCTTAGTATGGGGTAAGAGTCTAACCACCTATATTCTAGCCTTCAATTCAACACTAATTAGCCAGATAATCTTTTTTTTTTTTTTTTTTTTTTTGAGACAAAGTCTTGTTCTGTCATCCAGGCTGGAGTGCAATGGCACGATCTCAGCTCACTGCAACCTCTGGCTCCCGGGTTCAAGCGATTCTCCTGTCCCAGCCTCCCGAGTAGCTGGGATTACAGGTGCATGCCACCACGCCCAGCTAATTTTTGTATTTTTAGTAGACACAGGGTTTCACCATGTTGATCAGGTTGGTCTCGAACTCCTGGCCTCATGATCTGCCCGCCTCGGCCTCCCAAAGTGCTGGGATTTCAGGCGTGAGCCACCGCTCCCGGCCATTAGCCAGATAATCTTGATGAAAATTCCCTACTCTCCTGGTTCTTATCTACAAAAAGATATAATACTATGTCTCCTGCTTCCCAAGATGATTATAATCATTAAAGGATATAGTCAACACATATTCCAAGAACGTCTTGGTTTTTCTGAATTGCTCTGTCCTCTTGATTCTGCTAACTGATGAAGAAAAAAATTGAAAGTGAGAAATGGGAAGAAAAAATTAAATTTGTGTTTGTGGGGTATGTGATGCCTGTTTTTTACATTTAAAAGATAATGTATTAGTGATGTATTTAGCTTTTCACACCGATTTTTTTTCTCATAATGAATTGGGCCAGCTAATTCAAATTATGAAACTTATCCATCATAATAGATCAAGTTTGTTCCTAGAATATTGAACTGGGGTTATCTTTCATTGACTCTGCAGGAAGCATTATGACATAGTTTCTAGAGGCATAAAACAAGTGAAAGATAACAACGACAACAGTAACAGATGCTAGAATAATACCATTTATGAAAGGGCTTTCGCAACCTTTACCTTGCTGAATCCACACAACTATCCTGGGAGGTAGAGGTCATTATTATTTCCATTCCATAAACAGGGAAATGGGCCAAGACAGATAAACTTCCTCAGCATCACACAGCGAGGAAGGGACAGCTGTGACTTTGACCTGGGTCATTTGGAATCATATACTGGGCTCTTCCCACTATACTACGTTTCATTCTGCCCAAAACAATTCTTTTTAGTTAAAACAAAAGAGATGTCATCAATTTTTTTTTTTCCTGTTGGTTCCCAGGCCTAGAACTGAAGCTGTTAACAATGAGATAGGCATCTCAGGGAGGATAAAACTTGTAGGTAATAACAGAATGGATAACATTTCCAGAGCATTTATTTCATGCCAGATACTGGTATAAGGACTTTGCACATTTTAATTATTTTAATGCTTATACAAACCTTGAACCCCAACATATTATATTCCTCTTCGCATTCCATAGGCACTCAAGTTAAATAACTCACTTATTCCTCCACAATGAATTAGTTGAACATCTGAATTTGAACCTAGGGAGCCTGGCTTCAGGGCCCCTAGCATAATCACTTATACTTAGCCTCCTCCACAAGCCTGCATCAGATACATTCTGGGGGCATCCTGGCCTTGCAGTACAGGGAAAAGGCCAGACTGGCAGACAGAGTAGACATGAGGAGACTAAGGAGAAAGAAGTTGTCCATTGACCAATGTTGAAAGGCAAGAGGGGAAGCGAGGGGTCTAGCAAGGCAGAATAGGTGAATCTTTTCATGATAAACTGTTGGCATCAGGGAGTAAGCTTTGCTGCTTGACTAGGCACAGGGCATGATTCTGCTTCCTAAAAACTCTGGGCAGAACCAGGTAGTACACAATCCCAGAGATACAAAGCAATCGAGTGGTGGGTCTCACTTGACTAGACCATGGTGGAGTAAGCCAGGGACCTGATTGTTGGAAGGGAAATGTAAGGTCGTAACTTACAAGCAAACAAACAAAACCAAAACAGTGCAAGAGCTTATGTACTGGCCCTAGGGCACAAAATCATAATAGGATGATCAGCACGCAGCACGGGTTTATTCCTCAGAACCCGTGAGTGAGACACAGGCTGCCACAATCAAGGAGATTGGTCTCTAAGAACGGTGTGTGTGCCCTATCTCAATACAATAAATCCAGATAAAACGATAAAGATAGCTACTCTTTGAACTTTTGGTTCCCAATTTGCAAGAGTACCCTTTCCATTTAATTTGTAAAGAATAAAATGAGTCATCATCTATATTATTGAAAGAAAGGGCTTCTTAAATTAGTAGGGATTAACTTACTAGGAATAAAGTTGAATTTATTCAAAGGCAAGGATGAGGTAGGACATAGTGGGAGAAATAGCTACAGCTATTAGATTGAGTGTCTAAGACTCTTTCTGATGTTACCTCCTCTAGAACATTTTGCTGAATCTCCCATGGCTGATTTTATGAACTCTGACTGCAATAACTTTGCATTCTAGGCACACTTACTGCTTTGCACCATAATTAGTTTTTGCTCTTCTTATCCATTTTAGGACTTTGGTTGACGATTGAGTTATTCACACTTAGTTCGTGTCACCTAATCATCAGTGGTCTACAAAGATACCCCTCTCATTTTATTTATTTATTTTTATTTATTTATTTATTTATCTAATTCATTTTATCAACAGTCTGTACTCCCATGTCCCTCCACATCATAGGCTGTCATTTTAACGTGTTTCCATGTATCCTTCAATTTGTTTGATAAATGGGCATCATTGCTTTGTGTGAATGTATTTTAATTTACATGTATGGTATTGTTACAGATTATTTTGTTTCTTCCGTTTAAGCTTACTCAGTTCTATGTGTTTTTAAGGTATATCTGTGTTATTTTGTTACATCTAGTTCTTTGCTTCTGTGGCAAAGCATCCCACAGTGTGCTTCTGCACTGGGACCTACGTTGCCTCCAACTTATTGCTGACTTCAGAAGGGCTGAGCTGAAGATCTTAGTGTATGGGCACCGAAGAGCTTAGTGAGAATTCCTCTTACATAAATACCAGAAGAAAAGCTGCTCATTCATTGCAATTTGATTACGTATTTCCTATTTGCTCTCCAGAATGATGTGCTTTTCAATTCATGTGTTTGTCTAGACTATACATTTCTTGAAGTCAGGCAAAATTGTCTTACTTGTTATAATATTATGTACATATTGTGGAGAAAGTGGTTAATGCATATTTATTGAATACACAAATGGGACCAGATAGTCCAGTTTTTTAAATTTCCGAAGGCAACTAGCACGGTGGTTTATAAATGAAATCCATATTGCACAATTTGCCTACATGGAGAGTCCTCTTTCAGTTTACCAGTGAGGGGTAAAAAAAATCACCACACTATTTAAAAGCTGCCAGAGCTTAGGGACTCTGTGTCCTGTCTTTGAACTGCTGTTTCCACACAAGAGTGGAAGTGCTTTCTATTATTCTAGTAAAAAGGACATGCTCTGTGGGGCTTCCCATAATTGTTCCAAGAGCCAACAAACTGGATTTCCAATACCACTTCTCCCAGAAATCAACAGTGTTTCCTCTCTCACTCTACCTTCCGGTTTAAAAAAAAAAAATAGTTCCTGTTTGTGATGAACAGAGGTCAGATATCTCCGTGGGAATGATCGTAAAGAATTAACATCCTTCTCCAGACAATGTCACAGTGTCACAGAGCACGTTTTACCTTCCCCGTAGGGTCCCCATGTGGAATGGGAACAGCCTGGGATATCCATCAGGGGATGACAGACTTATGTTACCATCACAGGTCAATACCAGACCAATTAGAAGATGAACATTGGGGTATATTTAAAATGAAATGTTACAGGTTCCTGATATGAAATCAAGGCTGCAGGTGTGAGTAAGTAGCATGATTGCTTAAAACAGTACTTAAGCATTACAAAGCATTAGGCTGTGATCTAAAACAATCTAGTTAATAAATATTTGTATTTTTCAATTATCTATGCCTAGAAAAAACTAGACAAGAATCAAAATAATAAAATCAATCATTCAGTGTGATGTCTATTTTTTAAATTTCCTACCATGTTTTCATCTTATATAACATTGAAAATTTAACTTTTTATTTAGTGTACAAAATATTTTACCCCAAGCAGAAAGAGAAAATGTTTAATAATAAAGTGGCAATGTAAAATGTAGCATCAATAACTGACCATTTTCATTTCAAACTGTGAGCTTGAGAGCACCTGGAAAATGAAAAACCTATATTCCAGACGTGGGCTTCGTAAAACGCAAAGTGGTCCTTAGACTTTGTGCCTCTGCACAGGCCTGCATCTAAAAATAAAGGAGGATATACTGGACAACTCCATTCTTTTGGATTTGGTAAAGGCTGGAAATTTCACTAAATCTTACTTGTTTCCTATCAGAAGGATTGCGTCAAACCAAATATCTGACCAATAATTTTCCTTTACTTCCAAAATTACAGCGATTTCCAAGAAAGCTCAGTGAAGGATAAGGAGTTTTAGTTTTCTCAACCTCAGCAGGTTATATTTTCCAAGAAAAGTATTATAACACATAGCAAAAATAAAAATAAATGTGAAGAATCCTCTGCAATCATGGGCACAATTAAATTACAAACAAAGAACAGCTTTCCCAAAATGTATGGCCATATTCTTTACAAGCTTCCCTTACTGAGAACTGGCTGACCACCTGATCAAAATGACCATTAACAAGAAATACCTCAAAGATATCAACTAATCTCTGAAGTTATGATTAGTCATCACATATTATTTGGTAGTGGTATTAGAGGGAAGCGCATCAATATTGATAACAATGGCTAATGCTTGCTGAGTGGTCACTGCAGTATACACAGAATTCTAGGATGTTTGTATATATTGATTCATTTAATCCTCACAAAAACTATGAAATGGCTGGGAATATATTATTTATTTTGCAGATGAAGAATATGAGGCATAGTAAAGATAAGGAATGTGTTCAGAATTTACAACTAATAGGGAATGGAGCTGGAAATCAACTCAGTCCTCTAGCTTCAGAGTCTTCATAATGGCATAATAAATACATCTCAAATAGGGCTTTAAATTTTGAAGAATCCCCCTTCCTTTTTTCTTCCCCATCTTCCTATCCCCTGACTCTACCCTGTCTTTCAGCAACTGTAATTGAAACACCAGCAAGTGCCAGATAATTCTACATATTGAGAATTATAAGGTAAATCAAATAGGATCCCTAATCATCAAAGTGTTCACTACTCAGTAGGATAAATAGAGTCAACTGCAAGTTAAGATGAGACATTATAATAATAACTACAATGGAAAAGCCCCGTTGGCCCAAGAAACCTGGGAAAGAGATTCCAGAGACAATACTTAGCTTGGCTTTGAAGAATGATTACCAGGTGTACATTGAAGGGATAAGTCATTGTGAATAGGAGAGGCAGTGCGTGTAGAGTCCTAGAAGTTCACCTTCAAAGGCACTCTCTGGAGCAGCAAATACTTTAATGTGACTTCAGTGCACAGATCTGAAAAGTGAGAATATATAAGTGACAGCTATACAATCAGTGGATGTGTGGTTTCTCCTTGGTCACATAACAATCATCATCTTGCAATATTTTTAAATTGTGTGTTCCTTTACAATTTAGATGATAAATATGCTGTGAAGAATCAATTCTGCTCAATATTCAAATCCATTTTTTTTCCAACACTCACATTCACCTTTGTGGTTCTCATGATAACTCATTATTATAACCATTATTGCGATTTTACAGCTCAGCATCTAGAGGCTCAAAGAGACAAGATGACTTGGTGAAATTGGCATTAACACCAAATAGTGACATCAACGTTTTAACTCCTGATTCAGTTCTGTTGTCCAACACCAAACTCTATGACTGGATCATTGCTTTTAACCATATGTTACCAAAACATTAAGGTAGGCAGAGCAGAAAAACAACAGGAGTGTGTCTCTAATGCGTCAATAAGTCACTGTACCAGATTTATATGATTTGCAGATTTCTTGAAATTTAACAAGAATAAATTTGTTTAAATACGAAGTAGCCAGTCAATTAAAAGTGAGAGATCACTTCATTTGATGCCTTGCTTTAATTTTCTGCAGTAATGGCACTTTTTATTCTGACAGTTCTCTGCCAAAACATTTTTATTAGTTAGCTATATATTTTTAAACATCCTTCTTTATTCTTATTTTTATTTTTGAGACAGGGTCTCACTTTGTTGTCCAGGCTGGAGTGCGGTGGTGGAATCATTGCTCACTGCAGTCTTGACCTCCTGGGCTCCGGTTATCTTTCAACCTCAGCCTCCAAGTAGCTGAGACCACAGGAGGATGTCAACATGCTTGGCTACGTTTGTTGTTGTTATTGTTGTTCGTTTGTTTTTTGGTAGAGACAGGGTCTCACTATGTTGCACAAACTGGTCTCAAACTCTTGGGCTCAAGTGATCCTCCTGCCTCGGCTTCCCAAAATTCTGGGATTACAGGTGTGAGCTGCTGCGCCTGGCCAAAAAATCCTTCTGTAGAAACAATAAAAGACAATGCAAGGGGAATGTCAGTTGAGAGATGTTTTAGTCAGCTTGGGCTGCCATAACAAAATACCGCAGACTGGGTAGTTTAAACAACAGAGATTTATTTCCCAGTTCTGGGGTATGGAAAGTCCAAGGTTAATACAGTAAGGTAGGTTTCATTCGGAGGCTTTTTCTCTTAGCTTTTAGGCAACTGCCATCTTGTAGGGTGCTCACATAACCTCTTCTTTGTACATAGAAGGGAAGAGAGTGAGAGAAACTCACTCTCTCTTTATAAGGGCACTAATCCCATTATGAGGGGCCCATCCTCAAAACCCCATTAAAATCTAATTACCTCCAAAGGGCTGCATTCTTCAAATACCTCCACACCAGGGGTTAAGGCTTCAACATGAATTTTGAGAGGACAGTTTTCATTCCATAATAAGGGACAATTTTTCTTGAGTCTTTTGCATTTTTGCATGTTTTTATAAGCAGTGGCAACTGACAGCTTTTTTTCTAGACGATCCTTTCAAAGGTGTTGTTAAAGCAAACAGCTTTAGGAGACAGATAATGTCTACATTTGGAGAAAAGGGTGGTTTTGTTTTTTGTGCAGTTTAATAAAGATATTGTCTCTCTCTGAGACAAGATTGAGCAGATTTGCTTGCAGTCCGTTATAAAGGACTGAGGTTTCCTAAACTTGGGATTTTTCTTCTGTAATACAATCCACTTCATGTGCACGTGTTATGGCTTTTGCTTTGTCATTCTCTGGGAATTAGGAGTAAATAAATTAGTAAAATAAAATGCTGATATCTTGGCTACTGCTACTGCTGTGAGCAATAAACGGTCTTTTCTCTCACTCAGGTCTCATGTCTTTTGCCAACACATCTACATCTATGACAACCTAATTTGTAGCTTGCAAGTAGAGTAAAATCTCAGACCCTTCACAGTTCTTGACAGTATCTAAACCACAAAACAAACAAAAAATGCAAAATAAACCAGAAAACTATGTGTGATCAGACAAAAAAACTTTACATATGAATTTATAAACAACACCTAGGCTAAAGTGAAGTATGGTATTGGTACTGCATTACATATTTTAATGTTCCTATTGTTATTACATCCAAGGCTTTCACGTAACATTACAGTCATAATATCTCAAAATAGTTCAGAGTCATACCAATTTATTCAAGAAGGCCTCATTGTAAGGAGGACAACTTCTCATCCATGGAAATAGCTTGAGTATCAAGAAAATGCTTCATAGATTTTTAACCCAAACTAATTCAATGAAGCATAGGTATTAATTGATTGAACAATTCCTTTATTGAATAAAGTCCATTTATCAGATACATCTAGACTGCTGACAGCTGTGGTGTACTCCTCTGGCAACTGTGGACTACAGAAACATAAAGGACAGAGAAAGTCCCTGTAACAGGGAACCTATCATCTCATCTGGGAGAGAGCAAGCAGTAAGCAAATAAATATGATTTCAGATACTAAAAAGTGCTTTAAGGATAAAAAATATCACAAGGGGCTAGAAAGTAATAGGGGCTGATGGAGGACTTAACATATAGAGGAAGGCCTCTTTGAGAAGGTGATGTGTGAGCAGAGAGCTGAGTGTCCCGGTTGAGTAATATTTGTTGGAAAGAGTCTTCCAGACAGACAAAACCCAGCCAGTCAGGGACAGGAATGAGCAAAATCTGCTCTTGAAAATGCAAAAACCTAATGTGAGAGAATCAAATGAAGCAAGTGAGCAAGTGGTAGGAGATAAAATTGGAGGAGAAGGCAAGGGCCTGTTCATCTGGGACTTTGTCGGCCACAGTAAGGCCTGCACATTACCCTAAGTGTGGGAAACCATTCGCATGTGCACGGGGGATGCTTGACCAGTGAATAGACTGTACCAGGGTGAACATGGTAAGCACTTTAGATGGTTATTGTACCAGTTCAGACATCATAAGAGATGATGGTGATGATGATTATAAGAGGTGATGGGGAGGTACTTAGAAATGGCTATCTTAGGAATATATTTTGATGGTAGTTACTGCAGTATTTGCTGATAGATTGGATGTGCAGCGTGAGGAAAAGGCTTTATTCAGGGATGATTTTCCAGGTTTTTGCCTGAGCAATTAAGTGGTGACTTGGACCAAGCTAGGGAAGATAGGGAGGAGTTAGTTTAGTGGGAGAAATTATGAGTTCTTTTTTTGCCATATAAAGTTGGATTTCCTATAATAGATTGAAATGGGGATGTGAGTGAGCAAGTTCTGGAGTACAGAGGAAGTTTCCAGATAGTGCTCTGGTTACCTACTGCCACATAACACTCCCCCCTCTAATAAAGCTTAGTGGTTTAAAACAACAGCAACATTTATTTTTCTTGCAAACGTGTAATTTGAGTAGGGCTTAATGGGGATGTGTTTCTGCTTCATTTGGCATCATCTGGGGCAACTTGAAGGCTGGAAGCTGGAATGATCTGCAGCCTGTCTTACTCACTTGTCTGGTGGTTGGGGATGGCCATCGGCCATCTGCTGGGGCTGGGTCAGCACTCCCACACATGGCCTGTCCATGTGGCTCCCTGGTTTCCTCATAGATGGTTGTGGTCCAAGGGTGCACATCCCAAGAGAGACAGAACCAGGTTGAAGCTATATTACCTTTCCCAATCTAGCCTCAGGAGTCCCACAGCGTCACTTTTGCTTCTTTCTACTTATTAGAAGTGAGTCATTTACTAAGGCTGGCCCCTATTCAAAGGGAGGGGAATCAGACTCCACCTTTGGTAAGAGGTGTGTCAAAACATTTATGGACTTGTTTTAAAACTATTACAGCTTAAAAAAATATAGATTTGGAAATCACTGGCATATTGCTGACATTTATACCCATTAGAAGAGATGAAATTGCTTAGGGAGAGACTAAAGCCAGAAGAGACAGAAGGCCAAGGACTATACCCTGGAAGATCACCGACATGTAGTTTCTCAGAGTTAGAGGAACCAAAAAAGAAGACTCAGAAGGGGAAGCCATTGGAAAAGGGGGAAAACCAGAACAATGTGGTGTCCTGAAAGTCAAGAGATGAAAGGTGCTTCACGGAGGAGAGACAGCGGTGTCTGATACTGCAGATGACTCAGACAGATCAAGCAAGGTGCAGACAGGGAACTGATGACTGGGTGTTGTGAGGTGGAGGTTGCTGGGACTTTGACAAGACAAGAGGAGTTTGGTTGTATAATGACAACACAAACCTGGTTGGAGGGATTTCAAGAGATAACTGGGAAGTGAGAAAGCAAAGACCACTTTTCAATCTTCTTCCATATGTTCTGTACTGTGCAAGGCCCCATGGCATCATGATATAGAAAGGAAAGGGAGAGAACTTAGGAACAGTATAAGTGTATGGTAAGTCATTTAGATAGAGTGATTATTTATGACTGTAGTTGAAAATAATCCCTAGGGACATATTAGCTTCACTTTTTCCTTCACTAAATTTTAAACGGCTGAACTATCTCATTTGAACACGTAGGTATGATATTCATTGATTCTTAAGACTTTTAAGGTAGTTCTTATTTCCTGAATCTAACAGCAGGAACCTTTCAGCAAATGATTGAAAACAAAGTGAGATATTATTAACTACACAGCAAATTCCCCAAGAAGAGCAGAGACAAGAACCATTTGCATACAAGCACCTTTTCAGTTGTTAAATTGTGTTGAATCTCTTTTACATTTTAATCAGAGAAAAAACAAGCAGTTCAAAATGGGTCTTATGGACATATTTAAGGGTGATTTTTAAACCTATTTTTTAAAACCACATTTTTATATCAATCACATTTTCTAGGTAAGGATATTAATAATAGCCAGTGCTTAGATAGTGATTACTTTCTACTGGTCCCTTACCTAACTTTACAATTTCCAGTTACTCTTTAAAATACTTAATATTTAATTCTACCATAATGCTATGAGATAAGTTTTTCTTATAAACTAGGAAACTGAGGCTCAGAGGGATCAAATGTCTTGCTTAGCGTCAGCAGTGAGAAGCTGGTGGAGCCAGACTTCCTACTGAACAATTTGGCTCAGTGCCTGGGCTCCTAATCACAGGGCATACTGCTCCTCAAAAACATGCTCTCTTACCAGAAATGGAAACCAACCTGCAGGGGCTTTACAGCAAGTGTTTCTTTCTGTTTTTTCTTTCTTTTTTTTTTTTTTTAATTTTAGTGGCCAAATAAAATTTTACTGATGTATTTATGAGGTGTTTTTAAACTCTCAGCCTTGTGGGTGATTTTTTTTTTTTAAGTGTAGAAAAAAATTTATTCCACTGCTCTAATTGAAAGAGGGCAATGCCAATTGCCCCTGAACTTTCAGAGCAGAGAGTTCTGTCTTGAAAGAAGTTTTGTTTAACAGACAAAGACTATGAAGAAAAAGCAATGGCAAAGTTTCATCAGGTGTCGAGTTCTGAGCCAATAGCCATCTATTAGTTCTCAGAAATGTTTAGGATGCCACCTTTCTTCAAGTTAAAATTAAAGGAAAGCCATTAATATGCAATATTAATCATTGCAACCCAGGCCAAAACTTTGTGGGATTAGGATGAGAATCCTGTGTCCAGTCTCTTTGCTTATCAACCCAGTGACAACCAGCTAGAAATAATACTAAATTAAATTCAATAAAAATATATTGCCAGGAGCAGTGGCTCATGCCCGTAATCCCAGCACTTTGGGAGGCCGAGGCGGGTGGATCACCTGAGGTCAGGAGTTTGAGACCAGCCCGGCCAACATGGTGAAACCCCATCTCTACTAAAAATACAAAAATTACCCGGGTGTGGTGGTGTGCGCCTGTAATCCCAGCTACTCAGGAGGCTGAAGTAGGAGAATCGATTCAACTCAGGAGGTGGAGGTTTCAGTGAGTTGAGATCGCTCCACTGCATTCCAGCCTGGACAACAGAATGAGACTCCATGTCAAATATATATATATATACACACACACACACAAATATATATATATACACACACACACATATATGTATATATATATGTATATGTGTGTGTGTGTGTATTTAGCAGCTACTATATACTGGCATTGCTTGTGATCTTTGGGAACCCAGTCCCCCAGGAAGCTGACAGTCACTTTTAGGTGGAAGAAAAACAAGAAAACGGATAATCAGTATAGTAATTATTGTTCAAGGGAGAGATGGGGATAATTTAAGAGTAGCTGATAGTTCAATTAGGCTTTGAATGATAAATATTCATGTTTTATAGCAACTAGGTATGATGGGGCATGACAGACATTCTAAGCAGAAGGAATACGTGAAAAAAGTTTTAAAAGACGTAAAAGTATATGTTTATTATAATACAGTCAAATAATATACAATTAACGAACTAAAGAAATCCAAAATCTCAATGTGTAGAGACAATCACTTCCATGTTTCCATTAGGAGATGGCCGTGAGAATGATACTTGTAGTCTCCCTTCTCACTTGCCCACTCTTTCCTATGAAATGGGAATTGTTTTATCTGATCATGAGCAGACAGAGCTTTAGACAGAGTTTATTTTATTAGGCAAGATGCATTCTTATGTATGCTTATTAGCGCGCATTCTAGAGGGAGATCAGGAGACCCATCACGTGCTGTCCCCACTCCTGGAGCCCAGTACGCACAAAGGGTAAAATTTCCCCATGGAGATGTATGGGTAGCAGTCAACTGGCCAAATTAGACTCTCTCTTGGATGGGTTGTCTTGAGGTGAGATTTTGCGGGAAGTATTGGGAGCTACCTTTGGCTCTAGGACCAATTCAGTCTCTGAATCAGAGACTGAATGGCATATGAATGGCATAAAAGCTTATGGACACTTTGATTTCTACCTGCTTTCTATATATACATTCTTTTGTTTATTTGGTTTTGTTTGTTTGAGGCAGGGTTTTGCCCTGTTGCCCAGGCTGGAGTGCAGTGACGTGATCACAGCACACTGTAGCCTCGACCTCCTAGGCTCAAGCAATCCTCCTACTGCAGCCTCTGAAGTAGCTGGGGACTACAGGTGCATACCACCATGCCCAGCTAATACTTTTATTTTTATTTTTTTGTAGAGAAAAGGTCCTCCCTATGTTGCCAGGCTGGTGTCAAACTCCTGGCCTCAAGTGATCCTCCTGCCTTAGCCTCCCAGTGCACTGGGATTACAAGCATGAGCCATGGCATCCAGCCTGGAGAACCATTTGTGAATCCTGTGTTTTATATTCAATCCACAATTCAAAACCAACTGTTGGACTAGTGCAGTGGTTCACACCTGTAATCCAACACTTTGGGGAGGCCTAGGCAAGTGGATCACTTGAGGTCAGGAGTTCAAAACCAGCCAAAACCCTCTTTCTACTAAAAATACAAAAATTACCTGGGCATGGTGGCACGCACCTGTAATCCCAGCTACTGGGAGGCTGAGGCAGGAAACCTGGGAGGCAGAGGCTGTGGTGGGTTGAGATCGTGCCACTGCACTCCAGCCTGGGTGACAGAGTGAGACCTTGTCTCAAAAACAAAAACAAAAACTAACAAAATACTCTTCTTAGTTGTACTTCTAAAATATTTCTCATCTATCCACTTATCTCTGCCCATCTTCATCACCTGCATCATGGTTCCAGACATCTTCCTATCTGCCTGGGCACTTATAAAGCCCTTCTCATTGGTTTCCTGATTCTACTTGTATCTCTCTTTAATAACCCGGGAGGCGGAGCTTGCAGTGAGCTGAAATCCGGCCACTGCACTCCAGCCTGGGCGACAGAGCGAGACTCCGTCTCAAAAAAAAAATAATAATAATAATAATAATTTAAAAATAAAAAACAGGCCAAGAACAGAGACTTGTGCCTGTAATTCCAACACTTTGGGAGACTTGCTTGAGCCCAAGGAATTTTGTACAAACTCCATTTGTACAAAAAATACAAAAATATTAGCCAAGCATGGAGGCTCGTGCCTGTAATTCCAACACTTTGGGAGGCTTGCTTGAGCCCAAGGAATTTTGTACAAACTCCATTTGTACAAAAAATACAAAAATATTAGCCAAGCATGGTGGCACATGCCTGTAGTCCCAGCTACTTGGGTGGCTGAGGTGGAAAGATTACTTGAGCCTGGGAGGTCCAGGCTGTAGTGAGCCGTGATGGCACTATTGCACTCTGGCCTGGGTGACAGAGTGAGACTCTGTCTCAAAAATAAATAAATAAACAGATTATGTTGTTCTCCTGTTTAACATCCTACAAAACCTTTTCACTGTATTTACAATAAACTCCAAGAAACAAAAGCCATACCTTACAAGACTCTTTTTGGTTCTCTATCCTCATTTTGTACAATTGCTTTTTATTCTTTCTCTACTTCTCTACTTAACGCTAATCTTTTTCCATTTTTGTTGTGGAAACAAGTCAAGATTCTTCCAATTAAAGGCCGCTGCACATGTTGTCCACTCTGCCTAGATAGCCTTCCTCTTCTGTTTGTATGGTTCTCCTTATATCTTAGTTAATATGAACTCTCAGAGAGGCTTTGCCCAAACCAACCTAGGTAAAGTAGCCTTCTTTCCCAAATACAATTATTACCTGTCACATAACCTTTCTATATTTCTCTTCTAGAACTTATTACCAGGAATTATTTTGTAAGTTTATCTGTTCATTGTCTATTTTCCATTATAGCATATTTATTTTTCATCACATTATTCCTATCATGATACTATCATGTATCATCAGATTCCTAGTATCTTTAACACTGCTTGGCATATAGTGTATGTGAAATAAGTATTTGTTGAAAGATTGAATAATCGAAGTTGTGTTTAGAGTTGTGTTTAGATGTTTGAAATATGGATCTCAGAGATGGAAAACAAGTAGGTGATGAGAGGTCCAAAATGTGGTCATAAATGTGAAGAACTGAAGGTTAAGGTACCTCTGTATAAAAAGGCTGGATGGTCATCCACACAGACTATCGCCCCAACTGATGATGGGCCCTGGGTTGGGGAAAGTGTCCAATCTGTGTGCTTTTACTTTTGTCTTTCTTTCTTCAAGTTTCTGGAAAAGCCTTCCCTGGAATGAGATTCCTATTGTTACAACAGACTCGTGGTACACTTTGATTTCCCTAAATTCTGTCATGATTTCCACTTGCTAACTTCATGGATTTTGAGTTCTCATAAACCCAGTGGTGTATTGACTCTGAGTCATAGCATTTGCCAACTTTCACTTTGTAAATATTCCCCATCATGGCAGATTTCAAGCTACCCACATGACATCAGCAGAGGCAAAAAAATTCCTGAAAATATAACTGGTTCTCATGGATTTGTATGAGCTTATTTCCACATACCACTGTGAAGAATTCACATGAAAACTTCCTTCTGATTCCCATCAGATACTCCCTTTTTTCCCCAACTTTCTTTTAAAAACGTTGTTATATTCCCTGGAAGCCATTCATCCTGTTGAATAAACCAAAGAGAATAATAGGATTTCCTCAAGCATATTCATACTCCTTTGACAGCAGAAGTAAGTTTTCCATGAAGCTACTGAAACTTCAGTATCAGGACCCCTTACTTGCATGAATTCCTTCTAACACTTAGGAAGAACCCTAACAATTTTATATTAGTAATTTTAAAAAAAATCCTTTCCTTAAATAACATGTGGGTTTCCCAAATATTCGAAACTTTAAGGCTCTACAAAGTCTGAGTCTGCCCCATAGAGAACATGTAATTGGTTACCACATCATACAGAAAGATGAACATAGCATATATCCTGCGAGTGACTACCACAGTTACCCTGGTTTTTACTTCCTAAGTCTCTTAATGAATTGAACCTGACTGCTGTCCCCTCCCGTACCACTGCCAGTGCTTCTGTAGACACTGCTGCTCTGTGGTGTTTTTTCCATCTCCCTATAACCTTGGCTAATCAGGTGGCGTATGAACAATCTGCAGCCAATATCGAGCCCAGCCTCTTTCAGCAAATCTAGATCATCCATGGGCATCAGATTGTCTCTACAGTTTTCCTATGTGGATGGTCCTAGGCCTATCCACAGGCAATTTAGAGTGATGCAGATTCAAAGTTGGTCGGTGTTTTCTAGATAGTGAGGACTATACTCTCATGACACTAGTCTTCAGGACCAGAGTCACCTTTTACCTTTGAAACTGATGCAAAAGGCAAAGACAGGGTTTTACAAAGTAAAATAATACCTGTACAGATATGACGTCAATAATATTTCTTAAAGTATGAGAATTTAAAGATGTAAAATTGTTAGGCATTTTTAGTCAGATAATTCTTCCTGTAATACTTTCCGGCAATGCCGCATAAGTACATGGAAATATGAACAGTACGAACGTGGATCCAGAAAGCACTGGGTGGGCCAGTCTGGAAAGAGAGGGCGTATTCACCTATAGAAGCATGCAGTTGCGTTTCTGACATAATCAGTTGCCTGAATTCTATGCCCAAACTTAGCTAATACATTTTTGTCTGTTAGCAATTAAGAGTTAATTAAAAGTGTTTCCTGTTTCTTTCTTCGGCATTACCTATAAATCAAATTACAGAAAAGTAAATTTGATTTTGAAATCATTTTGAGATTATTTCCTTTTTTGTATATTTTGCTGTTACGCAATATTTACAGACTTAGAAAAGGAAACTTGAGAAATACAACCAACTGTGAGAAACAAACAAGAAAAACAAAACAAAAAGTAGAAGCAGAACCATGAATTCCAAAGAATACTACATATAAAGCATGAAAAGACAGGTTCCATTGGTTTAAAATTTCAACATAAGGAAAGATAGAATTACTAAGTAGATTTAAAAAAAAGTGTGATTTTATACTAGACAAAGGAATTCTTAGCTTTGTTTAAGGTTAAATGATTTCATTTAGTTAGTATCCCAGTACTTTAAGTGTGACTTAGTTTATCAAATTCAAATTTCATGCAGCTGTTCAGGAACAATTTAGTTCAATAAAGTGAAGCAAATCTATAGTACATTAATAGGTTTCTCCATCATCCATTCTTGAAAACTCATTTTCTCTCCCAACAAGTCCCCGGGTTTCATCCCCCTCTATGAAATTCTATTTAGGGTTTTGTTTGTTTGTTTGTTCTTTTTGCTCAAACTGCAGTTTGTTCTATGCCCTGATAGCACTCATTTTACTCTCATATATCCAAGTCAGCTGTCCTCATCTTTCTTGCCCATTAGGTTACTTTTAAACAGATGCTGTGTCTTATGCCTCTTTGTAACCCATGGTGCCCCCAAACAGAGTTTTAGATATGACAGATAATGTAAGGGAAAAGATGCTTATGAGGTCCTAGATTTTAGAAGATTCCCACTGAGAATGTTAAGTATTAGATGTTTTAAGACATAAAAAGGCAGTAGTTTTTAGGCTTAAGATGAGCTTTAAGCCACATGTCTGGGTTTGAATCCCAGCTTTGCCACTCGCATACTATGTGACTGTGAGCAAATTGCTTAAGTCTTCAGGACATCATTTTGCTCATCTCTAAAATGGGGTAATAATAGTTATTATCTCATAAGCTGATTAAGTATACAAAATGGGACAGACACAAAAATAACTTAAGACCAGGCATGATGGCTCACACCTATAATCTCAGCATTTTGGAAGGCCGAGATAGGAGGATTGCTTGAACTCAAGAGTTTGAGACCAGCCTGGTAACAGTGTAAGATCCCATCTCAAAAAATTTTAAAAAATAGTGTTAAGAAAAAGAGCTTAGAATAGTACCTGGCACATAAAGATGGTATATGTTTGCAATTATTATTAATCATAAATACATATAGATAGATTATTTTACATGAATGCATACCACAGGACTGTGTTCCCATTATGCAAAATGAGAACAATGACTTATAAATAAGACCTATAGCTTGATTCTGATGTTGTGATGATGATATTGGTTATTTTAATTTTTTTCTGTACACTTAAAAAAATTTCTGAGTTATTTACCTACATATATTAGTTTATAAATGGGAAATCTGATATTGTTTCTTAAATAACTGAAGATGCATGTGAGTAAAAGTTTGAAATAGAAAATAATATAATTCAATAAACTTACACTAAAAGTGTTAATTTGACTTAAAATTATGTTGGGAGATTATAAACATCAAACTCTCACTTCAAGCATGGACTGCATCACTGAAGAATATAAAGGGAAACATCTATAGGAAACCTCTGGGAACTTTCTGATGAGCTGATGTTTCACACTGTTATTCTATGGGAATGTTTGATATCTTAAGATGCTGCGATAGTGTTTGGGTTTCAACCTGTTTGTTAAGGATCAACACTTGAAAAAGGAGGGAGGAAGAAGCAGAACTGGGCAAGGAAGATGAACAGTGTTGCAGGCCCACCAAGGTCTTAGTAACCTGGTGAGGATCTCTGGGGTAGGAATTTTCTGTCTGAGTGTCTCAGGCCAGGTCCTGCCTTGCTTAATCACCAAATGTGGGCTACTTTGAATGTTTTACATATATTATTACCTTTAATTCTATGACATTTCAAGGTAAAAATGTTATTGGTTTTATATTTATTTTATCCTTAAATTTTCCGGAGAGGGCACTGAGGCATAAAAAAGTTAAATGTCTCAAGATCACATAGCTAGCAATGTAATCCCAGGCAGTCTGACTCTAGATCCTAACGAAAAAACCTCTACATTACTGTGCTTTAGAGAAAGAAAAGTTGTGACTGTCTTATATGACTTAGGTCACCAGACCTAGCTGAATTTCATTTCAAGATAATAAAACAAATCATAGATTGAATTTTATCAACATTCTTGGTAACGATTCAGTTTGTGAAAATTTATGATGAAATAGGTATGATAAATGAACAGATACTATAAAACAAGTTCCCAAAAGAAAAGGAAGGAGAGTTGTATGCATAAACCATAAATTAGAAACATTAAAAATGAAAAGAATGCTCATAAATTCAAAATAAGTTCACATGAATAAATCTCAACAAAAAATAATTTTTTACCAATATGTTTATGCATTTATGGATAATTACAATAGAATTTTGTTGTATATGGCATTGCTTTCTGCTGTTAAAGAGATTAAAAACAGAGTTAAGATCTGACTCCAGAATTAAGCCGAATACATATTTGCTTCCATGACATAGTTTGAAGAGGACATTGAAGAAAGTTAAATTTACCGAAGTCTTGTTACAGAGATAAGTATTACCGTTCTTACTGATATTATTATTTTAGGATATTTTCAGTAGGTCATTTAATCAACAACTATCTTGGGAGTATCTGTGATGTGTGGGATGCCAAGAAGCCCAAAAGTCTGATCTGAGTATAAAATTCTGTGGTTCTTGATTCAAGTTTGCATCCTCTACACTGGGAGGAAGCTAAATATAAGTGAAGGATTATAGGATTGTATTACTTGGGATTGCTAATGTATTTAGTGGACATTGTTTTTGTGATTATCAAGTTACTCTCCACCATCAATCAGTAGATATAGGGTTACAACTTAGGGTCAGTGGTGGTTTAACAGGACTAAACTCACTCAGGGATACGAGTACCTATATGTCTTCTTAGGAATAATGTTGGAAGAATATGAAGAAGAGAAGAGTAGCTGTGAAGAATCTATAATCTTCACAAAGCTCCAGCAGTATCTTCCATTTTTGCACTGATTTTCTTTCACAGTGTACAAAGTGAAAACAAACAAATGATACCTAGGTGATGAGATGAGGTATTGAAAGACTTGAAGCCTAAGGAATATACCCAAAGATATCTCTACAAGTGTGGTAACATTTTAGATATTTGAAAAGGTGGAAAGAATATACCCCTCACTGTCATTTAGATTATGTTGAGACTGATCCAGCAACTTTAAAACTGAAGCCACTGCTGATGCATTGACTTTTCATGAATCAAGACCCTAGAGAAAATGGGATGAGCTGGATGTTGACATGAACTCCACTATAGGTAACATTTTCTCTGAAAACAGAAAGGTGGTCTATATTCTATTTTCCCCATGATTACAAAACACGATGATTAAGAAAAATAAGAAAAATCAGCAGAATAAAATTTAGCACACCAATATTTAAGATTGCTTACAGTTTAATCATTTTAAAAGTATAATATTTAACTTCAATAATTGATATATCCAGGATACAGTAATCTAGAGTTGAGAGGAAAAACAAATACTGGTTGATGAAGTCCACAAAAAAAATTAACACTTGATTTATCTGTGTTCTATTAAAAAAATACTGAAATTGTTAATAATAGTGAACCCTAACAAATAGGGAACCTTAACAAAAGTAACAAAGGTCAGTTATCTTTAGCCAACCTTCCTTCACCAAGGACATCAAATAGAAGCAGGACATGCTACTTTATAGAACATCTTCTAGTAAAGAGTAACAGTAGCAACATGTCCTAGTTCTCTTCTCTAGTCTTTGCATATTCTTCTTCTTTTGTTCTCCCTGTCTATGTGCCATTTTTTTCTCTTTTCCAACTTGTAATTTTCACATAAAGAAAATAATTATTGCTTCATGGAATCCCATGACACTGCAAAATGAGGAGAGCAGTGGCCCAGAAGGAATGGCAGTAGTTGCATATGTACCACAGTGTTGACATCTAAGTATTTAATTAAATCAGACTTTTCCACAGGGATCAGAGAATATCTAAGACTGAATCTCCAGTTGAAGAACTCTTGAGCAATCACCACAGCAAGGAAACCAAGAGTTAGATTTTTTTTTTTTTTTTTTTAAACAAAGATATTGGGCAAGTAATGTAAAAAAAAAGAAATAGCAATTCATCTTGGGTATTTTAATTCTGATTATAAATAAAAAAAATAATTTAAGCATCTGAAATAGGAAAAGCTGGAGCTTCCTTCCACAGGAATGCAACACTATTCTTGGGGATACAAATCTTGTGGCCGAGACAGTGACAGTTAACATCTGCATGAGGATGCTGGCCACCTAGAGACAAAGCCTGGGAGAGTGATGGGTCAGAGGAACAGAGGAAGGGGCCTTCTTTATCCTCTACTTTTAGTCTTCCTTCTTCTCCATGCTTTAAAAATATTCTTAGCAGTCAAGTTGGGATGCCTATCATTAACCAAATGAAAATGACAGATTCATTTGACTATCACTTTTACTATTGATACATCTCCTCCCATGAGGCATTTGTCTAAAGAATTTTGCCCAGAAGAATAAACCTTGAATAGTTGGATTTCAGTCATCATGAATAAAATGGTGGTAACCCACCTTTGGGTTTTTAATTCAAATCCCTTCACATCTTATAGGCATGATTATATATATATATATATATAAATGCATTATATGTATATGCATATAACCACATTTTATAGATATAAGCCTCACTTGAATTAGCACATTTGCTAATGGTTAAGCAAATTAAATTCTTTTTTATTTGACAATTTAAATATTAGTTTTTCTGAGTTTTCTTTATTTCTTATTTCTTTTTTTCCTTCTGTGAGATGAGTAAGTTTGATGGATTTAAATATTCTTTTTATACTCTGAATAAGTCTGATGGACTTAAATATTCTTTTTATGCTCCTTGTATTCTAGGAGTAGAAAAAAGTTCCTTAAGTATCTAGTAGCTAAAATCCAAAAGTGAAAAATTGGAAGACTTGCTATACTAAAATTAAGGCTGTCTATCCGAAAACAACAAACATATCAATAGACAGACAAGGTAATTGGAATTATTAAATAACAATAAGGGATCATTATCTATTCTACAAAACAAGAATGGAAGAGAAGAAAGCCAATAGGAAATATACGTGTAAGGCAGTGATCTCCAAACTTTTTGGCACCAGGAACCGGTTTCGTGGAAGACGGTATTTTTCCACGGACGGGCATGAGGGAATGGTTTTGGTATAAAACTATTCCACCTCAGATCATCAGGCATTAGTTAGATTTTCATAAGGAGCACACAATCTAGATCCTCACATGCGCAGGTTCGCCTCCTGCTGTGCAGCCTGATTCCTAACAGGCCATGGACCACTACTGGTTTATGGTTCCGGGTTTGGAGTGACTGGTGTAAGGGAAAAGCCTAAATGACCAACAAATATATGGAGAAACTCAAACTCACTGGAAATGAGAAAACAAAATTAAAGTATCAGATAACACCATTTAGACATGAAAATACCAAAATTATAAAAGTTCATAAACAAAATATTGGTGCACATATAGGGAGATGAGTCCTTTTTTGAGTTTTGTTGATGAGAGTGTCAATTAATAGAAACAATCTAAAAAGCAACATAGGTAAGTTAAGCAGATAGATAAGTTAAGTGTCTATATGTTTTAAGATTCAGCAATGCAACTGAATCAAAGCAATAACAGAATTATTTTTAAATAATTCCTCACTCAGCTCCATAAGTAGATGTGCAGGAGGGAGTTATCACGGCATTTTTTTGTGTTATTACGAAACGGAGGTCCTCCTTGGAGTCCTTCACTAGCTAAGGGAGTTGATACATGAAATGGATGCATTTTATGGATTTACATACAGGACTAGAGGCACTGAACCGGGTGTATAAACGACCTCATGGATAGGCTGAATGCGCTGTGTTGAGTGAAAAGATAAAATAAGATTTTAGTACAATTTGTGCAAAACCACATGAGTATAAAAAGCAATGCTACCTACTCACGTGTTTAAATTGAGTATATGAGACAAGATGACTGACAGGTTAAGAATGAGTGGTAAGTGGGAGTAAGGGTTGGGAAGAAAAGGAATACATTAAATGGAGAGGGGTCTTGCCTAGAAATGAGAATGACAACTGAAGGCCTTCAAAAAAAGAAATAAAAATGTTAGTAAATGAGAAATCGTATTGTCAACATCTATGAAAACATCTTACTGTATTTAAAATGAAATTCCAGTAACTTGCCTAGGCCTACGGGGCCCCAGCATGACCAAGGGATCGTCTATCTGTCATTATTCTTTGGCCCTTTTGGCCCTACCTCAGTGCCTAAGACACATCGTAATTTTTTATACCTCAGAAACTTTGTTTATTCAGTTCATTCAGAAGGCGACTTTCTCCTTCTTTGGGCTTGCAGAATTGTCATTTCTTAGGGGAACGATCCCTGTTCATCCTTTCAAAGCAATCCTCTTCCCTTATTTTATTTATTTTGAGACAGAGTCTCACTCTTTTGCCCAGGCTGGAGTGCAGTGGCGCAACTTCGGCTCACTGCAACCTCTGCCTCCTGGGTTCAAGTAATTATCATGCCTCAGCCTCCCGAGTATCTAGGATTACAGGGGCACGCCACGACACCTGGCTAATTTTTGTATTTTCAGTACAGATGAGGTTTCACCATGTTGCCCAGGCTGATCTTGAACCCCTGACCTCAGGTTATCCACCCACCTCAGCCTCCCAAAGTGCTGGGATTATAGACGTGATGTAATCCGGGCCCTTTTCCCTTGGTCTTTATCATAGCTCCTTCTTTGATTCTTTGTTCACACAACAACCTATAGTTCTTTTTTTTTTTTTTTTTTTTTTTGAGACGGAGTCTCGCTCTGTCACCCAGGCTGGAGTGCAGTGGCCAGATCTCAGCTCACTGCAAGCTCCTCCTCTCGGGTTCACGCCATTCTCCTGCCTCAGCCTCCCGAGTAGCTGGGACTACAGGCAACCGCCACTTCGCCCGGCTAGTTTTTTGTATTTTTTAGTAGAGACGGGGTTTCACCGTGTTAGCCAGGATGGTCTCGATCTCCTGACCTCGTGATCCGCCCGTCTCGGCCTCCCAAAGTGCTGGGATTACAGGCTTGAGCCACCGCGCCCGGCACCTATAGTTCTTTTATTTGCCTCTTCACATACCATTTGCTCTCTAACAGTTGGTAAACTCCAGTAGGAAAGAAAATATAAAGGAATACATATATGACATGACAATTATTCATTTGTGAATAAAGAGAAATGAAAATTTAAACATAAATTATGACTTTCCTTCTAAGGTTTTAAAATCCCTATTCTCATCAGCTGATTCTCATAATACTAACCCCCTCCATTATGTGAGAGCTATTTTCCTTGGAGAAACTGAGTCACAAGAGGATTGGTTAAGGTCACTCCATGAGTCAGTAACTTTGCTCGGAATGAAAACCCAGAAGGCTGACTCACTGCATTCTAGGTGGTGAGCGCTCAGCCACAGTCCTCAGCTGCTGTGCCCAGTCAGTCTGAGGTCAGCAACTGATTTAAAGAAATCTTAACTGTCTTTAATCAAAACAGATGCAATTCTATAGATATTGACATGTGTCCTGTGGTATTTCTGTTTTTCTCAGAAGGAGACTATAATAAAACAATCAAAGTATACTAAAACAGTAGGTAAGAGAAAGGATTTTTAAATTTTATTTACATTGCATACATTGTATAAAAAACCAAAAGCCCTTGAAATACCCACACATACGCCACATTTTACCAAAAACAAAATTCTGTGTTCCTCACTACTAACAACTCAAGGGACAACAGCATTTTCCAACTGTGTTATAAATGTTTTTTGTTATAAATGAAGTGAGATGTTTACTTGCTGAAATGAATGCTACTTTCATATACCAAGACCAATTGTATTGATTCAGTCAGTCATTCATTCAATATACATTTATTTAGTGTGTGTTAAGCACTGTGCTGGGTGGCAGGCAGAATCCTTACTCTCACGGAGCTTACATTTATTATTTGATGTGACCATGAATAGATTAAACTCTGCTTGTCCATGAGACGAGCATAAAAGAGTAGACCTATTTCTTTCTTATACTTTTTACTGAAAAATGATACTACTGTTAAAACTTTTTCTTACATGTATTTTTCTAAAATTATTATAGTTTAAAAGTATACTTTACCTGTAGATATTTATTAGTGCTAACTTTTTTTTAAAAGCAAAAGTTATTTGAAAGTATGTGAATTGCTTGCTATACACACTGAAAATAAGCTGCTGTTGTGTGTAATGAAATACGTGGTTTATTGTAGGTCAGAAATAAAAAGTCAGGATCCATTCTTTCATAAGAATGTGAACATTGTAGACTTTTGAAAATCAGACTATGTGTATGGCTATGACAAAACTAAACAGGGCTGAAATATTCAACTATATACACTATGGCCATATAGTATACTGTTAAACCTCACAGTAGATATTCAGAATCCAATGTATTCAAGATCGAGTACAAGTGACTGAGAGTGTAATGAAAAAGTACACATAACAACCAAGTAGAAACCTGGTAATTAGAGAATTGTAGTCTTTCTATGGACAGGAATATATGTAGTTTTTTAATGATAAATTACAATTCAGGATTTGAAACTCATTTATAAAGGGCATGATACTTTTCTGAAAAAATAAGTTTGTAAGATTAGAAAAAGACAAATATCTAAAAATGGAAGACTTTATACTGAAAAGGAGAAGGCCTCCACTTGGTTTTTCATGCAAATAAAATTTCTGTGACTAATGGATACTGGATAACAATATGCTATGTGAAAACCCATATACATGGACAGAATTGAGGCCACAAGTCCTGGTTCACAGTTCTCAGCTTTTAACCACCACCTTATTTTGCATTCCTCTTATTCTCATTTTTGAGGAATGAACACATGAATAAAAACTTAGTAATGAAGTCGTCAAATTGCAGAAACAATTCTGTGAGAGGCAACACTCTATGGTGAAGAGAGATTGGTAGTTAGAAAAACTGTCAAAATCCCAAGGATATATATTTTTCCTCTTTGGATTTCAGTTATCCTATGAATAAGGTAGAAATAATATTTATCCCTTAGAGGAGGTCAATTATGACAATGATGATTGAGGAAGATGATGATGGTGATGACAATGATAGTAATGATTGATGATGGTGGTGGTGGTGGTGGTTGTGATGATTAATTTTATGTGTCAACTGAGCTGGACTAAGGGATGCCCAGATAGTTGGTAAATGTTATTTCTGGGTGTGTCTGTGAGGGTGTTTCCAGAAGAGATTACCATTGGAATCAGTAGGCTGAGTAAAGAAGATCACCTTCACCAATGTGTGTGGGTGTTAGTTAATCCTTTGAGGGCCTGAATAGAACAAAAAGGCAGAGGAAGGGTGAATTTGTTCTCTGCTTGAGCTGAGACATACATTATTTCCTGTCTTGGACATCAGCACTCTCGGTTCGTGGTGCTTCAGGACTGGGACTTAACATCATTGGCTCACCTCACCAGTTCTCAGGCCTTCAGACATGTCTGAAATCTACACCATTAGCTCCCCGGGCATGCAGGTGCTCAAATTTGGACTGGAACTATACCACTGGCTTCCCTGGGTCTCTAGAATGCAGAAGGCAGATAATGGTACTTCTCAACCCTCATAATTACATGAACCAAAACCTTATAATGAGTCTCTTCTAGATATCTTTATGTATCCTACTGCTTTTGTTTCTGTAGAGAACCCTGACTAGGACAGCGGTGATGTCTAACATTTAATTGTGGTTGTCATGTAGCACACTCAGTGTTAGGTGCTGTCCATGCCCTGTGCAATCTAGTGTAGTGGTAATGAGACCACCTTTGCAAAGATTATGACAGTGAGAGAAATCTAACATGGGTGATTTTATTCTGTTTCCATGGGTAGCCTTACAGGCTGGCTGTCTTTGCTCATTCCTGGGCATAGGCCAAGCTAACCACGAGAGGAATTTAGTTTACAGTTTAACTTGGAAGCAAGGATGATAATAGTCTCTCCCTAAAATGAATCCTCTCCTTTTTCCTGAGCTGAAACCACCTTTGTAAGACTAATAAAAGGCCACAGGATTAGGAATAAGGTGGTGGTGGGGGGCGGTGGGGGGGCGGAGGCAAATGCTGCTAACATATAGGTGTAGTTTCTATAATACCTTACTGCTCAGGAGTCATGTGGCCAGAGGTCACAAAATTTATGAGTTCCCCATTGCTCCTGTAGATAACATCACAATTGCAGAACTTAGGATTGTGTTTTAGAGATGTTTTTCAGATTTTTGTGTTCTGACAACTGACTCACTCCATCCAGACTCATGACTTACTACTCAACCCATCTGGTCCTGTGGCCCCCATCCCCCAACACAGCAGTGGACTCAGCACACAAGGACCATTTGCCACACCCCTACGATTGCATCCCCAACCAATCAGCAGCACCCATTTTCTAGACCCCTGCCCATCAAACTATACTTGAAAAACCCTAACCTCTGAGTCTTTGGGGAAGTTGATTTGAGTAATAATTCATCTATTAGCATGGCTTGCCTAGCATTAATTAAACTCTTTCTTTGCTGTAGTACTAAGGTCTCAGTAAATTGGTTTTGTCCGTGCAGCAGGTAGAACGAACCCATCAGGCAATTACACTAAGAACAGGAGCTTTGATAGAAGTCAGAGAGCACGGTCTCAGTAGTGGCCTGCATCTAAACCTCAGATTCTTTACACAATGAATATAGGCGTGCCTCTAAATCTCAGTTTCTTTATACAATGGGTATGGTGGCTCACATCTGTAATCCCAACACTTTGAGAGGTTAAAGCAGGAGGATTACTTGAGTCCAGAAATTTGAGATGAGGCTGGGCAACATAAAAAATAAGCATTAAACTGGGCATGGTGGTGGGTGCCTGTGGTCCAAGTTACTCGAGATGTTGAGCACCCAAGGTAGGAGTATCCCTTGAGACCAGGAGGTTGAGGCTACAGTGAGCTGCATTCATGCCATGCATTCCAGCCTGGGTGACAGAGTGAGATCCTGTCTCAAAAAAAAAAAAAAAAAAAAAAAAAAAGTGGGGGGTTCTAATCAGTATATCATATTCTTAAATTTTTTGGTAAAGACCAAGTTAAAAAAAGATGTATGTAACCAGCCCACCAAAAAGCTTGGTATACATTGGATCCCTTTCTTCCTTCTTGATATAACACTTGAATACTTGTAGCCACATCTGATTCAATGAAGAAAAGTTATTAGACCTAACACTGACCCGGATTTCTTTACGTGTGGGGAGAATCACTCACCCCTCCAAAATAAAGAAAAAAAGATAAAATAAACACACAAAACCCAGAGACGTTATGGGCTTAATTGCATTCCTTCCAAATTCATATGTGGAAGCACTGATCAACAATACTTTAAAATGTTAAATGTGACTATATTTGTAAATAGGACCTTTCAAGAGGCAATTATAGTCAAATGAGGCACTTAGGATGAGGCACTGATATCTTTATGAGAAGAGGAAATTGACAGCCTGGGCAAGAAAATGAGACACTGTTGTTACAAAATTTTTTTCAAAACTTAGCCAGGCATGGTGGCATGTGCTTATTATAGTCACAGCTACTTGAGAAGCTGAGGTGGGAGGAACTCTTGAGCCTGGGAACTCAAGGCAGCAGTGAACTATGATCATGCCAATGCATTCCAGCCTGGGAGACAAAGTGAGACCTTGTCTCAAATTAAATAAATAAATAAATAAATAAATAAATAAATAAAAATAAAAGGAAACTGAGACACACATTGAGAGGCACCAGGGGCATGCACAACCACACAGCAAAGACCATATGAAGATATCATGAGAAGACTGCCATTTGCAAGCCAAAAAGAGAGGCCTCAGAAGAAACCAACTCTGCCAATACCTTAGTCTTGGACTTCAGGCCTCCAGAACTGTGAAAAATACATTTTCCTTCTTTAAGTCATCCAATCTGTGGTATTTTATTATAGTAGTACTAACAAACGAATACAAGGAGTTTCCCTAACTTCAAGGGGCCAGATTGTCCAATCACAGCCTGTGATTGACTCATCTGTTTTACCAATGCTGTGTTGGGGGCACAGGGTTCTAGAAGTTTACCATACAAATTTCACATACAATCCCAGAGGCCTGCTTTTCTTTTGCCCAGAAGACTGTATTTTTGTGAAGTGAATATCTGTGTGATCCATTTTTTGCATATGCCAGTGATTTAGAAACGTACATTGAGTGAAGCCAAGCATAGAATGTGTTACCAAGGAAAAGTGGATACATATTGTTGAACAAATGGATAGAAATGGAAGGAGGTACCCATACTTTCATTCAGCACAAGGTATCTCCTATCTATGATTCTTTATAAGATTTTGATATGGTTTGGCTCTGTCCCCACCCCAGTCTCAAATTGTAGTTCCCATAATCCCCATGTATCATGGGAGGGACCTGGTGGGAGGTAATTTAGTCATGGGGGTGGTTTCTCCCATGCTATTCTCATGATAGTAAGTTCTCATAAGATCTAGTGGTTTTATAAGGGGCTTCTCCCATCACTTAGCTCTCATTCTTCTCTCTCCTGCTGTCTTGTGAAGAACATGTTTGCTTCCCCTTTTGCCATGATTGTAAGTTTCCTGAGGCTTCCTACGTCCTGCAGAAATGTGAATCAATTAAACTTCTTTCCTTTATAAATTACCAAGTCTTAAGTATGTGCTTACAACAGCGTGAGAATGGACGAATACTGTAAATTGGTACCGAGAGTGGGGTGCTGCTATAAAGCTTCTACCTGAAAATGTAGAAGTGACTTTGGAACTGGGTAACAAGCAGAGGTTGGAAAAGTTTGGAGGGCTCAGAAGAAGACAGGAAAATGTTGCCAAGCTTGGAACTTCCTAGAGACTTGGAGGGCTCAGAAGACAGGAAGATATGGAAAATTTTTGAGCCTCCTAGACACTTGTTCAATGGCTTGAACCAAAATGCTGATAGTGATATCGACAGAAGTGGTAGTATATGGAGATGAGGAACCTGTCAGAAACTGAAGTAAAAGTCACTCTTGCTATTCAAAGAGACTGGTAGCATTTTGCCCCTGCACAAGAGATCTATGGAACTTTGAACTTGAGAGAGATGACTTAGGGTATCTGGTAGAGGAAATCTCTAAGTGGCAAAGCATTTGAGAGGGAGCAGAACAAAAAGTTTGGAAAATTTGTAGCCTGATGATGTGATAGAGAAGAAAAACCCATTTTCTCGGGAGAAATTCAAACCTACTGCAGAAATTTGCCTAAGTAAGAGAAACCAATGGTTAATCACCAAAACAATGGGGGAAAATGTCTTCAGGGCATGTCAGAGACCTTCATGGCAGACCCTCCCATCACAGGTCTGAAGGTCAAAGAGGGAAAAACGGTTCTTTGGCTGGGCCCAGGGCTCCCCTGCTCTTAGCAGCCTCAGGACATGGTGCCCTGTATCTCAACTGCTTCAGCTCCAGCCATGTCTAAAAGGGGCCAGATGTACAGCTCAGGCAATTACTTCAGAGGGTGCAAGCCCCAAGCCTTTGTGGCTTACACGTGGTGTTGGGCCTGTGGGTATATGGAAGTCAAGAATTGAAGTTTGGGAACCTCTGCCTAGATTTCAGAGAATATATGAAAAATATCTGATATCCAGGCAGAAGATTGATGCAGGGACTCATGGAGGACCTCTTCTAGGGCAGTGCTGAAGGAAAATTTGGGGTGCTAGCCCCCACACAGAGTCCCCACTGGGGTACTGCCTGGTGGAGCTGTGAGAAGAGGGCCACCATTCTCCAGACCACAGAATGGTAGATCCACTCACAGCTTGCACCATACACCTGGAAAAGCCACAGAAACTCAATGCCAGCCCATGAAAGTAGCTGGAAGAGGAGCTGTATCCTGCAAATTTACAGGTGTGGAGCTGCCCAAAGCTGTGGGAGACAACCTCTTGCATCAGTATGAACTGGGTGTGAGAAATGGGGTCAAAGGAGATGATTTTGGAACATCTCCTTTGTGTAAAAAATCATTTTTAACATTTAAAGCCTGCCCTATTGGACTTTGGACTTGCACAGGTCCTATAGCCCCTTTGTTTTGGCCAATTTATTCCATTTGGAATGGGTGTATTTATTTACCCAATTTGTCCCCCCATTGTATCTACGAAGTAACTAGCTTTTGATTTTACAGGCTCATAATTGGAAGGGACTTGCCTTGTCTCACATGAGACTTTGGATTTGGACTTTTTAGTTAATGCTAGAATGAGTTAAGATATTGAGGGACTAATGGAAAGGCTTGTGTTTTGAAATGTGAGGACATGAGATTTGGGAGGAGCTAGGGTAGAAGGATATGGTTTGGTTGTGTCTCCAACCAAATCTCATCTGAAATTGTAGTTCCCATGATCTCCACATGTCATGGGAGGGACTCGATGGGAGGCAATTGAATCATGAAGGTGGTTTTTCCAATGCTATTCTTATGATAGTAAGTTTTCATGAGATCTGATGGTTTTATAAGGTGCTTCCCCATTTGCTTGGCTCTCATTCTCCTCTCTCCCGCCACCTTGTGAAGAAGGACATGTTTGTTTCCGCTTCCTCCATGATTACAAGTTTCCTGAGGCCTCCCCAGCCCTGCAGAACTGTGAGTGAATTAAACCTCTCTCTCTTTTATAAATTACCCAGTCTTGGGTATGTCCTTGTAGCAGCATGAGAATGAACTAATACAGGTCTTATATTAATGCTTTATTTGTTGAAAACATTCATACTTTATTATCTTCACAGAAGAGATGTATTTTGACTTCTACATTTGTATGAAAGCCCCTAGGCATCTAAGCTTTCACAAGATGCAATACAAAAAACCAAGCAAGCTACTTTAAAACAATGGCTATGACAAAACACATAGGGAGAACAGAACAACTTGGTCTGTGAAATTAGGATTGTTTAGAATGCATTAAGGTCACCAGTGGAACAAGTCTCCAGAGGAGTAGCAGGAAAGAAAAACACACACACACAAAATAAGTTATCATAGAAGACACCAAAGATATTATACAAATTCTCAATAATTATTGTTTTTGCCTAATATTGAGCAGATCTATTAATAGGCACCCAGGCTATAACCATATTTAGTTATATTCCTAATGCTTCGTCCTCTTGGTGTCTCTTTGCACATGCCATTTCCTTTTCCAGGAATGCACTCCTTGTCATTGCTCCCTAGGCAACTTCTCATTTCTTCGAGATCCAGATCTCTGTCCCGTTCCCTGTGGTACATTTCCTGACTCTTTCAGACAGCTCTGTCATTCCCTGAGCCACACCTTCTATCCCTCTTGTTAGCAAAACACTGTCTACACCTTTACCATGATCCTTAGCACACACTGTGCCATGACTTCATGTGATAATATGCCCATTTTCCCTAGCAGATCAGGAAACACTTGAAGGTGCGGACTCTATTTAATTTCCTCACTGCCTCACTCTGTGCCTGTAGAATGAATATAGACATTCAATGTAAGTTCGAAAACAGTCATTTTCAAATATACATGGAAGTATATATTTCAAATATAACATATATGTATATATTTCTGTATATATAATATATAATAATATATATACACATATAGCCTTAGTATATTCTTACTGAGAATTGAAAAAATTCAAATTTTGAAGAATGATAGCAAGCAAAATAGGAGCTATCATTGAGGCCTCCTCTCCCCCAGAAGTAGCATTGCCAACTGTTTGACCATCTTTCTCATGGTCTTTCTAATTATTTACCTACAAATAGATGTGCATACATCTTTCTTCTTTCTTAGGTAACTAGTATTTTACTAAACCTACTGAAACTACAACACTCTTTTTTCACTTAACAATATTCATGTAGCTATTTTCACTTCAGTAACTCACTTTTATCAGTAACAGGCATGTTTAAATAACCACTTACCCATTAATGGCCATTTAAGTTCTTAGCTCTTTTTATTTGTTTGCATGCTTGGTTTTGCTAGCACAGCTAATGAACCAGTGATCATCTTTGTGCCTATATCTTTGAGCACATGTGCTAGCATCTATTAAAAATAGATCACCAGAAATGAAATTGTTCCAACAAAGAGATGTACATTTAAAATACAAGTATACTTACAATTTTCTTTCCAAAGAAGTTTCGCTAATTTAGACTGTACTTGAGAGTATGAGAATGCTCTTTTCAATGAATTCTAAGCAATGCTTAACATTAGCAATCTTTGAATTTGTGCTATTTTGGTAGGAAATACTATGTCATTAAAGTCTTTTATTTTCCTAATAGTGAGAGTGAATATAATTTCAAATGTCTATTTAGCATTTATATTTCTTTTGGAATTGTATTGTTAATATTTTTGTCCTTTTTTTTTTCTCTTTTGAGACAGAGTTTTGATCTTGTTGTCCAGGCTGGAGTGCAATGGTGCAATCTCGGCTCACCACGACCTCTGCCTTCCGGGTTCAAGAAATTCTCCTGCCTCAGCCTCCCTAGTAGTTGGGATTACAGGCATGCGCCACCACGCCCGGCTAATTTTGTATTTTTAGTAGAGATGGGGTTTCTCCATGTTGGTCAGGCTGGTCTCGAACTCCCCGCCTCAGGTGATCTGCCTGCCTCAGCCTCCCAAAGTGCTAGGATTACAGGCATGAGCCACCGTGCCAGGCCATTTTTGTCCATTTAAAATCTAATAACTTAACAATTTTTTAGTATATTTTTAGAGGCTCCTTACATAGTCTGATATTAATTTTTTTTTTGTTAGATGAGTTATAGATGTTTTCTCCCAAGCGTCACTTGAGTTTTTATATTTGAATAATGTCTTATAAAAGTTTTTAAAAATGTATTTTTTAACACAAGGTCACATGTATTAGTTTATTTCTTCTACTTTCTGGAATTTTAAAATATAGCTTAGAAAGGCTTACAATATCTCAAGTTATAAAAATATTCTCCCATATTTTATTTATGTCTTATAGCTTAACTTTGTTACATTTAACTTTTTTTTTAGTGTTTATTTGTATATTATTTGATATGGAGGGGGTCTAATTTAACAGTTCTCTAAATGAACAAACCATTGTCACAAACCATCCATTATATTGCCCTTATCTTTCCCTTACTGATTTGAGATACCACCAGTTTTCATATATTAAGAACATATATAGGTGAATTTGCATACCCTATTCTATTACCTTCATCTATTTCTTTATGTCTGCACCAAATACAACAATGTTTTAATTACTTTAACTTTATAGAATCTTGAAGTCTTCTTTCATTCTTTTTAAAAATGCTTTTAGTATTAAAGATTTATCTTTCCATGTGACCTTTAGAACTAGTTTGTCAAGTTTTATTTTTAAAAATCAAAGTAAGATTTTATTTAAAATTCCATGAATTATGGAGTGAGTTGAGGAGTATCAATTTATTTATGAAACTGAGTTTTCTCATTTAGAAACATGTCTCTAACTGTTTGATTTGGGGCAAATCATTTAATTTATCTGCACATTAGTTTCCTCATCTATGAAATGGGAATAGTAACAGTGTTGACTCAAAGGATTGCTATGAAATGTGGATGAAATTAGATAATATAAGGAAAGGCTGCAGTACATTACCTGATATTTAGTAAGTGCTAGTAAATAATATTGTTTTTATTATTACTGTAATTATTATTAATCAATTAGACTACTCTGTTTTCCATTACTATTTTATAATTTTCTTAATATATATATATGGATAGGTCTTATGTATTACCTATTAGATTTAAATTCAGGTATTTTATATTTTCTAATTGATATTGTGGCTCTATGCATTGATTTTAAAAGGTGATATCATAACTAGGAGTGTTTAATAACTCTTACTACTTTTACTGGTTTTCCAGTGAATTTCTTAGAGTTTAAAATGAAAAATCATTGTGTCTACAAATGCTTTCTAAAACGTATGCTTCAGATTTTACTTGTCTCATTGAATTGGCAACGGTCACAGACTCAAATCTCTATCAAGGCCAATTAACATCAATGAGCGAATTAGGAGCTGAGTCAAAAGGAAGAAAGAGGTGAGAACTTGTTGTAAACTGGGGAATGCACTCCCTGTCTAAAGACATAACAATATGTTGAAGAGGCCAAGCAGAACAGATCCACAGGCTATGTTTGGTCCAAGGAATGCCATTTTTTTTGTCTCCTGATTTACAAAGTCATCACACTAGATTAGTCGTACTCAATGTGTGAACTGGATAATTCCTGGGAGTTCTCAACAGCCTTTCAAGGTCAAAACTATTCTCCTAATAATATTAAAACATTATTTGCTTTTTTACTTGGTCAATATTTACACCAAAAAACAATTGGCTTTTTAGTACAAAACAAGGCAGTGGCTCTAAACTCCTAGCAGTCATTGCATTTTTTATTGCCATATGCCCACAGAGTGAAGAAAATGGCCAGTTTCACTGAAATATATTCTTGATGAAGCAATAAAAATAATGGATTTTATTAAATCTCAACCCTTGAGTACACCTCTTTTAATATCCTATGTGAAGAATTCGGAGTATGCATAAAGCACCTCTGCTGCAATAATGGTTGTCTTGAGGAAAAGCACTTATGCAGTTGTTTGATTTACTAGCTGAACTAGCTCCTTTTTTCTTTTTCTTTCTTTCTTTCTTTTTTTTTTAATGAAACATCATTTTTCCTTGAAAAGGGGCAGCAGAGAAACTATGGTGATTGGGACTTGGGTGTTTGAGACTCGGGTGTTTGAGAAATTTTTTCAAAAGTGAACAAAGTGAGCCTTTACACCAAGGAAAACATCTGACAGGACTTGCTACCAATGATAAAATTCAAGCTTTTAAACAAAAATTAGAATTTTGGAAAGCTTCTAACCAACACTAGGAGCTTCCTGATACTAAAAGATTTTTTTTTTATGAGTTCAGTGGTGATATTAATGAATTTTTTTGACATCGTATCATGAAATGGCTCAGTGTTTAGATCTGCATTACTCAGTGACTCAATATTTTCCATAAAACTAGTGAACAATGTTACAAAACCATGCATAGGCAAAGGATTCATTCAAAGTGAAATATAGACCAATAGATTATAACAGAATGTCAAAAGTTCACTGACAAGTTTTCAGATCCCACATTGCAACTAATCTTTAAGAACCTATAGGTTGTTGAATTTTAGTGTAGTATCAAAGAAGAATATTTACAATCATCCAAAAAGACTACTCTTCCCCATTCCAACTACATATCTGTGTGAAGCTAGATTTTCTTCATTTACTTCATCTAAAACATTGCAATATTGCAATAGATAACAATGCAGAAACCAATATGAGGGTCCATTATCTTACATGAAGCCAGACTTTACAAAATGTTTCACAATAAAAAATGTAAATGAAACTTTTTTCACTGTTTTTTGAAAAACACAGTTATTTGTGACAAAATTGCTTTTTATATTAACTGAAAATCATATCTGTAAAATCACTCGTGATTTTATTGTTTTTAATGTATTAATGAGTATTTTAAAAATCTGTTTTAATTTCTAATATAGTAAATAACAGTAAAAATAAAACATATAAACCAAAGCTCTTGGGCATTCTCAATAATTTTTGAATGTAAAAGAGTTCTGAAACCAAGACATTTGATAAGTGTTACACTAGACTTAGTTTATAGATGTATTTATATTTTTAAAAGATAATTGCTTTTAAAACATTTTTGTTGCTATTCTAGGGATGCATTGTAGTTGATTGAAAAACTGTTATGAAAATTTGTGTCCCATTTATATTAAAGGAAAATTAAAACAAAAGATAGCCAGACATGATGGCAGGCACCTGTAGTCACAGCTACTTGGGAGGCTGAGGTGGGAGGATCACTTGAGACATGGAGGTTGAGGCTGCAGTGAGCTGTGATCATACCACTGCACTCCAGATTGGGCAACAGAGTGGACAGAGTGAGACCTTGTTTAAAAAAACAACAAAAAAAATCATATTTTTGTTATTTTCTAGCTTTCAAAACCTGTTAATGCCTACAAAAAATAAACTCTAGGTTGACCTTTATTTTTAAAAACATAAAACACATTTATAATGTAAAATCTATCAGTGAAAACTTTATCCTCAAGAAAATGATTTTGTATTACTATATGAACACACAACTTTTACTATTATTTCATTAAAGAGAAGGAAAGAACCAGATGAATCAGGCATGGGTTGTATGGCAATAGAGAGGAAAGGCTTCCTATATAGGCCACACACCAAGAACAAGTGTCACTCCATACATAGTGTAATTTGCAGAGCAGAGAGCAGTCTTCCAGTTCCAAATACTCTCCTTTTTACTTGGGTATGTGTGTGTGTGTGCATGTGTGTTTGATGGAGGGAATCCAGAAAGTGAAATTTAAGTGAATTTTGCATCACGGAATAGATAACATGGGATATTAATTGAACACTATACATGGGTATTAGTGAATACCTTAATTAGTTACCTACTAAGAAAGGAAGATAATAATGTTGTAGTACTTTTCCTTAGTTCAGCTAAAGACAGGGTTCTTTGTCCCATGGCCACGAAAATTCAGGCTCACAGACAATTTGAATGGTGAATAAGACAGAGTTTTATTGGGTGAAAAGGGAAAAAAGGGGGAAACAGGATTCCTGCCTTGCCAGAGTCCCTGCTAGAGCACTTCCCACCCACAGCTTGAATCCCAGGTTCCGCACAGGAAGAGGAGGGGCCAGAATCCTCCCTGCTCCACCGTGGTGCGCATACCCAGCGACACTGGGAGTTTTTCTGGGGACCCAGCACGACCTGGCTGTCTCAGTAAGAGAGTTACCACAAAGAGAAAGTTGTAGAAGAGAAAAGTAAGTACATGGGAGCTGACTGCAACACTAAGAGTACAATTGTTACTCTTCGGTCATTTGTCTAGGACCTATCCTTTTTACTTTGCTCATGTTGGTCTTTTAAACTCCATCCACTGACGCAGGATATCAGGAGGTGCCTACTAAGGCTGGGAGTCAAGTGTGTTTTCTGGCCCCATTAACCCCTGCCCTACTACTGGACACAGCCCCTTTCAAGATATGGGCTTGCGTAGGTCCCCTGGCCAAGAATCAGCCACTCGTAGTACCACAACTTACTAAGGAAAACCATGCTCTTCCCTTTTGCTTGAATCTGTAAATCCTGTCACCAGCACACTGCATTTTTAATAGTAATAAGAGTCAAAACAAAGGGAAAGTTCAGTGGGTAAAAGGTCTCTGACAAGTCTCTCGCTCCTGATGTAACCCTAGCTTCCTGTGAAGAAATATTTTTCTCTCAAATAAAAAACATCAAAAGCACAGATTTTCAGAAATAGATATTTTTCTACACTTTGGCAATTTAACATGGTCTAAAGACTACTAAGAAAAATTTTACTTACTATATCCTGGATTACAGAGAACTCAGAGTTGAGAAGGAAAATAGCATTACTGAATATTTTAAAAGTCATAGTACTTCAGCTGACTCACCCTGAAATATTTTTGACTGGTTTATGTAATATAATCAAATAACTCATTGTAAATTGGGCTATAAGTGTATTGATATGAAATTAAATTTTCACCAAAGTTTTCCTTCAGTGAAATGTAATCGATTGTAATATTGATAAAACTTTATAAATATATGTTGGTAATAATACCTTTGGAATTATATGCCACCATTTTGTTAAAGAATTGAAATAATTTTATCTTTTGCGTGGTAGTTATTCTCATAACATGCTCGAGCCATTTAAATGCATTCAGATGTTTAAAATTATTTGGTATTTCCCCTTAGATATCACCAAGCTTAATATTAAGAACTAAAGCGAAATGACATTGTATTACATCTAAATTTATAGACAATTTCTTTTCTGAGCATAATTGAGCAGAAAAAGTAAAATTTGAGATTAGGAAGTTTCCTGCATACTTTGCACAATTTAGAAAAATGATTGACATTTTGCAAATTTCAAGGTTTACTAAATTTACCAGAATATTTACTGGAATGTTAACCTAGCCTACCATTAGAAAGTATACCTATTATGTGCTTTTTTTAGTAGTCAGAATGAAAACATTTAGAATAAATATTTTAGGTACCATCACAATATGTAAAAATGTATTGTGGAAAATGCTCTACAAAGTAAAATCTCATAGTGACTCATTCTCTATTACTATTCTATGTTAACTTTTTCTAAATAAAGGACTATTTTGAAGTGAGAATCTGCTTTGCAAGAGAGAAAATCAAAAGCTTCTGGACTTAGGAAAGCACTTTTAGTCAACATGATAATCTTCTGTTGTGCAGCTCTTGGAGGTCACTCAGCAGACCCGTCATGACAACCCAAGGCGCATTCCAGAATTTGGCTGTTAACCAGCCATCAGCGGTTCAGAATATTCCTGACAGGGAGCACTGACTGTAAAATCACCTCCACGTTTTCATCAATGGTATCCCTAACTGCAGAAGTTTGAGGTGCATTATAAAAAGCATTGGTAATTCCCAGACAGAAAAGGGTGCACCATTCACTCTATCCAGAGGTTGCAAGTTGTCATGAAAAAGTTCACTGTGAGTCCAAGGATTTCAGTTCAAGTCTCAGTGTGGGTATTAACTAGCTACATGGCTCTGGAAGAGTCTTATCTCTCTGGTTTCTTCACATGCATCATCTAGGAGTAAGAGATTGGGCCAGTGGACCCAGGACATTTCTACTGGTGACCTTACTACAGCTGTAGTTACTTTGAGAATTTTTTTTTTTTTTTTTACTAGCATGAATATATATCACTATTTTTAAAAGAAAACAAAACAAAACGTTAACTTTTAATAATGGCTAGAAAGGCAGAAATTCTGAAAAAAAAAAAAGATTGATTGTGATATTTGAGAGACAAAACACATACCTCACATAGAAACATTGAATTGCTAATTCATTTTCTTTTTCATCGTCCCTCTCCAGTGATCCTTCTTTAGTTTTTACCAGGAATGTACGGTATGACCAAAATTAACAAAAGCTCTCTGCGCATGGTTAATTCCTAGCCAGTGATCAAGGGTGAAATGCAAGGACCGTGTATTAAAGGGTCAGAGCAGTGTGTCAGGGGATGGTCCACAAAGCCCTGGGACTCTGTGACCCGAAGTTTGTTTCTTTGTAAAGTTCAAAAAGAGACTCAGTGAAGTGCTAAATAACAAACTTATCCACGGGTGCCTGAGAATGGATTTACTCCACAGGAAATTAAATCAGAGCTATTGAAGGCTTGAGTTCAGCTTTTTTTTTTTTTTTTTTTTTTTAAATCCAGTTTCTTATAACATAACCTAAGGCCTATTTTCATTGCACCACTCACGTCTTTATTTGTGCTTATGGAATGCTGATAATCTTAAGCATTTTTTTTTAAAGATTAAAAAAGGTATAAGAGCATTTTTAAAAGGTTAAAAAAGATATGTATCATGAACAAAGTTTTGTATTTGTTTTTTAAATAAAACCTTAGTGTGAAAAACAAAACAAAAAAGCCACACAAAAACAACAGCAGGAGCAAACCGAAGATTCCGTACCTGAGACAGAGAAGAACTAAAATATATAGCAGCACATTTCAAGATACTATATGGTAGAAGATCTCCCTTAGATTAATGTGGCATTTAGTACTTTGTTGTATGGACAGGAATGCAGCATATTTTTATTACAAAAATAAGGAGCTGTTCGGGTTGTACTTTTTAGTCTCAAAATTGGAAAGGTAAAACCAGTAAAGATGATAGAGCATAAAATAAAACTCTGTGCTAAATAGAGTTTACATTCTAATTTATAGGTTTACTTGGAAACATTTATTCTTGATAAAGGAGACACCTCGCTCTAATTTTCCAACTGTATTGGGCAAGAACTATTAAAAAAAAGAGAGAAAAGAAAGGAGAAAAGATTGTGAAAGAATCTTCCAGTAACAATAAATTCAAGCAGAATTTAAAGTGTTGTTGTTGAGATGAAAAGCTAATAAACAACATATAGTTCTAGGTTCAATTATGCCCTATTAAAAAAATTCAATCATTTTCTCTTGATTTTGAGTGAGAAATGCTCTCTCTGAAAGTGTTTGTCACTGTTGAAGACCTTTTCCTTGCTTTCCATTTTATTACCTGTTCTTATTTTTTTTTCCAATTGCCTAACCTTTCCTTTCACAATTTCTTTTCCTGGCTTTCCTCCCTCTTCTACCTCAATTTTTTTCTGTGGGCATTTAAAGTCAGGGTCAGTCTCCAAAGTCTCCATTGGCACTTTAAATACAAGTCCCTGCAGGGGCAAGTGTGGGTGGGCAGTGAACAAGGAGAAGCTGAAAAAGCAGCCAGGCTGCAGACCAAGGAGAAGATGAGCTAGACTCACATAGTCAAACAAATGAAAATCCCCAGAGAGAGTGGTAGAGTGACATGGCACCCTGGTTCTAGCCAGCTCCCCTATTTCCTCTATTCCAGTCCCTCTCGAAGTGGCCTCTACTTCCTTTCAGTTCCAATTCAGTCTCTCCAATACCTTTTTTTTTTCCTTTCTGCAGTTCTCTCTTTGCTATCTTTGTGTACATTTTTGAAGTATAGTTTTTCCAAGGTGTACTCCTGACTCATGGTGCTAGAAAAGTAGTTTACTTATCCTAGAGGAAACTGACATTTAAAGGAATCCTCTATTAGAGATGTGTGGCCACATGTTATCGTCACTTTAGGCAAGTCACTTAACCTTTGTAAACATTAATGTCCTCAGTTGTAAAATGGGGATACTAATATTCACATGCCTCGCTGGGTGGTTGTGACATTTACAAACAAACCCTATTAACACATTGCATGGATGTTAGCTATTATTACTATAGTAGATTAAAAAATTCTCAGTTTTATAAAAATTGAGATTTTTCTACTTGAACTCTGCTTTTATTGGAAAGCATCCCTGTATTTTTGAAAAGGCAGAAGTCCCACAACTTGTTTTATTTTAACCAGTCATTCTCTTGTCACCTGGCAGTGTTCAGTGATCACTGAAAAATCCCATCCAAGAAGATCTATGAAACTAATATCTTGAATCTAAAATTTAAAAAACAACTATTTTTACCAAAAGATGTTCACACAGCTCAATGATTATAACATTTCAGTCAGGCTAAAGCAAGGTCAGAAAGAAACCTACAAGGTAAACAAAGCAAAACAACTAAAAAGTTGAGTCTTTAGGCCTATTGCCTATTGCAGCAAATTTTGAAAGCAAGCCAATTATTAGACAAGAATATAATCGAAAGTAAAAAATACAAGATGAATGATATATGTGTTCTATTGACAGTATCATTAACAAAACACACATAGCCATTAAGGTAACATATTAGTAAGAAAGATTCCCTCTACTGATGGTGTTGAGCTTACGTTATTCATCTTTGCTGCTGGTTGCCAGTAAAGATTTACATGAACTTCTAGATGCAAAATGTGCCAGGCTATGGCATGCATGCATGCGTGTGAGCAAACACCCACCCACCCACACACACACACACACACACACACGGGCCCCAAGATTTACAAATCTAGTGGTGTGGGCCTTTAGAGTCACTCACACAGCCATTTCCCCTCAAGGCCGTCCATGATTCCAAGATAGCTGAGTTGGGTGCGGAATTAATACCTACTCCTAAATTGGCCAGAACCGACATTACCTTTTACTTGTATCTCTCCTTGGTTGCAGCTTCCCTAGTATCACGATAAATATGTATAGATGCAAATGTTTTTGCCTTTAACGCACTGCCTGATCAATAGTAGATAAAGCAGAAATAGAGTACATTTGTTTTAGTCATTTTGAACCTCAAAGAGAAGGCATGATGCCTTCTAAATCCTTTTATTGTAGAAGGCTCTTCTACTACTATTGATATTTATATATTCAAATGGTTATGTAGGAACAGTCAAGTAGAATCTAAGGCCCAATCAATATACAACTCCAAATATTTACAGAGTCTGAGCCCTAGGTTTCTACTGTCAAAATATTATTACACCCCATTGACATACAAAGGACAGGGAAGTGGGAACAGTTTACCCTAGGTACAGGCAATAAGTGTGCATATTATCTATAGTTGTGTTCTTTATTATTCCCCAACACCAGCGATTCTGTACAATATCAGTGTTAAAATGCCCTCTCCTGTAAAAATATTTTGTTAATTTAAGTTAAAAGCCAGCAATTTGGTTGGGCACCGTGGTTCATGCCTGTAATCCCAGAACTTTGGGAGGCCGAGGCGGGTGGATCATGAGGTCAGGAGATCGAGACCATCCTGGCTAACATGGTGAAACCCCTTCTCTACTAAAATACAAAAAATTAGCCGAGCGTGGTGGCGGGCGCCTGTAGTGCCAGCTACTTGGGAGGCTGAGCAGGAGAATGGCGTGAACCAGGGAGGCAGAGCTTGCAGTGAGCCGAGATCGCACCACTGCACTCCAGCCTGGGCGACAGAGCAAGACTCATCTCAAAAAAAAAAAGTCAGCAATTTTTTCTGTAAAGGGATAGATAGTAGCCATGGGCAGCAGGCAAGCTATTATGGGCTGTAGTTTGTAGAACTCTGGTTTAAATTCTAAATAGTTGTTGTGGTTAGCGATGAGTTTTAATAATGTATATAAACTTACAATTAGCATATTTTATTACTTGCTTTTAATAAATACTATATTCTACATGTACATTAATTCAGAGAACTCCAAACTATTCAGTGGCCCTGAAACATGCAGACTTTGCTACATGGTGTAATTTCTAGAGTAAATTATTTACAGTAAGAACTGGTTTGTGCTTGCTTCTGCCTAGTTCCTGTCTCAAACCCCTGTGGTACTATGTATTTTTAGATTTATGCAGTAGCCTACACCTGTAATTCCAGTACTTTGGGACGATGAGGCAGGAGGATCACTTGAGACCAGCCTGGGCAAAAAAGGGAGAACACCGTCTCTTCAAAAAATAAAAAAATTAGCTGGGCGTGGTGGGCACTCCTCTGGTCCCAGCTACTCGGGAGGCTGAAGTGGGAGGATTGAAGCCCTGGAGGTTGAGCCTGCAATAAGCTGTGATTATGCCACTGCACTCCAGCCTGGGCAACAGAAAAAAACCCTGTCTCAAAAAAGTTTTAAAAATAAATAAAATAAACATTAATAACAGTGATGTAACAAGGAAGAAACAGAAAGTTGATTGTTTCATTTTATTATACCATTGTGGGTTAGCAAACTATGGTCCATGGGCTATAACTGGCATGCTAAGAGTGATGTTTACATTTTTTGATATTTGAAAAAAAATCAAAAAATATTTCATAATGTGAAATTATATGAAATTCAAATGTTAGTACCTAAAATACAGTTTTATTAGAACATAGTCATACTCATTTGTTCATGCATTGCTGCAGCAGTAAAATTGAGTATTTACAAGAGATCATACAGCCTACAAAGCCAGAATATTTATTACAGGTTGAGTATCCCTAATTTGAAAACCCAAAATCTGAAGTACTCCAAAATTCAAAACTAAGTGCTGACATGATGCTCAAAGGAAATGCTCATTGGACCATTTTGAATTTCAGATTTTTAGATTAGGAATACTGAACCAGTATAGATTGCAGATATTCCAAAAATAAAAAAAAATTCAAAATCCGAAAACACTTCTGGTTCAAAACATTTCAGATAAGGGATCCCCTTGTCTGGTCCTTTATGAAAAACATTTACCAACCCTAGTTCTATGTGACAACTTGGAGTTTCCACATGTGTTTAAAGGTTAAAACCAGATGTGAATAGTGGGGTATAATATTTTTGTTTCATAAGTATAAATTTTAGCTCATACATGAAGATTTTTTCTAATTTTGAGTTGTATATCTAAACTTGAAAGTTAGCCTTCTCTTTTGTTTGAAAACAATGAAAGGAAACTAATGATTAATACTGCTATACGTCGTATTACTGTACTAGGGCTGCCATAACAAGACTGAGTGGCCTAAATAGCAGAAACTTATTTTCTCGCCATTCTGGAGGCTAGAGTCTGCTAGGGACTGAATGTGTTTCCCAAAAATTCATATGTTGAAATGTAACCCCTAATGTATTTGGAGGTGCCCCTTTGGGAGGTGTTTAGGGTAATCTTAGGTCAGGAGAGTAGGGCCCTCATGATGGGATTAGTGCATTTATAAGGTGAGAGGAGACACAAGGTGTCTCTCCCTGTGCAAACACCAAGGATGGTCATGTGAGGGCATAACTGGGAAGAGGGGACCCTCACCAAGAACCTGACTGTGCTAATCCCAGCACTTTGGGAGGCTGAGGCAGGTGGATCACGAGGTCAAGAGATCGAGACCATCATGGCCAACATGGTGAAACCCTGTCTCTACTAAAAATACAAAAATTAGCTGGGTGTAGTGCCGCGTGCCTATAGTCCCAGCTACTCAGAATGCTGAGGCAGAAGAACTGCTGGAACCTAGGAGGCGGAGGTTGCAGTGAGCTGAGATGGCGCCATTGCACTCCATCCTGGCAAGAGAGTGAGGAGAAAAAGAAAAAAAAGAAAGAAATATTTGTTGTGTAAGCCACCCAGTCTTTGGTATTCTGTTATAGCACCCAAACTAAGACTAAGTCCAAGATCACGATGTCAGCAGCGTTGGCATCTTTGGAAGCCTCTCTTTGCTTGCAGATGCCTTCTTGCTGTGTCTTCACAAATTTTTTTCTCTGTGTTCACATCCCTGACATCTCTTTGTTTGTCCAAGGACACCAGTCAGATTGGATTGGAGCCCACACTAATGGCCTCATTTTACTTAGTCACATCTTTAAAGGCCCTGTGTCCAAATACAGTCACATTCTGAGGTACTGGGGGTTAAAACTTCAACATATAAATTTCAGGGGGCACATAATTCTGTTCATAACATACGTGATGAAAAACTATATATTCCTAGTTTTTTAAGCCTGAAGGGAAATTAGATTCTAATTGTTCATTTTAGAGCTGATGGAACAAAAGATCCAGACTTTTTCAGGCAAGTGAGTGTGAAAACCTGGGAGCCCAAACCTGAGCTCGATGCTTTTTCTTCTAAAAGTTACGATATATTTGTTTTCTGGAGGTTTTTTTTGTTGTTGTTTTACAGGCTGCTGTTGAAATAGTAACTTTGCACAATGTCATTATATTATCTTCTGGTGAAAATTTTTTCTCATTTTAGTTTTTACTCATTTTTGTAGGTACAACTTCTGTTACCATAATATGCCAAACATAAATTTGGAAATGATTGCACTAAATTAATTAATTAATGAATTAAAAGTTTAGAAGTTCAGTTCTTTGATAGAAATGCTGATAGGAACTTGACAGGAAGTTTGACAGGAACTTGACAGGAAGCCAATACTTCTAATGATTATAAAGGGCTTTATCCTCCTCATCTGTCCCCCAAGCTGCCTTTTAAGGAAACAAAATATATTTGGGAAATGTTTCTGATTCAAGGAAAAATTAAGCATCATGTGTTTTCCATAAAACAATTTAAGCACTATTTCAAGAGGATAAAAATATTTGTGAAAGGAAAATGTAATTTTAATTACTAAAATCAAAGGAATCACACAATTATTTTTCCCAAATGAGGTATATTTTAAAACTGAGGAAGTTTTTTTCTGTACATTTCCCAATTTTCAAAAGTCATTTAGTGATTGTTCACAAATGAAAAACACACATTGTTATCTGGGGTCTGAGGCCAGCCAGTTTGTTTATAAAAATCTCAGATGATTTCAAAATGCTTGATGTTTATCACATACATAGGCCCATGAAATAGGCAGGGGAGGGTGAGAGGAGGTATTATCTTATAAAATCTACCAGAAAACTATCTTGAAAGCATAGCTAAGATTTTTCAGATAAGAAACAAGCACATAGTGACTTTTTAAAGGATTAAGGTGACCCAGACATTGCAGGAGCCTTTTGGTCTGGACACTTGTCCAGGAGCTACCCTAGAGTTTTGAATCCATTAACAGAGATGGGCAAGGTGTACTTTAAAAACTAAAGATAACTGGCATATATCCCTGTAGTGTGCTTGGACAATCTGGCAACATTTTAGACTGCTGGCCTACATTTTAACTACTGGGATTCTGGCCTCAATTTAGTTCTGTTCTTTTCTGTAATCTCTGTATGGATGGCATAAATTAGGAGGCTTGATAATAATTATGGAATGCTTTAATGCATACTAATTAAATTTGCAATAATAGCTAAAATTTTTATTTTTTTCTCATGGAAATAATATTGTGTGTTTTGTCTTCCTTTGTTTTTACCGGACTGATTTAAGACTATCTTATTTTCTTGAAGAATTTGGTTAGTCATCTGAAGAAACATCAAGGAGTTTCATAGCAAAAGAAATTTTAGAGAGACTCTAACCAAAGCACCAGTTCTTAAAGTAGAAGAATCTGAGATGTAAAAAATTAAGGCAATATTCTAATGCCACAAAAATAGTCTCAGAGCAAGAACCCGAATCCATGTCTCATAATTCTTTGTTTTATTCTTCCTGATATGTCATGCAAAATATAAAAATTTGGGTAATACTTCATTGATCCTTAAAGAAAATATAATATCAAGTTTTTTTCAGTGGAAGAGGAAAGGTTTTGTTATCTTACCTCTCAAATAGAAGTTTCTGTTTTCTTCCTTCTGCCAACTTTGATTCTTACTAGACATAGTCTTCATTTTAGTCAAAGTATAAAGAGAAAATAATTAGGACTTGTTACCATTAGGTCTTGGGAGGTCAGTGGTCACTCAGATGGAATTTTGGCAAAGGAGGAATCTTTAAAGTGGTCGTTATATTCCAGAAATTGGTCCTCCAGTTTTCGAGATCGTTACACCCTTTTTGTCATTATACTTTAAGATGATGAATCAATTCTTATGAAATGACACACAATAAACTTACTAGAGGTGGGTTTATAAAGTATGTTCAGTGTCTAATTTATAAAGAAAAAATAAAACTATCAACAGGACAGAATATTTATGTTTACTGAACAGCAAATAGAAAGAGTGCCAAGTTATAATTGAGAGGTTGCTCAGCATGATTTAATCAGCATCAGGCAAGTTTGACAATTTAAATTGTTTGTGTTGGCAGTCTATTAGTAACCTGATTTTTAACTCAATAAGCTGATTCACAAATTTGTAGTTAATTTGACATATTGAGAAGCTAAGGCACAGAGAAACTTTTAAAGAATATATTTTGTATCTGTGTATGAGTTTATGATATTAACAATATCTTTATATCTGTAAAAAAACTATGCATTTAACTAAGTACATTTTCTTACATTTATGTTACTTATTACAGTTGCTTATGATTACTTACATATGTAAGAAAGCACCTGATATGGTTTGGCTCTCTGTCCCCACCCAAATCTTATTTTAAATTGTATTCCTACAATTTCCATGTGTTGTGGGAGGGACCTGGTGGAAGATAATTTGAATCATGGGGGCAGTTTCCCCCATACTATTCTCATGGTAGTGAATAAGCCTCACATGATCTGATGATTTTATCAGGGGTTTCCACTTTTGCATCTTCCTCATTTGCTCTTGCTCTGCCTTTCACCTCTCATGATTCTGAGGCCTCCCCAGCCATGTGGAACTAGAAGTCCAATTAAACCTCTTTTTCTTCCCAGGCTCAGGTATGTCTTCAGCAGCATGAAAACAGACTAATACGGCACCTATTCTAAAAAACATTTGTACATTATTCATGGGAATGTTTCAGATCCCTACTTTTATAGTAAAAGAGTCCTTTGGATATGTTTTACTCACTGTTGTAATGTTGCTCTAAAATCACCTACAAGTGAAAGTCTGTAACTCTGACTTAAATGCTAAGTGATCAGACTCTCTCAGACAGAATCCTTACCCTTCAGTAGCCTGCTAAGATAGACATGGATATTTACCTGAAATGTCTACTCCTCTTAATTATTCTGTATCAAAATTTCAGTTCCTCATTTTTTTCTAAACTCAACTGAAAACTTTTCACCTCCTTCAAAAAAATCCCATGATAAATTGTCTTATTCTGATTATGCTGTTTATTATTTCAAAACTGACATACTCACTTTGAGCTCTATTAATACACATTTGTTGATTTTTAATGTGCTTTTTGTCCCTCTTATTTAATGATTGTGGTAGCCAGCCTCTGACATAGATCACAAGCATGCTTCCCTTCTGATATTCATGGCCTTTGTATTATCTTTCCATAGTAGATAGGGCTAAACTGGATAACGAATTGGACACTGTGAAAATGACAGAGACTTGGCTGGGCATGGTGGCTCACGCCTGCAATCCCAGCACTTTGGGAGGGCGAGATGGGTGGATCATGAGGTCAGGAGATCCAGACCATCGTGGCTAACACAGTGAAACCCTGTCTCTACTAAAAATACAACAACAAAAAATTACCTGGGCATGGTGGTGGGTGCCTGTAGCTACTCCGGCTGCTGAGGCAGGAGAATGGCGTGAACCTGGGAGGCGGAGCTTGCAGTGAGCCGAGATCAGGCCACTGCACTGCAGCCTGGGCGACGGAGCCAGACTCTATCCCTTCCCTCCCCCCCATAAAAAGGAAGGAAGAAAGGAAGGAGGGAAGGAAGGAAGGAAGGAAGGAAGGGAGGGAGGGAGGGAGGGAGGGAGGGAGGGAGGGAAATGACAGAGACTTCTGAGGCTAAATCATGAAAGACACAGTAACTTCTTCCTTGCCTCTTGAATCACATGTTCAGGAGGAGACCACCTCCCATGTTGGGAGGACATTAGAGAAGGCCTAGGGAGAGGTTCATGTAATGAGAAACTAAGGCTTCTTGTCAACATTTACATGAGAAAGCCATCTTGGAAGAGGATCTTCTAGCCCCAGTCAAGCTTTCAGATAACTGTAGCCCAGGCTGACACCTTGATTGCAATTCGTGCAAGGAAGGTCTTGAGCTAGAAATACCCAATTTAGCTGCTCTAATTTTCCTCAAAAACTGTAAGATAATAATGTATACTGTTTTAAGTTATGTCATAATGTATACTGTTTTAAGTTACGTTGGATACAGTGAGATTTCAAATAATCAGTATGTCAGTATGTTCAGTTCTTTGTCCTCCATTTTAAAATTTAACTTCCTCATAGTTTCAGTAAACAACCTTTTCCACCAATTTTAATCAGTTCACATAATTCCCCTGGTCACCTGCTCTCTCCTGACTCATCCTGGTTACCTGCTTTGACCTGAGTCATCCCTGGTCACCTGCTGTGACTTAAGTCACCTTTAGTTACCTGTTTGGTAACCATTTTTCCCACCAAACTGCTCACCCTGCCACTCTGGCTCATACCCCTGCTTTCTTTAAAATAGCCAGTTGGAATTAGCTTCGACTCTGTGGTCCACCCCTAACCAATAGGGGAACGATGCAGCAGTAGGGGCTACCTGCATCAGAAATAAGAACCCCTTCCCCTCCCTTGTTCAGGTGTGCTCTCACTATTGCTCCATTCGCAAGTTGCACCCTTCTATAGAAGTAAAATTGCCTTGCTGAGAAAATTATTTGTCTCAGTGCTAACTCTTCTTTTCAGCACCAAGCTACAAGCATTTATTTCTAACAGTTACTAAGTTTTGCAATATTGTGTTATGCACAATAAATAATGTAAGGATCAAATGTTATTCTAATATTTAAGCTACCTGCTGTCATAACATTTATTTTTTTGCACAATCCTTCAGGCATAGAAGTAGCAGAAGACATATATGAAATTAAAGACAAATGTAAATAAATAGCAATCTTTCTACTGTGATTTGGTGTCATAGTGTTTCTATGAACTCACTGAGGGGCGGGGACCACAGCTTACTCGTTTTTATATTTAGCAATCCAAACTAGATGAGCACGTGCCATGATTAACTTTTTTTCCTAGGTCAAATTCTCAATGATGATATAACTCCAATAGCTGGTTCAAATATCCACATTTTTTTCCCCACATCACCATGTTAGATAGTATTCTGTTGCTGTTTTAGGAAACTATTTATAGTTATTTTCGCACATACACATACTCTGAATCTGTCTGTTTCTCTCTCTCTCGGGTTTTCTCCCTCTCTCTCTCCACATATTTTCCCTCTTCCTTTTCTTCATTTTTTAAATGGCTAGCTGAGGATTAGGTGAAGGAAAAATTCTTTGAATATTTTTATTATTGATCAGTAATAGTTTTAAGAACTTAATACATGCTTGCCTTTTCCCCTCCACTAAGTAGGAATAGTCCCCAAGCAGGAATAATCTCTTCTTTTGAAAGCAAATATAAAAGGATTGCTTCAGTTTTTGATCTTTGGCTTCTTAGTATAACTAATCATTTAAAAATATAGCTGAATGTTGTACATAGGTACCCTAGAACTTAAAAGTATTTTTTATATATATATATATAAAAAATACACACACACACACACACACACGTGTTTCTGAATATGAGGTAATCAATGAGAAATTGAATAGAAATAAAAAATATGTTGATGGGACAAGCAACTAAGAGGGTTTTAATTTATAGCAATTGCTGATTTATTTTGAAAACTGATAACCATTTTGTAAATATTTTGAAATTATTCATAGAAAAAAATTTTTATTGTTTAGAAGATATAAGTCAAGATTCTCCAAAGAAACTGAATGGGTAAAAAACTCAGATAGATAGATGATAGATAGATTTATTTAAGGAAATTGGCTCATGGTTTTTGGGAGAATAGCATGTTTGAAATCTGTAGGGCAGGCCTTCAGGCTGGAAACTGTTGGTCAGAAGTTGATGCTTCATTCTTTAGGTAGAATTTCTTCTTCTTCAGGGAAAGCTTAGTGTTTATTTTTCAGACTTTTTCAACAGATGAGACAGGCCTACCTATAGAGAATAGTCTTCTTTACTTAGCTTGTAACTGCCGAGTGCGTTCACCTTGCCTGCTGCCTAGACAGAGCCAAATTTATCAAGACAGGGGAATTGCAATAGAGAAAGAGTAATTCACGCAGAGCCGGCTGTGTAGGAGACTAGAGTTTTATTATTACTCAAATCAGTCTCCCTGAGCATTCGGTGAGTTTGTCAAGATAATTTGGTGGATGGCAGTGAGTCTGGGATGGGATAATTTGGTGAATGGGAGTGAGTCTGGGAGTGCTGATTGCTCAGATCAGAGATGAAATCATAGGGAGTCAAAGCTGTTTTCTTGTGCTGAGTGAGTTTCTGGGTGGGAGCCACAAGATCAGATGAACCAATGTATTGATTCGGGTGGTGTCAGCTGATCCATCCAGAGCAGAGTCTGCCTCCTATCTCAAGCACTGATTCTAGGAGCAGTTTAAAGAGGGTCAGACTCTTGTAGCCTCCAGCTGCATGACTCCTATACCATAATTTCTAATCTTTTGGCTAATGTATTAGTCCTACAAAAGCAGTCTAGTCCCTAGGCAAGAAAGAAATTTGTTTTGGGAAAGGGCTGTTATTGTTTGTTTTAAACTATAAACTGAGTTCCTAACAAAGTTAATTCATCCTACACCCAGGAATGAACAAGGACAGTTTGGAGGTTAGAAGCAAGATGGAGTGGGTTAGTTCAGATCTTTTTCATTGTCTCAGTTACAATTTTGCAATCGTGGTTTCAAGCTGACTGCAGATGCTAACCATATCTACAAAATACCTTCACAGCAACACCTATAGTCATGTTTAAATAACTGGGTACTCTAGCCTAGCCAAGATGACACGTAAAACCAGCCATCAAAGTATAAATTTAAAATTAGCCATAGAGATTTCTTTCTATTAATTGTAGGAATTACAAATTCCCAAAATGAGATTAGCATAATAAATGCTTCTATAAATTCCCAAAATGAGATTAGCGTAAATAAAAGCTTCTTCAAAGAAGTCAACCACACATTAATATTTTTGTTGTTAAATAACTGAAAAAAATTTTTTTAAATTAGTGAACTCGTGTAAGTCTTAGCACCATATTTGAAAAGAAGTCTTGTGTCTCAGAAAATTTCCAATTTTTGACAGTAAACTCCTTCCCTTTCTGGAAATAAAATGAGGAAGTGTCTCTTGCACATAATCTGAGTGAGAAGAAAGTTAAAAGTTGCATAGTCCTTATAGCACCCATGATTTTTTTCTTTTTATCTGCTGTGAATTCTTCACTGGTAGAAAGCTTTATTTTAATTTTAGTCACAAACAGCTATTTTAGGCAGATGCTCAGGGTTCAAAGACATTGTGTACACAATTATAAAAATGTTCATTTTTAGAAAAGAGGGAAATCATATAGGTATAGGATGCCTAGGGTTTCAAATTGCATCCTTTTGTTTTATTTAAGAATCTATCTACCTAAAACAATTCTCCTCAGCAGCTAAGAAAACAACTGTGTTATTTCTGAAGGCCTGGAAAAGCCAGTGTCAGGTACCCGGAGAGGCTGACTTTGTCTTCTCTCCAGATATGCAAATTGTTTATCTCAGAACAGGGATATTTACACAACCTCCGAACAAATGCTGCTTATCTTTACCATTAGCTATCTTAACAAGAATCACCCACAGGGGCTGACTCAATTACATCTTCCAAAGTAAATTCTTGGCTACTCGCCCTGCCAATAGGCTGCCAAAAGATACTAGAAGGAATTTCTGCCTTCTGCTAACATTTCTGAACCACTTAAAATCCAGCTGAGAATTCCAAGCACTTGCCCTCCTGGGATGTGAATGTTTGTCCTCCTGAGATGTGAATGTTTGTCCTGCCCAGCGGATGTGTTGTCACTTCTGTCATTTATTATGGCCTGATGGATTGGTTATTTCTGAAAAGGTGACTCAACACTTATGTAACACAAGTGAAAAGGCAATATTTTTGCAATAGATTCTGTGCTTACATTTAAATAAGTTCAGATATGCATTATACAGGTTTGGTAAGCCAATAAACATTGAAACTTCTTTAATAATCTATTTTAGAAAAAAATTAGTTCAACGTTCTGGATGGGAAATAAAGCTACTTATATTCTTCCAAAATGTTATATTAATGACCATTGATAAATGACCCATTGCAAGGTCCTAGGCTGGGTGCTGCCACTGATGAGGTCTTAAAGAAGATATTTACTTCTCTAGACCTCAATTTCTTTCTCTGAAAAATGGAGGTGAGGCTAAATCAGCAGCTCCTAGACTCATGGTATTAATGGATTAGTAAAATTAAAAGCAGTTGACATAGAACTGATAACTTTTGTAAATTTTACCAAATAAGAGCATTTAAAAATGTAAACTTCTACCACTATTATCCTCATCATTTTATTAAAGAAGGATTTTGAATACTCAAAAGTAGAACAGTGTAATCTCAGAATACCAGTCTTTTAAATGAAATAAATCTAGATTTAAAAAACGACTACATTGTCCTCGTTTATCTTATTTCTCTACAGACTTGTAAAAAATAAATAAAAGCTGAGTACTTATCCTCCAGCAGTGTTTTGAAATCACAGGTGAAAATGATCTCCAAGATTTACTTTCTTTCTCACTCATAGCCTAAAATGCTAGATTGGTTATTATAATCTTAGAATCTCACTGGTTACTTCTTTGTCTGTTTTTTGTTTTCTTTTATTTTCAATAGATTTTCCACCACAGACACTCTTACCTAAATTTCTATGTTAAGGGCATATTTATATTTCTATAGGTAAATCTACAGGTTTATAATAAGTCAATTCTTTATGTAATCGCATAAGTGCTACATGATAATAGTTATCCACTGAGTGAGACCTTTATGATGTCATTATTGAGCATACAAAATTTAAGAAACAGACTTCAAGAAGGACAGATGAGATTCTCTTCTGTAAATGTTGTGTCAGACATTGGAGAATGTCATAATTTGTTTCCCATATAGAGCTATATTTCAAAAGTCTATCTGATTTCTGGAGAAATTACATGCTCTTTCTAAAACCATGTTAAAGGCAAATAAAATGTAGTTTTAACACTTTTTTGAAATTAAGTTTTAGAGAAAAAATGTTTCACACTTTGTCATCTTAAAAGAACAATGTGCAAACTTCAACTTTTTTTTTTTTTTTTTTTTTTTTTTGTTGATAACTAAGATCATGACTATAAACGCCAAATACTATGACTCTGGGCTTCACTGAGGTGAGCAGTGTGGTTTGTTCCTCTGCTGAATGCCCTTACACAACTATACTATGCTGCTATAATGAACATTCTATGTACTAGAAACTGTACTATTTTGCAAGCATTATCTAATGAGACCTTTACACTAAGCATATTAGGATATAGACATCTTTGAGGTTCATGATTCTGCCTGTCACAGTTACCCAGTTTTGTGTTTTTAATAAGGAGACCAGGTGAAATAATTTACATAAACAAGAAGGTAGAAGAGTCAGACCTAAACACAGACTTTCCATTCTTAGAGCCCATCTTACTGACTACTGATTTTTCTCACAATTTTTATGGCTCTGTCTCTTCCTTCAGTATTTCTGTCTTATTCATTTCCTACTATTTTAACAATACCATGTCTATGCACATACAAGTGATTTATAGCTTGTGATTTGTGCTAGCCCCACACCAGAAAATCAAGACTATTAGAATTAAGGTTCAAAGAAGGAAAAGGCTTTGAATCCTGGTAGGTTTCTCTGCAAATATGGTTTATGATTTGAATACTTGATTTCATGACATTTTGTGCATCTTACAGACCTTCTTGCTTATTTTCAGATTCTCTTCCATTGGAGAAAACCCTTGATGTGAAGCACTAAGTGATGTGGTACCACGTATGATATAAATTTAGTGTCTATGCTATCTGTTTTGCTGTCTGTTGTTTTATGTATCTTCTGTTTATCTAACCACAGTCTACAGCTATATTGCACTATATTATTTCTCCCATAAAGTGAAAGACGATCAACTCCTTAGTAAGGTCCTTCCATTTCTTTCCTTATTCCTGCATGACATCAACTTTTAACTTGTGGTATTCCCATACAAAAAGCAATAATAATCATGATAACTCAAAGCCATACTATATTTTAAAATTCAACCTTAGTTAATAATGACATACATCATGGTTTTTTGAAAACAGATTCTGAGATGAAAATTTACCTGTGGATGGTTTACTGGTGAGTGCTCTTTCTAACAGCACTTTGAAGTGTGAGAGAAGTAGTTTAAGCACAGAGAGTAGCTAAATTAAATGCAGTTGTCATGAGGCTTCAGCCAATCCCACAGAGAGCTCTGAGAGTGAGATTGCCTTTCAGAGAGGCTCCAATTTGCGGCAGGAGGACTGGGCCTTTGCACTCCTGCCTTAGGTAGTTATTGGATGCAGGTTTTCCTTGGAAGAAAGCACAGTCTTGAGGAGGACTCAGCTGAGAGCCATCAACAGGCTACAGTACCAACAGATGTGGAAACGACTGCCTTGACCCTTAAAGGGGACATGGATCCCAGGGCATAGGCTCTGATAGACAAGAGCAATACTTTCAAAGGAAAGAGGGAAGCAAGAGGGATACCCAATATGTAATGCAGTTTCTACAGAAGTTCCCAGACAATCCGAAATGAGGTAAGGGAATTTGTGCCTTTATTGTTCAGTATCTAACAATCACTGGAAGTGAGCAATATCACTTCAGGTGAGTCAGCTCCCTTGGGTAGTTCACAATGCCTAGAAAGAGACTCAGCTGTGAGTCATCAGTAGGCAGTCATCTTAGCAGCTAAGGTCAGATCATTTTCATCTGGAATAAGAACCCATGCTTACTGACCCAATGATATCTTTCAAGGTAAATTCTTGGCTATCTGCACCTTTCAGTAGACTACCCAAAAATATTAGAAAGAGTTTCTAACTTCTGCAACCACATTATCCATTACAAATAAATATTGATTTATACTCTAGAAATACTTAAACCTATTATCTTCTTCAGATTCAGTCATTTATTTATCTTGTATTCAGCAAAGATTCTTAAAATAACTAATGAGTACTCATTAAGCATTGGGCTGCGTGATGGGGAAATAGCAGTATATGTTACACCAAGACACAAAGACAAGACGAGGTCCTTCCTTTGTGGAAATTATATTTTTATGAGGAAAGCAGGCAATGAACCACTATTAATTCACTTAGTTAATATTTTTATTAAGCCTCTACTATTTTAATAGATCCTTCTCTAAATTTTAGATACATCACAATGAATAAGACAGTGTGTCTGTACTCTCAAAGATCCAAAGTTTTAGTGGGAGAGATGGAAAATATAAGTGACCAAGTAAAAGCATACAACACTTCCAAATAATGACAAGTGCTGTGGAGGAAACAACAATCAGTTGTAATATAAAAATGCTATATAATGCCAATGTAATGTAAAAATGCTATGGAGAAAATAACACTCAGTAATGTGATGGGAAATCAAAGGGATAGAGGATGGTCAAGAAAGGAATGGCTGAGCAGGTGACATTTGAGATGAGACTTGAATGATGAGACCAAGCCTGCCATGTAAAGGCCAGAGGGAAATGTGCTTAAGCATAAGTGACAAGTGAATGTCCTGACGGAAACAGCTGACAGAGGTATGGTTGGGCAGAGTGAGGAGAGGGTGTAGATGGTGAGGTTAGTAGGCAGCCCTTGTAGGCCATGGGAAAAGTTTGACTCTTTTCCTAAGCATTGGGAAACTACTGGAGGATTTGAAGTAGCTACATACTAAACCTGACAAGTTTTGGGAAAAGGTTATTATGGATACAATGAAAAAATCAGATATGTGAGGATGCATGTGGACACAGGTGCTCCTGTCAGAAGGAAACTGCAGTAGCCTAGTTAGCGATGTTGGTGATGGGATGGCCTAATAACATTAGAGATGGAAATCAATGAACGTTTATGGAATAATTTTGGAGACAGAGGTGACTGGTTGATAGGCTGAGCACAGGGGGGAAAGGCAGGAATCAAGGATGATTCTATTTTCACTTGAGCCTACAACAGACAAATAAAAAATGAGATAATAATAGAAGTGGTAAGTACTCTGAGGATGATGTGGTAGAGGGTAATGGGAGAGATATTACTCCACCTGGAGATAGTTTGGTCACGAAAGGATTTTTGTGAAGGTTGCATTTGAGCAGAGATCTGTGGCATGAGAAGGAGCTGGTCATTGAAAAATCTGAGGCTGGAGTGAACAGTTGAAAGGGAAAAGTCCTGACACCAGGACAAGGAATTGAAATCAACAGTAGCCCATTATGACTGGAGCACAGTGAGAGAGGGGAAATATGCTGGGATACGGTTGCAAAGCAAAGCAAGAACCATAAAATAACTACTTAGGACTTTGTTCCTAAACCTGTATTTAAATCCGTAGATTCATTGGTAAGACAAAAAGCTCTGAGTGGAAACTGGAAGATGACCAGCATGGCTGGGGACACAGTGAAGTTCTCAGAACTCCCAGTATTTGGCAGAGCTGATTTGTTTTAACACTTCTTATTTCCTAGGGCTACTTAGAGATCTTTTAGTTGTGCTTAAAGATTCCATATGACCGAATAAATAAAAAATTCATTTGTGACTTTTAGTTGTAAATTTAGAATTAATTTTTGGCAGGTTTACTAACAATAATAATATAGAACACATGTAATGTTCAAAATGATTTCTATTTTCAACATTTTTTGTAAGGCAATGCAAACGTTATTATCCTCATTTTATCAATGAGCTAAGATGAGTTATGATGTAGTTTAGTGGACTTGGCCAAAATGAATTCCTAATTAATGGAGGAATTAGGATTAGACTCCTTTGTTTCTTAGTCCAGATTCCCTGCCGGCGCACCCTTTTTTCTCTGTAAATGATGAATCATCACAGAGAATAATGTTTAGCAGAACACAATTTTGGACTCTTACTTAGTGTGAGCAAGACTACAGAGAGAAGTTGCCGAAAACAGCTTTCTGCACAGCAGGGAATGCTTGAAGACAAAATGGGGAGGAAGAAGCAAACAGGAAAACTCACCAGAAACGTAAAGGAGAATATTGTTTAAGCCTTTTTTTTTCTACTTGTATTTCTAGTCTTTCCCTTTCTTGGAAAATGCCCATTTTTCTAATATTGAAAAAAAAATTAAAATACTGGTCTCTCACACACCTACTTTACAATTAGGAAGTTGGTTCTTACACTATTTCTTTTTATAGTACTTCTTTCCAATTTAACCATATAGAGTGACATTAGATGTGTGTGTGTGTATGTGTGTGTGTATGTGTGTGTGTATGTGTGTGTGTGTATCACCTAGATTTTAAGCATCTGGAGGGCAAAAACAGTATCATTTAGGCTTTTGGTTCATGTTACAGTACATTGTGTGAATACTTGACAATCGTTTTGCCTGGCTAGGAGACTGAGCTTTTTTCTTTTAAGTAAGCAATTATAAAAGGACAGTTATTAGTTACCATTGGTTCATTACCTAATAAGTGCCTGTCCAAAGAATATAGGCATCCTATCTGAAGGTGGGTCTCAATGTGTTCAAATGGGTGCATGTTCAAGCAGGCTGGAGAACTTACATTGATCATAGACTATGGCTGACTTGACAAAAAGGAGTATAGACCAAAGGCATGTGCTCAAAATAAAACTCCTTGTGAAATTATTCTTTAAAAAGCATTAGCTGGAAATTTGGTTGAATAATTCTGCAATAAGGGCATTAGATCTTTTTGTATTAACTGGCCCTTCAGTAGTAAAGGTGTAAGACCCTTACTTTAAATTAATCCAGTGTCTTGAAAATGCATTATTGGGTTCATATAGAAAAACAACTTGACTTTTCTCAGTAGTCTGTTTATATAGATTCTTCTGTAGTATGAACTTTTGGGACATGTGTAGATGATTGTGAGATTCTCTTATGTTTTTAGTTTTTCTATCTGAAACAGAAAACCACAATCCTTCTTCACCTTGTCAATCAGTTAACTGCTACAATTAGGTGAGAGAACCTAAAATCAATAATGGAAAAAAAGAGATGACTCAGAAGATTTATTATCATAGGTAGAAAAGTTAGATGTGTCTTTACAATAATATTTTTACTTTAACAGTTTAAAATATTAACAATAATAGCATTATCATTAAGGAGTATGGGGCTGTTTATTTTAACTATAGTTTAAAATAGTAATGATAATAATATTAGTAAGTAGTACGGGGCTACTTGTTTTAACGATCTCTTTGATGTGGTGGAAACAGACTCAAGATGAAAGCTAATTTCTTTGTTCTCCTCCCCAAACTTTCCCATTTGATCCCAGCTACTTGCCTGAAACTCACCTATGGTTCCTATTGAGAGTCCTGAGAAGATATGTTTGAAAATGTCTTCTTTGAGCAGTCCAAAGTTTCACATGCTGTATAGCTCTGTATACTCTCTCTCTCTCTCTTTCTCTCTCTCTCTGTTTAATAAGTGTTAAAAATCAAAATTAATGTTTTGGTTATTTCAAGACCATGAAAAATAGTCATCTACTAAGCTGAACATTTTTCAGATACAAGTTTTTATCAAAGAGAAATAACATTTTTTTAAAGCTGAAAAATTTAATATAGATATCCTGAGTAACAAGAAAGAAGCAAACACTTCTTTGCTTACAGCTCTCTGTTACGCCATGTGAGCATTGTACATGCACTTGTACTACTTTACCCTTCCCTGCTTTGAAGATTAAAATAGTTTGCATAAATCATTTTTGGCAAATAACTATCTCAAAATATACTTTATATAAAGTGTGAGCGTCAACACACTGTGGTGACACTCCAGGAAACACTTTGGAACCTCTCTAAGAAGATTTTCAGAAGTTGAGAGGGATTTGTTTCAGGCATGACATAAAATGTAAAAATTGAATTTCTTGCAGAAACTTAAAACCAAAATATCATATAACCTCTCTGTGTTTTGGACCCATCGTGTCTGTCTATTTGGATAGAAACTATTGGATGCACATTTTTTGGTGAGCTGTCAGCGGTGAAGCATGAAAACAGATGTGTTTCTGCTATTTTTATTATTAGGGAAATAAAAGCAGCTGTGCTGGACTGGTGTGCGAAGGAAGCTCTCAGTGAGGCCTTCACACTCAAGAAGCTGGAAAACCTGGCAGCGTAGACCACTGGGGACAAATTCTGGGCATTGTTGAGGATTTCATTCCTTTCTGGAGGTGTTGGTTCAGTTTTTCTGATATCAAAGCTCTATGTGAGAATATATGCTAAAGCTAAATAAAGTAATTATGGCCTCAATTTGCATATGGCAATATGAAAGACTATTTCAGAACTGCACTTTTTCAGAATTTGAGACTCTGTCACTTTAAAAAGTGAATGTTGCTTATTATATTTGTGTTGGGGGATGGTCAGTGAGAAGTATAAACTGATGAAAGTGCTTTGATACGGTTCTGCTAAAGCTGTCTAGACAAAGAGGACCAAATATATGTTTTCTAGACACAATACACACAATGGGGGGAAAATCTAGCATATTTGGTGAAAGAAAAACACATCAAAGTATAAAAACAGTCTTCTTTTGTGCACTTGCCGACCTGACAATAACCAGATGCTAAGGTTTTTTTTGCATCAAATTGGTCTTTTTTGTGCAGAGGGTCTATTTTGGGTCCAGTTTGGAAAATCTGTCACAAAAGTTTACTTGTCTCAAGCTTTTGCTTCCTTCTGTAGGTGTCTGGTGTTTGTGTTTGTGTGTGGAAAGAGGAATGGGGAGGAGGATTTTGTGTGTGCATCTGCACGTGTGTGCGTAAGGCTACTTATATACGTGTGTATTCATCCATTCCCATGCTGCTAATAACAACATACCTGACGCTGGGTAATTTATAAAGGAAACACATTTAATTGACTCACACTTCTGCGTGGCTTGGGAAATCTCAGGAAACTTACAATCATGGTGGAAAGGGAAGCAAACACATCCTTCTTCACATGGCCGCAGCAAGAAGTGCTGAGCAAAAGGAGAAAAGCCCCTTATAAAACCGTCAGATCTCATGAGAACAGCATGAGGGTAACTGTTCCCGTGATTCAATTACCTCCCACCGCGTCCCTCCCAAGACATGTGGGGATTGTGGAAACTGCAATTCAAGATGAGTTTTGGGTGGGGACACAGCCAACCCGTATCAATGTGGCTATGTGCTTTTCCTGCCTTTACATAGAACAGAAGTTATCTCTTGGCAAAGAGAGCAGAGACAAAATGAGAGAATAATGAAACTAGATTTCTCTATATTGATCTGAAGTTTGAACTGATGTTATACTAATGATCAAGATAAAACATTAAAGCAAAGAGACTGATAAAAGGGAACAGTGACGTATTTCACTGTATGCAAAATTATGTAAGTACTGCATTTATTTATAGTATCTTGAGAAATTTTCCCAAGGGGAGAAATTTAAATGGACTACAGATAATCAGAAAAAGTACTAAATTTAAGAGTGTAGCTTTTGCTTTAAAATATAGATGCTATGGTCTCTTTAGGTAACTATGATAATAGCTCACCACTGTAGCCTTAATTAGTCAGAATCTCCAAGTGAGATATAGCTACATGTGTTTCTAATGAAAAATGAAACTCTGTGGTGTCTTCATATTCTTTTTTTTTTTGAGACAGAGTCTCGCGCTGTCGCCCAGGCTGGAGTGCACTGGCTGGATCTCAGCTCACTGCAAGCTCCGCCTCCCGGGTTCACGCCATTCTCCTGCCTGAGCCTCCTGAGTAGCTGGGACTACAGGCGCCCGCCACCACGCCTGGCTATTTTTTTGTATTTTTTAGTAGAGACGGGGTTTCACCGTGTTAGCCAGGGTGGTCTGGATCTCCTGACCTCGTGATCCACCCGTCTCGGCCTCCCAAAGTGCTGGGATTACAGGCTTGAGCCACCGCGCCCGGCCTTCATATTCATTTTTACAAACTGCTTGTGTGTAATAATCTACTAAAAGATTTTGATTTGCTCTTCCTCTTTTCATATATATATATATATATATATATATTTTTTTTTTTTTTTTTTTTTGAGACAGGGTCTCACACCTTTGTCCAGGCTGGAGTGCAGTGGCATGAACTTAGTTCACTGCAGTCTCTGACACTCCTGGGCTCAAGGGATCCTCCTGCCTCAGTCTCTTGAGTAGCTACAGTAGTTCACCACTGCACCTAGGTAATTTTATATATATATACACACACACACACACACACACACATATATATATATATATATATATATTTTTTTTTTTTTTTTGTAAAGATAGGGTCTCCATATGTTTCCCAGGCTGGTCTCATACTTCTGGCCTCAAGGAAACGATTCTCCCACCTCAACCCCCAAAGTGCTGGGATTATAGGTGTGAGTCACCACACTGGGCCATAAATTTTAAAAGGCTGTTTATGAAGCAATTTTAAGAGAAGAGTAAGGAAGAAGAGCAAATTTAGGTATGGATTTCAGAAAGCCTTGGCATGATCTCTAAAACTCCCACCCACACAAGCAATTGTAGAGAGCTACTCAGAGTCTTTCTTTCCCAGGTGAGTATTTCCAATGCTACAAATTTAGCTCAAATATTAATTTTTATTTTCATAACATTCCCATTCTCTCCTCTTTCAGTCTCTCTCTCTCTCTCCCCTATTATATCTGCCTTTAAATTTGTATTACTACTAGCTATACTTGACCAAGCTTAGAACAACCCAGTGTGAGAAAATGGTTTAAACATTACAGTTATGGAATGGTTATTAGGAATGCTGGTTCAAACATGCTGCTTATCTGATCAACTCTCAATGAAGGGCTTTTTAAGATTTTAACACAAATTTTGTAGCATTCTATTGATTCATATTTTGATTCTCAAAAATAACTATTTCCAGGTTGTCACTACTGAGTATTTTGGACTCATATATTGAATGGAAACTCAGGGAACACCACTCTGTAACAGCAAGAGGTAAAGGCAGGTGCCCAGGAAGGGAGGGGAAGTAGCAGCCTCGGGTTCTCCATTCTCCAGGGAGAACCCCTAGAGATATAAATGCCCACCAAATCAACAGCAAGGCCTTCTGGGAGTAAATTCTAAGTTTTTGTCTCTCTTACTCTCATATTCCTACCTTCTCATAGGGCATTCACTCCCCTTTTATTTGAAATTTATAATGTTGGGATTAACCTAAACTTTGTGTAGGTGTTCAAACCTATTGTAAAATTCACTGTTTAACCTATTGCCATCTGGGCTCTTTCCCTTCCTCTCAGGGTAATTCTCCTACACCACTCCATTCTCATCCTACATCTCTGACTTCCCTTCTTGGTTTCCTGAGGGGCTTTTTTTTTTCTGTCTTAAAAACTTTTGATGATCTTGGTTTTTTGTTTTTGTTTTGTTTTGTCTTTTGCACATACTTTATCTGAAAGATGTCATTTTATTTCAAGGTGTTATCTAAAGCCTATTAAAGACTTCCACAATGGATTTCTCCAATATGGACTTCTCCTGGGGGGTGGGGGGGGGAACATATTTATCTCCTTTGAATATCTAGGCCTGAAATTCAGTCTCTTTCATCTGAATCTCCTCAATCAGTCTCCCTTCCCTGCTCCTTCTCCTGTGACCTTCCCTACAACCCTTTCTCTTACAGCATTCACTGCTGAACTACTACCAAATTGTGCAGATGTTATTTTTAAAGTATTTCTTGATCCTGATATTACCCAAAGAAAATCAAAATGTCTCCTGCCAGAATATGGTTTCCTGAGGGTAATGAGTGTTTTAAATTAAAAACCCTTAGAGATCGACAGGCATTGGAAGAGACTCTTTCCCCCACCTACATAAAGATAGGACCCATCAAGGAGAACATTTCTTCTTGTTCCCCTCCCCACATTATCTTATTATCCATTAGAGGAAAGAAGACCAAAAACAATGTAACTACACCTGACCAGACCCTTTTTCAAGATAATGACTGTCTTCAAGGAACATTTAAATTACAAAGAGAACTATTTTCACAAGTTAATTTCTGTTCTCCCTCCAATCTTTTTCCCTAGTAATTTTTTATTGTTCCTTAATACAATTTCTCTTCTTCCCCCCTCCCATAACCTGTTTCACCAGGCAGGATCCAAGCTCCATTCTTTCTGTAACCCCAAGATGGTGTATATGCTCATGTACCACACTTGGAGAGTTGGGTCTTCATTCTAAAGGCTCCCCTGTGTATATGTTAAATAAGTTGTATGCCTTTTCTCCTATTAATCTGCCATTTGCAAGCTGATTTTTTTTCCAGAGAACCTTCTGAGAGCCAATGGGAAAGCTGGACCCAACATACTTCTCTCATCGCTTCTTGCCTGGATTACTACAGTAACCTTCTAGCTCATCTCCCTGTCTCGAAATGTTTGTTCTTTAAGCCCATGCCCCACACCACTATCAGAGTGGACCATCAAATATCCATTTTGCTACCATCTGATTCAAACCATAAACTTGCCCTACTTGTACTAGACACCTCTACATTTCAGTCCCCCTTCCCATCCCAGTTTGTTGCCAATGCTGCTTTTCGCACTTTATTTATCTTACCTTCATACCCTTGTTCCTGCTGTTTCCTCTGACTTCATTCCCTCATATCTTCATCTAAGTTTTGCTCACTCATCAATGTATCAACTCCTTCACAATGCCTTCCTGACTACCTTCAGGACCATTACCCTCCTGAAGGGGTAAGATTTCCTTCCGTGGTTTGGGGCCTCATGATCAAAACAACAACTGCTTCTGTGCCTTAATCTGAATCGATGATAAGAGTAGCACTGAATCGGTGGTAACAAGCAGGCAATAAGGCTGTAGCCCCCAAGCCTCTGTATTTTTCTAAAAAACTGTAAAACAGCCAACTGGCAAAGGTTAAATTAAGGGAAGTACATCTTCATTCAAGGCAAATATTTTAAACAGCCTCTAGGTAGCATCCATTATGTGGAAAAAGTCGAGGGTGGTGAGTGGGAGGGTGGGGACAGAGGTGGACGGTGAGGCGTGTAGAAGGGAGAAAACAGTACATAAAAAGAAGGCATGATTTCAGGTTTTAAAATTGTGTCCAAAACTTTGGCTATGGTTACTCCCAAATAGAATTGAGTAAGAACAAAAACGTGGAAACCTATTAAACTTTTGAAGACATTATAGTCAAAGAATCCACATGTTGTGCTTACAAAGACTTCTAACTCTTCAAATCCTGAATCAGATAATTCTGTAAGCCAGATTGTGAAGCTGGGCAGCCATCAAACATACATACTACTTTCAACATGTCCAGAGAGAATGAAAGATAGACTTGAAAGGTACTTCCTAGAGGCCAAAGCCATGAGGTCATGGAAAACAGGATGCTGGAGAGCTCCTCACAGGGAACAGGGTGCTGGAGAGCTTCTCACTGAGGTAAGAATCAGTGACAGTCAGACAGGCTTTATAAGAAACTTACTCTGGGCCGGGCGCGGTGGCTCACGCCTGTAATCCCAGCTCTCAGGGAGGCAGAGGCGGGAGGATAGCTTGAGCCCAGGAGTTCGAGACCTGCCTGGGTAATATAGCGAGACCCCATTCTCCACAAAAAGGAAAAAAAAAAAAAAAGACAAAAAAGAAAGTTACTCTGAGGGAAGGAATCTTTGCAGTTCATACCCATCAGCCCTTGATAATCCCTATGGACAGATGACTGACATTTCTTGTTTTTTCCTATTTAAAATTGAGATATTATGACAGTTCTCCTAGTCTTAATCCACCATTGTAAACTTAGTGTGTGTGTATTGGTAGAGGGGGTGAGGTGGTGGGGAACATACTTGTCTTTCATTTCATAGGTTGCCAGGTGCTGAATAGAACTTAGAGAGGCTTAAATATATTCCTTATATGACACTTAGGTAAGCAAAAGAAATGGATTGTGAGAAAGATAATTTTCTTCTTATCCATGGTAATGAAATCTTACCTTTTACAAGGCCATCCAAAATAAAGAGTACATTTGTAGCTTTTTTGCATCTGGTTGGTTGTGTTGATATGACTTGGTTCTGGCTTCTAGAACAAAAATAATACGTGCTTCTAGGTTTTTGTCTTAAAAGGATATCCTTCCTTTGCTCCCTTTTCCTTTCCCAGTTGTGGGAAGGTAAGGGCTGGGCATCAATTGCAAGATAGAAGCCACATATTGTGAAGGTTGGAACACTGATATAGGTGGAAGATTTATTCTTGAGGCTTGTGGAACTATCATGCAAGCCAAATGACTTGTTTGGGGATTTAGGGACCTTCTTTATCCCATCATCAAACCAGTATCATAACTAATGTAAATGAAATAAAGATAAAAAGTATCCAAATAGGCCAACATAATTAATTCAACTTCATTATTAAACCATGTGTTCATTTGAAGAGTTTCATGATTTTTACTTTTTCAAAAGCAATTCCAAACTTTCTCCAAAATCTGCAATAGCAAAGTCATACATGTATACACAGTTATTTTTCCTTTCACCCACACTCAATTTACTTGAGGGGTATAGTGAGATATAGACTGGAAGTAGGGCACCATTGGTGGGCAGATGAAAATTAGATAATCAGATTCCACCCTCTTTGGATATGTATTTTTGGCTCCTTTGAATTCAAATGGCAGATACTTATATTGCATGTTTTTGTTAAATATTAACTTACAGTGGCCCAAGTCACCAAGAGTTGAATTGCAAATGAACACAAAAATGATGAAAAGTGAACTTAATTTGAGACGTTTAGGGAAGGGATAGGAGTAAGCACATTTATGAGAGAGCTGAAACATTGAAGGCCAGGGATTTCCTTGACTCTGGAAACAGAGAAAATTCTAAAGGCCAATCTGTTTGAGCCTGGTCCCTACATTGCCAGGGCATTAGATATTTCTCTTCTCCCTATCTGTGTCCTCTGCTTCCTTGGCCTGAGAGATTATCCTGGATTATCTGTGTGGGCTGTAAATGCCATCAGATTTTCCTTATAAGACAGAGGCATGGCCAGACATGGTGGCTCATGCCTGTAATCCTGGCACTTTGAGAGGCTGAGGCAGGTAGATCACTTGAGGTTAGGAGTTCAAGACCAGCTTGGCCAACATGGTGAAACCTCATCTCTGCTAAAAAATACAAAAATTAGCTGGGCATGGTGGTGCTTGCTTGTAATCCCAGCTACTCTGGAGGCGGAGGCAGGAGAATCGTTTGAACCCAGGAGGCAGAGGTTGTGGTGAGCCGAGATCATGCCACTGCACTCCAGCCTGGGTGACAGAGTGAGACTGTATCTAAAAAAAAAAAAAGAGAGAGAGGGAGAAAGAGAGGCAGAGGGAGATTTGACACATAGGGAAGAGTATGTAAAGACAGAAGCAGAGATTGCAGGGATGCAGGCACAAGCCATGGAATGCCAATGAATGCTAGCAGCCACCAGAAGCTAGAAGATGCAAAGAACAGGTTCTTCCTCAGAAACTCTATACAGAAGGTCGCCTTGCCCACACTTGATTTTGGTCGTCTGGCTTCCAGGACTGTGACAGAATACTTTTCTGTTGTTTTCAGCCACCAAGGCTGTAGTGAATTTTTTTTTTTTTTTTTTTTTTAAAGCAGCTAAAGGATATTCATACAGTGGGCAAGTAATAACTGGATAACATACTTTGAATTGTCTTCTTTTTAAATAAGTGTACACACCAAGGTTACTCACTAATTCATTCCCTTTTCTCTGTAAGTAGACTTCTTTCCTGTAATTGACTGTGGGTGCACAGGTGTGTAAGTGTAGTCATGCTGACTTTGCCCTTTCAGTATTTAAGCAGAGTGATTCTACGGCAATCTTTTCTACATACCTCGTTCTTTCCTGCTCTTTGTGACTTTAATTTTTCTAGCCTGTTTTTGTCAAAAAAAAAAAAAAAAAAAAGAAAGTTATGAGTAAGTTCATTACTTCAAGTAGTTTCATCTATTACCCCTGCTCTTTGCTGATACATGCAAATACAGTTACTGCTTTGCCTGGCCTGGCAGTAGGATAGACATCTGATGGATGAAATGCTTTATAAGATATTTTACTCTTCTAAGCATTGCATAGGCTTTTCTTAGGGTCGTATCCATGATGAATAGACTATATGTTTTCAAAAAGTAAACAGCTAAGGTTTAAAAGTCAGCAAATTGGTCTATAGACAAGGTCAGTCAGTCTTTGCTGTATTAAGCCTATGCTCTACTGGGGAAGACATACAAGAGAGGTATGGATAATATTTGACAAGTGTTAAATTACTGTGTTTGTATCCCTCTCCCCCATAAACCATGTTTCATCACAGTGATTTTATTGGGGTTGCGCATGGAAAGGAGGTGTTGACAAATGCTTCTTCAGGAAGAAGGAAGACAGAGACATAGTAAAAGTCTATGTCACAAAGCAGGCAGCCAGAGCACTCCCTTCTTTCATTGGCTTATGGACAGAAAAAGAGGAAGAAATCATAAGCTATCACGGGGAGGAAAACAGTCAGACATGGACTTTTGATGAAGGATGTGCCCTTTAAGGAAAATCAAGGCAACGAGGGTTTTGGCCCAGCCGCCCATTAGGTCTCTGGGAGGAGCCCATGAACAGAGTGGCCCCACAAAATGAAATGGCCCACATCAGGTAAGCAGGTGGACTGGCATACACACACTGAGTCAGAGTTCTGTTTTTCCTCCTGAAACCCCCTTAGGTACTGTGTAATGTGAATGCTGAGTTGACAGCCCAGTCCCTGGCCAAGCCAAGCATACTCAACCACAAGCTCATCAGATATAGATGTCAGCAGCAGACACTAGCAGAAAGCCCAAGGGTGGGACTGTGCCAACCACAGCTCACTGGATCCCAGCCAAGTACACAAACAAGGCAGCACAGGATGGTGGTTAAAGACATGGGTTATGGAGCAGTCTGCCTAGGTACAATTCTTGTCTCTGTAGTAACTTTGCATAAATCATATTGCCTCTCTCTGCCTCAGTTTCTCCAACTGTAAATCAGATTAATAACGGGACAGATGCTTTTAGACTTATGATGGGATTGTGGCCCAATAAACCCATTGTAAATTGAAAATATCATAAGCTAAAAGTGCATTTAATAGGCTGCACACGGTGGCTCATGCCTGTAATCCCAGCACTTTGGGAGGCCGAGGTTGGCGATCACCTGAGGTCAGGAGTTCGAGACTAGCTTGGCCAACATGGTGAAACCCCATCTCTACTGAAAATACAAAAATTAGCTGGGCATGGTGGTATACGCCTGTAATCCCAGCTACTCAGGAGGCTGAGGCGGGAGAATGACTTGAACCCTGAAGGCAGAGGTTGCAGTGAGCCAAAATGCCACCACTGCACTCCAGCCTGAGCAACAGAGACTCTATCTCAAAAAAAAAAAAAAAAAGGCGCATTTAATATATCTAACCCACTGAACATTATAGCTTAGCCCAGACTACCTTAATTAAATGTGCTCAGAACACTGACATTAGCCTATGGTTGAACAAACTCATCTAACACAAAGCCTATTTTATAATGTGTTGAATATCACATGTAATTTATTGAATACTGTAGTGAAAGTGAAAACAATGGTTTTATGGTTACTCAAAGTAGGATTTCCACTGAGTGTGTATTGCATTCACACCATCATAAAGTCAAGAAGTTTTAAGATAAATTATTGTAGGACAGGAACTGTCTGTGTTTACCTCACAGAGTTGTGATGATTAAATTAAGCAATGCATGTAATCAACTTAGAACAATTCTGGGATTATAATAATCATTCATTAAACATGCTTGAGTTACCCAAGAACCAGCATGAGGCCAGGAAATTCCCTTTCCGTATTGCTATGATGACACATAAATACTTCCCCCTTTTCCAACTTGAGGAAAGCAAGGAGTTCAGAAGTCATGTAAAAAATGAAATAATTGTATCAAACAAATCTAGAGGTGATTTAAATCCTTGGATTGAATTAAGTTTTAAAGTGAAATATACTACATAGAATTTCTTTTTCACTTTTCCTTGCTACTAGCTGGTGTGGTTGGGGACAGGCTCATGAGTAAGACCACATTAGTTAACAGACCAAGGAAAAAAGACTTCATTTTCTTTGCCTTTAATAAATTGTAGTGTAGGTAAAAGCCTGGTCCTAGGCCCAAGTAAATGAATGACCATTTTCTGATAGTAATGATTTGTGACAAAACTTCAAGTGAATAAAATCATGTATAATAACGGGTCAAAGTAGGAACTTTAGAGCCAGGGAATAACTCACTGAGAAGGTAACATTGGAGTTTAGATTTGAATTTGAGAAGGAGCCACACTGACTTATATTTGGAGGAAGAGCTTTTCAGATAGATGGAGTAGCAACACAAAGGTCTGTTGGCCACAATGAATTGCTGTATTTTAGGAACAGAGGGAGAGCCAGTGTGCCCAGAACGATGGAGGTGGAGGCACATGACATTGAAGTATTTGCAGGCTGTGGCAGAGAGCCTAGGTTTTATTCTAAAAGTAATGAGAAACCATAGAACATTTTTAATCAAAGAGTAAGATGACAGATGCACATTTTTACAAGTCACTTATATGCATGGAATATGGATTCTAAAGGGACATTAGTGGAAGAGATGTAGACTGTCCACTGTAGGTAATCCAGACAAGTGAATATGATTTGAACTAGGGTGATGGCAGTGGATATGGGAGAAAGTGGATGGATACAGAATATATTTGAGTAGTAGAGACAACAGTTTGTGCTGATGCATTAGTTGTGAAGTTGAGAAATTAAATACCCCTTACTGAGGTGAGAAAGAATGGTTTTTGGGGTTTGTGGCCACAAGACAGAACAGGTATCAAATAGTCTGTTTTGAATGTATTTAATTTAAGGTGCTTAGTACCTAGCCAAGTATAAATGCCAAATAAGTAACCAGTATGAGTAAGTCTAGAGCTCTCAGTAAAATTCATGTCTTTAACATCTAAATCTAGGTGTCACCATCCATATAGAAAGATTTGGCATCATGGGACCATAAGCAATCATCTATTTGGAGAATGTAGATAAAGAAGAGGAGAGTGCTCAGATCTATTTAGGATAAAACAAAACCAAAACACAACACATAAAGAACAAAAATGTTTCTTTTTTGTTTTTTGTTTTTTTTGAGATGGAGTTTCGCTATTTTTGCCCAGGCTGGAGTGCAATGGTGCAATCTCGGCTCACCACAACCTCCGCCTCCCGGGTTCAAGAGATTCTCCTGCCTCAGCCTCCCGAGTAGCTGGGATTACAGGCATGCGCCACCATGCCTGGCTAATTTTGTTTTTGTTTTTTTTAGTAGAGACGGGGTTTCTCTATGTTGGTCAGGCTGGTCTTGAACTCCCGACCTCAGGTGATCCACCCGCCTCAGCCTCCCATAGTGCTGGGGTTACAGGCGTGAGCCACCGCACCCAGCCACAAAAATGTTTCTTTATCTGTCTTTTTTGAATCTGCCAATACAGTGGAAAAGTGCACAGAGAATACAAGCTAAACTTGGAACACTGACTCTGACATAGTTGTGGGATTGGAGGAAGTTGAAGGAAAATGTTATCTTTTTGCTTTATGCATTCTGTATTGTTTGAAGACACATGGCTTCAAACATGGAAAGTATCATAACTAATACATGTATATTATAGACAATTTAGAAGATAATACCAACCCCAAAAATAAAAGAAACTTTATTCATAACCCCACACTCAGAAGCAACTACAGCTAACATTTTAACATACAGTCCTCTGGATTTTTCTTGTACAAACGTATTTAGATATAGAACCTTAAGTATTTTATTGTTAGTATTTCACAAAAAAAATGTTCCCCAGAGTTTGTGTCGTCAGTTTTCATTCTATCCCAAGTTGATTTTTCTCAATGCCTAAGTTTTGATACCATTTATACCTCTGATCCAGAGTTTAATTCTGCTTATCCTACTTTTGTATCCTTTGACTACCTGTAGTTCCACTTGTGTGCCCTCTCAGAAGCCCAGATTTAATATATCACACTTGAAATGTATGTTTCCCCGATCTGCGCATTCTGAATTTTCCAAACCAGAATTTTCAGGCAGGCTCTTATCCTTGACCTATTCCATTCTCTTACTTTCCATATCTAAAGAGTTAACATGTTCTATATCTTTTATACTCTGTACGTCCTTTAAATCCAAATTTAGATATCCTTATTGCCACTGCTTACATTCAAGCTTTTAATTTTTTTATTTAATTGTTTTGTTGCTGTGTTATAATCTGATTTTTCTAAAAAAGTAAACCTGAGTATGTCACTCCCTCATTTAAAGCTACCTACTGCCTTCAGGATAAAAGCTGAACTCCATAGTTTCACATAAGCCATTTCCTGATGGGGTTCCTCTGCCTTGGCTGCATTGTATCTTATCACCTTCCTTCTTGCATCTTTATCTCTAGCCACAGGGAGGCACCTGCAGTTTCCAGAATATACTCCAGCCTCCAATTTACCTACAGTTTCTGACGGACTCCCTGGAACCAAATAGTCATTCAATACATGCTTATTGAATACCAAAACATAAGTTTAAGAAGGCCTCTAAAACTTACAATGTGGACATGAGAAGTAGCCGACTGTGTAGAGACGAAAAGTCCAAGTGAAAACATGAGCCACAAATATCAAAAGGATTCGGAATCAGGAAGGAATATTTGAAACTATAGGGATGTAGTATCTAGGGATTCATATTCTAATCCAGTGCTGTCCAGTAGAAATATGATGTGAGTCACATAGCTAATTTTAAACTTCCTAGTAGCCACATTTTAAAAAGTGAAAATAAACAGGTAAAAATAACTTTATTAATGTAATTAATATAGCCAATATATTGCAAATATTTTTCAACATGTAATTAACATTTAAAAATTAATATTAAAATGAAAGATATGTTACTTTTTGAATAGTACTCAAAATCTAGTACAGGTGTATATACGGCATTCATTACTTTTTAAAGTTTTATTTATTTATTTATTTATTTGGAGACAGAGTCTCGCTCTGTCACCCAGGCTGGAGTGCAGTGGCGTGATCTCGGTTCACTGCAACCTTTGCCTCCTGGATTCAAGTGATTCTCCTGCCTCAGCCTCTTGAGGCAGCTGGGATTAGGGGTGTGCGCCACCACGCACGGCTAACTTTTGCATTTTTAGTAGAGAAAAGGTTTCATCATATTGGTCAGGCTGGTCTCGAACTCCTGACCTTGTGATCTGCTTGCCTCAGCCTCTCAAAGTGCTGGGATTACAGGTGTAAACCACCGTGCCCAACCTAAAGTTTTATCTTTTTAATCAACTTGATTAATAAGATAATTTTTCATTAAGTTGAAACAGTAAGATTTTTTTGTTATTCTTCTTTTGATTTTTTTTTTTTTTTTTTTTGAGGCAGGGTCTCACTGTGTCACCCAGGCTGGAGTGCAGTGGTGTGATCAAGGCTCACTGAAGCCTTGACCTTCCTAGGCTCAGTAATCCTCCCACCTCAGCCTCACAAGTGGGGACTACAGGCCTGTGCCACCGTACCTAGCTAATTTTTATATTTTTGTAGGGATAGGGTTTCTCCATGTTGCCGGGGCTGGCCTTGAACTGGGCTCAAACAATCCTCCCACCTCAGCCTCCCAAAGTGCTGGGATTGCCCATCCTGATATATAGTTCTATAAATTTAACATATGTATAGAATCATGTAATCATCCATAAATGAAGGATACAGAACAGCTGTATCACTCCAAAAAATTCTTTTTTAAAGATTGAAATGTAATAATTGTACGTATTTCTGAGATACATAGTGATAATTAGGTCAGGATAATTAGTATATCCATCTCAAACCTTTCTCATTTCTTTGTATTGGGAGCGTTCAATATCCTCCTTCTAGCTATTTGAAATTACATAATATATTATTGTTAACTATAGTCATCCTACAACTTACAGCACATAGTAATATACTCAATATATACAATATAATTACGCCACATTCTCAATATAGAGTAGTCACGTATGTTGCACATATGTACAATAGATAGTATACACATCATAATGCAGATTAGGGCTCCATAATCGCATGTGGCTAGTGACTACTGTATTCCTATAAAATCTCCTAATCTTCTTCTACAGAGAAGAAGCTGGGGTGGGTGCAGGGGGATCTGTTGAATACCATGTTGCTGTCATTGGGGTAAGAGCAAGCATCCAGAAGTTCAAGTTTGAGGACTTTAGGAACACTAGTTCACTGTCTGTGGATGAGATTTGAGATGAGTCAGAAAAGTTGAAAGTAGTGACAAGAGTAAAAGTGTTAGGAAGAAATTTCATGATGAAGGGTGACAATAATAACCATGATGCAGAAACGGGAAGTCCCAAATTAAAAGTTCTATGACTGTGGTATAAGAAAATAGACCTACTTCAGGTAGGCTATCAAAAAGTTTATGTGGCTGGTCATGTCATGGTGGTTCATGCATCTAATCCAAGCACGTTGAGAGGATGAAGCAGGAGGATTGCTTGAAGCCAGCAGTTCAAGACCAGTGGGGGCAGCATAGCGAGATCCCCGTCTCTGCAATAAATTTTTTAAAAGATTTTCCAGGCATATGGTGCATGCCTGTAGTCTCAGCTACTTGGGAGGCTGATGTAGGAGTATTAGTTTGACCCTGAAGGTTCAAGGCTGTGGTGAGCCATAATTGTGTCACTGCAGTCCAACCTGGGTGACAGGGCAAGACCCTGTCTCAAAAGAAAAGAAAATATTTTTTAAAAGTTTATGTATTTAGGCTTTGCAAAAGCTGAGTGTATTTGCTATTTTTTTTTCTGGTTTACTTTTCATGGCCTCATAAAAACAACTGACCAAATATTTCAGAGGTTCTTATAGTTTATTATGTATTTCACAGCACTTTTCATGTGTTGTTACTAAAAATCCAAACCAATGGTTTTCATTTTTGTCACCTTGAATATCAGTGAATCAAAATCTCTAAAATAGTACAGGGTGTCCATGATCTCTAAACCAACTTGATGACAGTACCCCACCCTGCCCTTCAATAAATATGCTGTGAGTCCAGATAGAGAAACCTAGCACCTTTATTAGATAAGGACACTAATTATAGTGAGGTAGGGCGCGTTCAGTCACATCCTCTGGTACTTCTGAAGAAGCAGGAGTAATGATGTGTCAGAACCGATAAAAGGTGCTCAGAAACATGTTGCCTGCTTTTTATCCATAGGGAATACACATCTGTGACTAAAGACATGTTAGACTTTCTGTGAAAAACTCAACACGCAATCTTTATAAGGAAATTTTTCACTATTAGGCTATCTATTTGCTAATAAGTGATACACCAGAGTTTAATTTATGTATTTTTTTTTCCAATGTAATGTTTCAACTCTTGGAAAGGTAGTTTATGAAATTTTTAAAAAAGAAGTGCAAAATATTACACTAAAAGCAGAAAATCCTTTTACATATTAAATTAATTGGCTATTTGAACAATGTCCTAGTTTTCACCATATCTGCAGGCATCTCATGATATAATATACAACAAATATCAGCAAATGTTATTCTGCTATAGAGTCTTTTCTTATGTTACTACTCATGATTATATTACCCAAAAGGAGGAAACATTTATGGTATTATTTAGCTTTTTTGTTTTTAACATTCAATAAGCATTTAATGAGTTTCTTCTATGTCCGTTTCAATAAAGAAGCTAGATTTTCTTTACTGATTTTGATTTGATTTTTTTTCTGCCAAACTGAGACATCTTTTAAAAGTTGGCACTAAAATAAGAACAGTAAGAACAAGACTTAATTTGTATTACAAATAGCAAAGATTGATGCATGTAGACTACAGAAGCTTGGCTACAAAGCTAGACTTTTGGAGCTAGTAATATGAAGTCTCTCTAATGATGTATAGGTCTTCGTGACCCATATTTGGTTCAAACTTAGCCCTTTACAGGTGGGGGAACGTGGGGCAAAGAGTGGGGAACAAGTTGGGTTCTATTAGCAGGCTGGGGAGTGAAGGGGGTTCTATTAGCTGGATGTAGGAGTGAAGTAAGTCTACCAGCTATTGCACAAATAATGAGTTTTGAATATTGCAGGGAAAACTGTGGTTATTTGTTGCAGGAAAATAAAGTACCTGCCATTTCTGCATTTGTTTCAGGTTAAACAAATGTTTAAATATATTTTTAAGAAAGACATATGTTCCTGGAAACTAGTAATTTTAATTCTACTTGAAAAATCATGACATAATTTTCACTTTTTTCTTCTCAAACAAACCCATGCTTCCCAGTTGATCTTAAATTGGTACCCCTTCCTCACAAGTTTTAAACAGGTCTAATTCATGACAGTTCATATCCATATCTGAAATTTATGGCAGTGAATCTCTATGCCAGTGGTCACTATCACATGGCCCCATTCAGTTCCCAGAAGGACAATAGTGAGTCAAACTTCTCTAACCCCCATCAGGCTTCAGGGAGAGAGAACGTTCTCATCAAGGAGATCCTTGAGAACCCTGGTTTAAAGTCAGCTCCTGTCACTTTGAACCTACAATTTTGCTACAGTACATCTGCTAATTATCATATACAATCATACACATTTATTTGATATAGAGAACTGTTCTCCTCTGCTGCTTCTAAGCTAATTTTCTAAAAGTATTTTCTGTAGAACCGGAAATAATTTGACCAGAGGGAATAGTCAAAGCCAGTCCATACAATAGAGGAATGAGGTTTAGATAATTTGTATTGGCCCAGGATTTACTTTTACTTATAGAAAACTTTAAAAAATTGCTTTTAAAGGCTTGCTGTATTGGGCCTATTTGTTTGTTTCTCTGTTTTGCTTTTGCTTTTTAATTTTTAATTTATCTATGTATTTTTTGAGATGGAGTCTCCCTCTGTCACCCAAGCTAGAGTTAAGTGGCATGATCTCAGCTCACTGCAACCTCCAGGGTTCAAGTGATGCCAGTGCCTCAGTCTCCCTTGTAGCTGGGATTACAGATGTGTGCCACCATGCTCAGCTAATGTATGTGTTTTTAGTACAGATGGAATTTTGCCATGTTCTCCAGGCAGGTCTCAGACTCCTGAGGCTCAAGCGATCCACCCACCTAGGATTCCAAAAGTGCTGGGATTACATGTGTGAGCCACTGTGCCCAGTCTGCTTTTGCTTTTTTAAAGACAAGAATATAAAGTTACTTTCTGAGGGATTAAGTAATACACTAGGTGTATTTAGTACAACTCATTACTTCACTTGGTTACTCACTCTGTAGCCACTAAAAGTACAAATCTAATATGTAATAAGACTTTAATAAGAAGAAATCATTAATGAAAAATTAAAATTAATTTTAAGCATTTAGACCAGCTATAGTTGAAGCATGTCTTAATAAAGCTTCTTTTAAAAAGGGATGGAGACCAGGCATAATGGCTCGTGCCTGTAATCCCAACACTGTGGTAATCCCAGCACTGTGGGAGGCCGAGGCAGGAGGATCACTTGAGCCCAAGAGTCTGAGACTATCCTGGGCAATAGAGTGAGACTCTGTCTCTACAAAACAATAAAAAGATTAGCTGTGCATGGTGGCACGCACCTGCAGTTCCAGCTACATGGGAGGCTGAGGCACAAGCATCAGTTGAACCTGGGAGGTCAAGACTGCAGTGAGCTGTGTTTGAGCTACTGAACTATATATAGCTACTGAGCTATATTGCCTGGGCAATATAATGAGATCCTGCCTCAAAAAATTAAAATAAAATAAAAAGTAAATAAAAAGGGAGAAGGAGCTATTATCAAGGCCCAAAGTAAAAATTATAGTGAGATTGATGTTCAAAGTTAATAACACCTGTAATTTTAACATGTTCTGATGTAGACTTTATTGTCAAGTAGTTAAAAAAAAAAAAAAAAAAAGACTCAGTCTCCATTTATAGGACAGTCAGTGGCCTGTGGCAATCTGTAAGGATGAGAGAGAGAAAAAAGCAGGATTAACATCTCACTCTCCTGTGGGACTGGACCATGGGACCTGCAAATCCCAAGACAGAGGGGGACTCATACAAGGTCACTTGGGATTAGGCATGCAAACTAATGGCCTTACTAATTGTTCCAAGGGGTCCTGTGATTGGGCGTGAGGCCAGCACGCTTCAGCCAACAAAGCCTTTCAATTAGGTACAGTCACAATGCCAAGTTCCTCAGCAAGAGCATGTGAAAGGGCTGCTTTTGACTTTTGATCAAATCCATTGAAAATCTTTGCCATGGGACCCTGAAAATCACCCTTGTAAAATATGCCTGGAATGTCTCATACCTGGGAGCTAATATTAGATATTATTCTTACTATAGAGCTTATGACCAATGAATTGGTTCATAATGCTCTCAAGTAAATGGATTTCAAAACAAAATACTGCTGTAGATCAGGCTGGAGACAGGAAATCAACCCGCATCTGCCAACAATGTTAGACTATCTCCTTTTGAAGTCAGGGTCCTTGTCTTATACCTCTGTGCGGGTGCAGAGCCCAACATATGGTAGACATTTCATGAATTGTTTTTCTGATTGTATTGATAAGACAAACAGTGGATTTCTTGAGCTTGTAAAATATGCCTCAAACAAATAGGTGGTTTACGGTTTGGAAGACTCTTTTCTCCTCTATTTTCTTGGCTACCCATGGTGAGACTTGAAATATTTGTGCTTTTAGGATAGCAGAAGAGCTTGTTTTCCTACCCTGGGAAATCCAGCCCAGTGGCAGTGTGCCGGCTTCGTGGTGGTTGTCTAATCCCTCCTGCTTTGGAACGCTCGTTTGTGCGAGATGTGAAGTCTCCTGTCTTGGATCTGATCATAGAACTATGGAGAAGGGCTTTCACTTCAGTACGCTTTATTTTCTTTTCAAGTGTAAGAAAAACAAGCTTGGACCTACACGTAGTCCTGGATACTTTGTTTTCAGCTCTTCTTTGTCCTTTCTATTGAATTTTTGGTGACAATAGTGATTCACAACCAAAAGAAGGATTCAGATTTATTCTCTTCAAAAGGGATACTCCCATAATTTCAACTCTGGTGAGGTAGATAAAATAAGGGAAGTTATGGAACCCCAAATCAAAAGAGTTAGGACAGACTGCAGCAATTTCTGTGACCTGTGCACACAATCATCTGCCTGTTCTGCCAACCTCTATGTGGAATCAAACAAGTCGTCAGAGAAAGGAATTCAATTTGTTGTTTTTCTGGTGAAGAATGCAGGAATTTAGGAGACATTGAACTTACATCTTAACCATGAAAGTTTGGAGAATGTAACCTGGAAAAATATACTTTTAAAAATTTCAACAATATTTGCAAATTCAAATGCCTACAGAGACCAAAAAGGTAAGAAATAAATTTGTGAAGTGGGGCAGGTATTAGGTGAAAGAAGTGTTAGGGCTGTGGCAGAGTGGTAAATTTATGCCTGTTCCAAAGTTATTCAAATTATTGAACATACACACACACCTTGGGCCAAACATTTCAGTGGCTATATGTAGTTTTTTGGCCATTATTTTAACCCATAGATCCTATCTGGCATTTTGTTTAGGTTTTCCATGTTAGGAAAGTTTTTCCATGTAGGACTTAAGCCTAGATTCGCTTACTGTCATGTGACATTTAAAGACAGGTATGATTTCAAAAGAACTAAAGATTGAACCATGTGGAAGCAGGACCTTCTTAGCCCTTCGTAATTCACCAAAAGCTCAATCTGCTACTACAGTGACCCAGTGAGGACTGTCCGGACCCTCATTCAGTACTCTTCTCCTTGAGCTCCCCCTAGAGGTCAGAGTCCTCCAGTAACAGGCCCCCTGCTGTTACCCAATATCTTCTGAAAGGTGAGATAAATACGCTGGAATAGGAGTGGTACTGGTGTTGATGCTAAGAAAAGAACAATCAAAAGAGAACTAAGAACAATATTTATATGTGTTTATTCCTCATGTCTTGTTCAATAAATATTGAGGGCATACTACATGCATAAAATTATGATAGGTGTCCTGGAAAACACAGAAATCAACAATACAATACCTCGCTCTTTGGGGAAACTAAAAACCTGCATAAAGCAACCATTCTTTCTGCCATCTTAACCATTCTTTCTGACGTCTTACAATTACCTTTCACTAATTTTTCTACTATGTACTTCTTAAGTAATGATGTTCTTAAGAATTCTTTCTGAACTTTCTTTCCTCATTTTACAGACCTTTATTTAGGTACTCCTGTTCTTTCTTCTTGTTTCAGTTACCACCTATTTTCTGAAGATTTTCACCTTTCTATCTCTATATCTCTAGACTGCACCCTTCCTGAGTGACAGACTTAGGTTCACAATTTTCTGCTGGAATTCTCCCTTAGAATGTTTCAAAGTCAATTCAGATCCAACATATCTCAATGAAAATTCAAGGCCATAAGTATTTGGTGCCATATGTGCAATACTAGCGATAAGTGCTATGAATCTAGATCACTTTGAGCTGAGATGCCTGGGAAAGTCTTATGGCAGAGGTAGACATGGGCAAGACTTCAAACAAAGGATTGTTTATTGGGCAGCACTGAACAAAATCAGGAGCACACCTACCATTGTTTCTTTCTTTTTTTTTTTTTTTTTGGAGACAAAGTCTCACTATGTCACCCAGGCTGGAGTGTAGTGGTGCAATCATAGCTCACTGCACCCTTAACCTCCTGGGCTCAAAAGATTATCCTGCCTTAGCCTCCTCAGTATCTGGGACTACAAGCCAGTGCAGCCACACCTCGATAATTTTTAAATTTTTTGTAGAGACGAGGTCTCACTTATTGCCTAGGCTGGTCTCGATCTCCTGGTCTCAAGCAATCCTCCTGCCTTGGTCTCCCTAAGTGCTGGGATTACATGCTTGAGCTACAGTGCACAGCCTTATCCCAATACTTTGGAGGTTCAAGCTCGGTTTTGACCTCTATTACAATGCATATATTTTTTTTTAAGTGGAAACTTCCCTCATGGCAATCTTTTTCATTCTGTCTGTTTTATTTTTCCTCTTCTAATTGAGGAGATTGAAGATTGAAGACCAGATAAGCAGAAGTCCCAGCCATATTCAGCTCACTTCAAAAGTATACATATTTTCCAAACATTTGTAGATTTCTTGATGCCTAGAAAACAAAAAGAACAATCCTGAATCCCAGTTGAGAGGCAGCTTTTGAATGCCAGGCATTTTCTTTATTCACTCTCCCTCCACTTAAGAGTAGCTCTGGCTCTGCCTTTGTTTCAGCCAGTAGCTGAATGCAGCCTCTCAGGCTCACAGCACTGCCCTGTAATCCCCTGAAAGGACTGCTGTTCTTTCTGTTCCCTCCCTTGCAGTGTGGCACTTCCAGCTTAAGCAACTCTCAGCCCAACTGAACTCTTTTATAATCCCACTAGGCAAGCTCTTTTGATGCTTATTTCAAAATAAAATAGATGTTTTCTTCTTTATATCTTATGCAATGTTGCTTAGAAGGAACACAGAGAGGATTTTCTGTTCCCTGAGTAATCACAGTAGTTGCTTTTCTTCCTAGAATTGTAGATAATTAAGAACATGATTTTTTTTTTTTTAAATGTACAACTGGGTACACCGTGAAAATCTTAGCTGTGTTGTACTTTTTCACGAGAAAAAGTGACAGCCTCAGGGGTGAAATAAGTTATACTATGACAGCTTACAAAAAAGGCAATATACTTGTGAAAATTCACTAGAAAACAAGAGGCTCTATTGAAGAGTTTTAATGTCTTGTGGTTTTTCCTTCCACAATGACAGTTACTAAAATTTTTTAAATTTAATTAATTTTTTTGTAGCCTCTGAATAGAAAACTGTCAATTTGCAAAGCAGGTAAATAGCTTTAAACATTTATCAACCAGGGTCATGAAAGAGATCTTTTATAATTGCATCTACTGAAGTTAATTAGGCATATTATATATCATGGCTTGTTTACCATAATACTGGCTTTGTTCTTAATTGAAGTGTTATTTGGTGAGTCTGTTTAATGGAGGGTTATGTGTTTTCTTTTGTAATTCTAAAAGTCACAAAAAATTTAGCCCAGATGAATAAATGAAGTTAAGAAGCATTTGAAGAAAGAAAGGAAGTTTCCCAATTTTTGTTAGTTTGTTAAGCTAGTGCTCGCATTGGAAAGTAGTGAAAAATCTGTTTTGTTTTTAAAGGCAAAACCAGACAACATTGCACTTGGCTTAGGTTTTGATGGGATAGTCATTTGGCTTTTAAAAATACATCCTACAGATACTAAGAGCATGCACCGACTAGGAACCGGCATTACTTGTTTCAAAGTTAAGGACACAAATATGGTTATAATATAGTCATCTCCACCCTACCTCCACCAATCAATCATTTACTCCCCTGTACCTCTTTTTAGAAAACAAAACAAAACAAAATGATATCTTTCTTTAAGACCCAACTTGGCTTTCCCTGCTAGGCGCCCCCCCCCCCCAAAAAAAAAGAAGAAGAAAAAAAAAAAAGAGGAAAAAATATCCAAGAACCCTAGGAAGGGTGACACTTGTCCTGATTCCAACACTAAGCAGAAAGGAAACTATCTGCCCAATTAGATTCCTTCTGCCACTGCTGTTCCCTGACACACAATGTTGATGTTAAGGCCTGAGCCTATAAACTGATGGACAGTGGGTATGTACCATCGCTGACGTATTCTTGCTGTTATATATACATGCCAGGTCATACGGGTGTCCTGTATTGTGTGCCAAGGTGATAGCTCTTTTTGGTTTATATCACCATGCTCAGCTACTGTTGCTGAAAGCACTTAAAATGGGAGGAAAGAATATTTCAGAGGTATAAAATAGCATGTGTTACACTTCGAGACAGAAGAGGTATGGTTATGTCTAGACAGAAATACACTGGAAAACATCACTTTCTAACAGTGAATAACTTTGGACTATAGGATCATAGATGACTTTGTTTCAACTTTCTTAGTCTTCTGCAAGAAAACCACATTACCTTATTATTTAAAAATGTTTAAGTACCCAAAGGAGTAAAAAATCAGTGACAGAGGAAAAAACAAAACCTAGAAGTGATATTATTTTTATTTTTATTATTATTTTTATTTTTGAGATAGGTTCTCACCGTCACCCAGGCTGGAGTACAGTGGCCTAATCATAGCACTGCAGTCTTGAACTCCTGCCCTCAAATGATCCTCCCACCTCAGTCTCCTGAGTAGCTGGGACTACAGGAACATACCAACATGAATAGCTAATTTTTAATTTTAATTTTTTTTTTTTTTTTTTTTTTTGTAGAGATGGAGTCTCCCTTTGTTGTCCAGGATGGTCTTGAACTCCTGGCTCAAGTGGTCCACCTCAGCCTTCCAAAGTGTTGGGATTATAGGCATGAACCACTGTGCCCGGCTAGTAATATTTTAAAAAGTGTTATGGAGCAGTACTCAAGCTATATAAGAAGAAGAAAATGAAAAAATGAATTCATCAGATTTAAGGAAAGCATAGATATAGGAATCCAGGTCTCAAATAAAGCCTGGATCTAGGTACTGGCAGATTCTGTGGAGAAAGTTATAGAGAAATAAGAAAGAATATAGGGCTGAATTCAGCATGGAAGATTTTCTTACCTATTTTTTCTATCTCAAAGGTGTCACCCACAGAGATGCCTGAGAATTTTCCTTAGTCCTTCACTCCCATCTATTTCAAGATTTTGCTTTATGTCTTTGTTTTCCTGCATCTTGAATGTAATATACCAAAGTATAAGAATTTTTATGTTCATCCTGGTTGGTGTCCTCTGAACTTCTTAGATCTGTTGTTTTGTGACTTTGAGGGGAGACAACTGTCTTGCCCTGCTCAAGTGCAACAAAGCAGATAAAAACATGCAGATTATCAACTAAAGTAACTAGAATCAGTCATTAACCATGCCCCTTGTTCCTCTTCCTATCTCCTTTTGGTTTTAATAGATTTTATTGCTATTAAGGCATAGTAAAACTAACAGACCAGGAGATAACTGCCATTGAAAAGGTGGTTTATTATACTCTCAGATTCCAAGAGAAGGAATATAGGTCATGCCACAGAGGCCACACAGGGAAGTGCCAGGGTTGGTCCCGAAGCAGAGGGAGAGGGGAAAACTGGTGCCCATGAGCCTTCACCATGGTTTCTATGGGAAAAATGGGCAAGGCAGGGCAATCAGGCTTAGAATGGGAGAGCTTGAAAATTCCAGTGAGTTCTGGGGCATGTAGGTTGTCCCTAGTTGTCTGGCATCTAGCCCTAAGGTGATTACAGCAGGTGTATAGTGGCTTGGAGTGTGAGATAAGGGAGGTGGTTGAGGGTATAGACTCTGATTTAGTTCATTTGTTTTTGAACAGTGTGCCACTGGGGAGGAGAAACCCCATTGAGAAGAGCGGGGACAAAAGGGGCAGGAGGCTAAGGCAAGATGACTCAGGCATATTATCAAGTTGTCGCAGACTTTGATGTGTCTGGCATATGCATGTAGGATAGTTAAAGCATCAAGCTTACAGAAGCTGGCAACATGGTTAATATACCCTTCTCCCTCTCATCCTCTTTCTGTCTCCCTCTGGCTTTCATACCTCTGTGAAGAGGCTTATGACAAAGGTCCAGTGTACTTTGCTGATGCATAGTGGGTGGAGAGCGGTGGGAGAGTTGAAAATGGGATGGGGCAACAGGATGAATCTCCACTCTTGGGTGCCCCACAGCGTTCCCAGTTACCTAAAGAACTTCACTTTATTGAAGAAGTCTTTGGAAGAATTTTGTGTGTAAAATCATAGCTAAGAAAGATGTAACATTAAACTAGTGATAGCTCTGTTGTAAAAAATTACCTTAATGATGAATAATTTTAAAATCATTAAAATGCCTTTATGCATAATTTTTACTCCAAATTTGAATATTTATTAAGCTATGTATGTGTATATATATGTGTGTGTGTGTGTGGGTATGGTTTAGAAAATACATATTTAGAAAATATAAAGTATGTATTTTACAATCTTGGTTTGTATATTAAAAATATAAACACTATATTGTATGTTTTATATTACAAATATATTTATACATATATAAATGTATAAGTGTTATAAGAATTAAAGTGATAATGCATTTATTATACATGGTGTTGACCATGGTTACCAACTTCCAACTTTCTAAATCCACAAGTCTTCTTTAAAACCTATTTAAAGTACCACATCCTTGGGGAACTTGGGAGTAAGCCTTGCTCCCTAACAGGCTCATCCTGCTCATGGTATTGCAGGATTACACTTGCTAATCTACCCTAGGATATGGCCAGTCGTGGCCACTGGACTGCCACAGTGTTCTACAAATAAAGGCTTTTTTCTGAATATTTCTGATAACAGTACTCCTAAACCTGAGTTTTTATCTTGAGTGTCATTATCTCTCTCTTCTCCAACTCCCCATGTCCTCATATTCTGTATGCTCAATTCCTAGAATTCTATCTTGACCTGTGTTTTGAGTTTTTGCAATGGTATCCTGCCTTGCTGCTTGGGTCTGCTGAAGGGTTTCTGCCAGTACAGAATCCCAGTCTTTGTACTTCATAGATTTCCTAGATGGTGATGACAAGCCTGTCTCTACTGCCAAGTATCTCCTACTGTTATTATGTGTCTTGCCACCCCAAACCTGCAATTTACTAACAGATGAGTCTATTTCTAAATCTTGGACATTATCTTAAATTAAACCTTACCTTGAGTAACTAGCCATGCCTAGATGATGAGTTGTAAAATAATATACGAAGCATTCCAGCTATCTTTGCTCTCTTCTCACACACTTTATATCAAACACATTGACTTGTTTTGCAGCCAACCGGATTCAGGGAATCACTTCTCCTGTTACATTTGGAGGAGCTGTACTTCCTCCTGTCTACAACTCATCCTTCCACTTGAGCTTTGAATTCTCCCTGCTCCCTGCTTCTGAGACCTCTCACATGTGATTATTTGATAAATGTCTACCTCCCACAGTAGGCTGTAATTTTTAGGAGATCAGTGATCTTATTCTATTTTTGATTCCTATTGCACCCCTAATGCCTGGCAGACTGCCTGGCACATAGTAAGTGCTCAATAAATATCTGTTGAATAAACAAATGAAAATGCGAAGGCCCTTGAAGTATGGGACTGTATAATGTAAACTCCATCTTAGAATCTACTGTTATGTTACTCAGACTCTCAAAATGTATGTAAATGATGAATGAAGACACTCTTGAAGAAATATGTAATTTAATGCTGTGTTAGAATTCATAGACTTCGGAAGATTAATCTTCAATTTCAGATAAAATTATTCTGCATAGAAGTTTGGACCTAAATGAAAGAGAACATATCCCTAGATAAAAGTTCAGACCAGCTCTCAATGATATGGTATATTCCTAGGCTCATTTTGATGGTCAATATCCACATTCCTATTTTGAAATCTGTTTAGATAATTTTCTCCTTTTCATATTGGCAACAAAACAGAATCGGTTTGATCAAAAGACTCAATGCCGTTTCTAACCATGGCACAAGCCAACAGAGGCTCACTCTGGGTTCATTTTTGGGTTAGTCCACATCTCCATCATTTATTATGGAATGTAACTGGTATTTCCTGCTTTCAAAAAGAAACTCAAACCCCAAATGAAATATCAAGAACTCAAAAGGATGAAGCTGTGTTTTCTCCATTCGTAAAACAAGGAATCCTCCCTCCACAAAAATCCCAAATAAGACCTGAGGGCCTAACAACAGCAGTCCCAATTCTGTTTTCTCTGTAGCAGTGCTGTCCAGTAGAAACTTAATGCCAGTTTCTTAAATACAAGCCACATGTATAATTTAAAATTTTCTAGTATCCACACCTAAAAAACGGTCAGAGAAACGTTGAAAATGATTTTAGTAATGTATTATTAAAACTTAATGCTGTTTATTTAATTTCAAAAATATTTCAGCATTCTAAACATACAAAAAAGAAAAAACAGAATGTTGGCAATCATGTTTAAATACAGGAGGTTCTTGAACTTTCATTGATGCAGTGGGTCTTCGCTTTGTTGACAATGAAAAGTTCTACAGTTTAAAAACTAATGGTTTAAAAACTACCACACTTAACTGAAAAAAAAAAAAAAAAGCAAAAACAGAAAGTAAACACTTCTGAAGCCAGCTGACCACCTTTTGTTCACAGCTAGGAATGGTAGTAGAATGCTATGTCATTAGATACAGAAACAAGACAACCTGAAGCGAAATGAATGCACAGTGCAGTCAACAGGCCCAGCCTCATAGTGCACAGCCTGAGCTACGGCCACTCCCAAAGGCATCTTCCACCACAGCCCGAACGTCAAACAAAGAACATCAAGAGTTTGTCTTGGTTGTTTTTACAAACTATAGATATATGCAGTTGATAACTCAGGATTTCTAGCCAATAACCATGTAGTTAACACTGCCTTCCAAATTAAAAAAAAAAAAAAATGCCAGAAGCACCTTTAAATGCCTGATCACACTAACAACAAAGCACACAGAGTGAGGGGAGCATGAAGTTGCCTTTTCATTTTAAAAATATTTGGAAATATGTACAACTTTGATACAGTTTCAGGGTGCTCTAGACCCACTTGGCCACTTCATGTGAACAGTTTCTAGTTTGAGAGACAACAATATGATCGTAATCAAACTTTGTAATTAAAACTAATGAGGGCAACAGACACTTCTCAAATAAGAGATGTGTCAATTACAGCTCTCCCCTACTTTAAGGCAGGGGTCTCCAATCCCTGGGCCATAAATAGATAACAGTCTATGTTATCTATGTGCCTGTTAAGAACCAGGCACACAGCAGGAGGTGAGCGGCAAGTGAGCAAAGCTTCATCTGTATTTACAACCACTCCCCATGGCTCACATTACTATCTGAGCTCCGCCTCCTGTCAGATCAGTAGCAGCATTAGATTCTCATAGAGAATAAACCGTGTTGTGAACCGTGCATACGAGGGATCTAGGTTGTCTGCTCTTTATGAGAATCTAACTAATGCCTGATGATCTGTCACTGCCTCCCATCACCCCCAGAAAGACTGTCTAGTTGCAGGAAAACAAGCTGTCGGCTCCCACTGATTCTACGTTATGGTGAGTCGTATAATTATTTCATTATATATTACAATGTAATAATAATAGAAATGAAGTGCACAATAAATATAATGTGTGTGAATCATCCCAAAGACCATCCCCCCACCCATCCGTGGAAAAATTGTCTTCCACAAAACTGGTCCCTGGTTTCCAAAAAGGTTGGACACTGCTGCTCTAAGGTATTCACAAGGAGACAGAGTTTTTTAAATTTTTTACTCCTCCTCTTCCTCTTCCTTTTCTTCCTCCTCATTTTTTTTTGTTGTCCTCTTCCACCTTTTTCCAGGCAACTTTAGTGGAACCCTTTGGGCCATCAAACTTTCCTTTAGACTTACAGTCAGCAACGTCCTTCTCACACTTCTTCAGCTGTGACACCTTAGTGATGTAAGGCTGCTTTTTACTGTCTTTTACTGTCATTTAAGTTATTCCACATCTCACCCAGCTTTTTGACACGTCTCCAATAGAGATGTCAGGGTTTGTGGATTTGATCTTGTGGCAGAATTCTGAACAGAACAGAAAGAATCCAGATGGTGGCCTTTTGGGTCATTAGGGTTCTTCTTGCCTTCCTTAACTGGTTCGTAATTCTTCATTTCCCAATCATAGTGTACTTTATCTGCCTTTGCCATTTCGTCGAATTTAGACTTCTCTTTCCCAGACATTGTCTTCTACCTCTCAGAGCAATTCTTGGAAAATTCTGTCAAATGAATAGGGAACTCTAGACTTTTCTTTTTATGTTCTTCTCTGCCCATCTGCACAAAGAAGGCATAGGTAGACATCTTGCCCTTAGCTTTCTTCGGGTCAACTTTGTCCATCCTGACTGTATTGTTCCAATATATTTTATTTAGCTTAAAATATCAAAAAAGTCATTTCGACATGTAATCAATATGAAAATTATTGAGATATTTTACATTTTTTTCCTATGCTAAGTCTTTGCAATCTGATGTGTACTTTACACTTCAATTCAAACTAGCCAAAATTTGAGAGCTTAATCGCAAGGTGTGGCTAATGTGCCACTGGGCATAGCTGTACCCGCAGATGACTCCCCTTCCCCGGGTCAGCCTGCGATGTTTCCCCTTAGTCCTCATGCATACTGAGCATCACATGGACTGCTTGGGAGAGGTGGAGATAGTGGGGCAGATTCAGAACCCAGGTCTCCATTCACATTGGGCAGCATAGTTCTAGAATATGCTTCTGTGCTATTGTTTCCCATACAGTTGAAAGAGATGTCCACATTTATTTCTACTGCAGCCATTGGTACCATAATGAGGAAAGGCCAGCTGTTGAAATCTCTGAAAAGTTTTAATAGATTCAGTAAGCAAGATCTATCCAAGTGCTTCATTTCTCTCCAAACCTCTGCTCACTGCAGCTGCAGTTGCTAGATTAAGCTCAGCTTTGATACAATGTGACTGGGTTCATGCTGCTGCTCTGATTGCTGCCATCATTATACAACCTTGTCCAGGCTCACTGTGGCCAGACACAGGAAGAACTCTTTTCCCTTTCATGTCAAGTACAACCAAGTGTGCTCAAGCCAAAACTGACTTGACATCTCAGTCCCACAGTTTTTGTCAGATTCACTCACATGTATTCCTTCTGTTTTTCTTACTCTGGGGAACTCTAACGATCAGGAAGCATCTTTCTAGGCCAAGTACCTATAAATGCTAATACCTAGAATAATATATATATGAATTTTTAAATTTATTTTTATGAGACAGGGTCTCACTGTTGCCCAGGCTAGAATGCAGTGGTGTGATTATAGTCCACTGCAGCCTCAAATTCCTGTACTCCAGCAATCCTCCCTCTCACCTCAGTGTCCTGAGTAGCAGGGACCACAGGTGCACACCACCATATCTGGCTAATTTTTTAATTTTTTGTAGAGATGGGTTCTATGTTGCCCAGACTGTTTTTGAACTCCTGGACTCAAGCAGTCCTTCTGCCTTGGCCTCTCAAAGTGTTGGGAATACAGGTGTGAGCCACCCAACCACGCCCGGCTGAATACTTTTTTTTTTTGGAGATGAAATCTTGCTCTTGTCACCCAGGCTGGAGTGCAATGACAAGATCTTGGCTCACTGCAACCTCTGTCTAAGTGATTTAAGGGTTTAAGTGATTCTCCTGCCTCAGCCTCCCAAGTAGCTGGGTTTACAAGTGCATGCCACCACGCCTGGCTAATTTTTGTATTTTTAGTAGAGACGGGGTTTTACCATGTTGGCCAGGCTGGTCTCGAACTCCTGACCTCAGGCAATCCATCTGCCTTGGCCTCCCAAAGTGCTGGGATTACAAGCGTGCACCACCGCACTCGGCCCCAAATAATATTTTTTAAATAAGGTTTTAACAGACAGGACGAATAAATTTGTGAACAGTTAATAAACCAAGCTTTAGTGTCATGAGAATAGCATAAGTTTTCTTAAATTTTCATATGTAGTAAACCACAAAGATTATACTGTGGATTCTGATAATTTCCAGCTCATCTTTAATAGGGAGTGACTGATAGTAGATCTAACCTAAGATGATGTTGTTGATTTTTCAAACTGTGTTGCTTGGACCTAATGCATCTGCTGAGCCTGCTGCTGGGAGCCCTGGGGCAGAGGAGAGAGGCAGGTGTGGATAAAGGGTGGCAGGCAGCAAGGCATTGGCTTCTCATTCTCCTCTTCCCAAATCCCCGTCATTGTCTTCCACTGTTTTTCTTTCAATGCTTCTGGGCAAGATCTGGTATGAATGAATGGTTTCTGTGCCCAATTTTTAAAAGCTCACCTACTTAAGGGAATTGTCTCTGTTTTGATTCAGTCTGCATATTTCTTGTGCTCCCCATATTACATTTTTATCCTGCCATCTGTGCTGAGATGTCCACTTTTTCCTTAGAGCCTTTACTACTAAGTACTGTCTTTGCTTGTGCAACTGTTCAAAGAAAAATCTTTCGGTACCACATATTTTAAGCTCATTTTTATTGTGTGCGTGTGTGTGTGTGTGTGTGTGTGTGTGTTGGCTTTCTGTTTATTTAAGTAATATTCTTACTGTGGGGAAAGAAACTAAATAGAAAAAAGGACATAAAAGTCATCCATAATCGCATCACACAGAGATAAAAATGTTAACATTTTGATAAATTCCTCCTGAAATTTAGTTCATGTATATTTTAAACTAAATTTGAACCATCTTTTATGTGGTTATCATTATTGTGATCTTGTGTCTATTTCATTAAAGCATAATCGTTATTAACTTTAAAATTCTTTTTAAAAAATTTTTAAATTATACTTTAAATTCTGGGGTACATGTGCAGAACGTGCAGGTTTGTTACATAGGTATGCATGTGCCACAGTGGTTTGCTGCACCCATCAGCCCATCATCTACATTAGGTATTTCTCCTAATGGTATCCCTCCCCTACCCCACCCCCAACCCCTGACAGGCCCCAGTGTGTGATGTTCCCCTCCTTGTGTCCATGTGTTCTCATTGTTCAACTCTCACTTATGAGTGAGAACCTGCAGTGTTTGGTTTTCTGTTCTAGTGTTAGTTTGCTGAGAATGATGGTTTCCAGCTTCATTCATGTCCCTGCAAAGGGCATGAACTCATCCTTTATATGGCTGCATAGTATTCCATGGTGTATATGGGCCACATTTTGTTTATCCTGTCTAACATTGATGGGCATTTGGGTTGGTTCCAAGTCTTTGCTATTGTGAACAGTGCCACAATAAACATACGTGTGTGTGTCTTTATAGTAAAATGATTTATCATCCTTTGGGTACATACCCAGTAATGGGATTGCTAGGTCAAATGGTATTTCTAGTTTTAGGTCCTTGAGGAATCACCACACTGTCTTCTACAATGGTTGAACTAATTTACACTCCACCAACAGTTTAAAAGCGTTCCTATTTCTCCACATCCTCTCCAGCATCTGTTGTTTCCTGACTTTTTGATGGTCACCATTCTAACTGGTGTGAGATGATATCTCACTGTGGTTTTGATTTGGATTTCTCTAATGACCAATGATGATGAGCCTTTTTTCATATTTTTGTTTGCTGCATAAACGTCTTATTTTGAGAAGTATCTGTTCACATTTTTTGCCCACCTTTTGATGGGTTTGTTTGCCGAGACCAGCTCAGTAGCGGAGACCCTAACCCAGTGGCACTAGAGGAATTAAAGACACACACACAGAAATATAGAGGTGTGAAGTGGGAAATCAGGGGTCTCGCAGCCTTCAGAGCTGAGAGTCCTAAACAGAGATTTTACCCACATATTTATTAACAGCAAGTCAGTCATTAGCATTGTTTCTGTAGATATTAAATTAACTAAAAATATCCCTTATGGGAAAAGAGGGGATGGGCCGAATTAAAGAAATAGGTTGGGCTAGTTAACCGCAGCAGGAGCATGTCCTTAAGGCACAGATCGCTCATGCTATTGTTTGTGACTTAAGAAGGCCTTTAAGTGGTTTTCCGCCCTGGGTGGGCCAGGTGTTCCTTGCCCTCATTCCCATAAACCCACAACCTTCCAGCATAGGCGTTATGGCCATGATGAACATGTCACAGTGCTGCAGAGATTTTGTTTATGGCCAGTTTTAGGGCCAGTTTATGGCCAGATTTTGGGGGGCTTGTTCCCAACAGTTGTTTGTTTTTTTCTTGTAAATTTGTTTAAGTTCTTTGTAGATTCTGGATATTAGCCCTTTGTCAGATGGATAGATTGCAAAAATTTTCTCCCATTCTGTAGGTTACCTGTTCACTCTGATGGTAGTTTCTTTTGCTGTGCAGAATGTCTTTAGTTTAGTTAGATCCCATTTGTCAATTTTGGCTTCTGTTGCCATTGCTTTTGGTGTTTCAGTAATAAGGTCTTTGCCCATGCCTACGTCCTGAATGGTATTGCCTGAGTTTTCTTCTAGGATTTTTATGGTTTTTGGTCTACATTTAAGTCTTTAATCCATCTTGAGTTAATATTTGTATAAGATGTAAGGAAAGGATCCAGTTTCAGCTTTCTGCATATGGCTAGCCAGTTTCCCCAACACTGTTTATTAAATAGGGAATCATTTCTCTATTGCTTGTTTTTGTCAGGTTTTCCAAAGATCAAATGGTTGTAGATATGTGATGTTATTTCTGAGGCCTCTGTTCTGTTCCATTGATCTATATATCTGTTTGGTACCAATATCATGCTGTTTTAGTTACTGTAGAATTGTAGTATAGTTTGAAGTCAGGTAGCGTGATGCCTGCAGCTTTGTTTTTTGCTTAGGATTGTCTTGACTATGCAGGCTCTTTTTTTGGTTCTATATAAAATTTAAAGTAGTTTTTTCCAATTCTGTGACGAATGTCAATGTTAGCTTGATGGGGATAGCATTGAATCTATAAATTACTTTGGGCGGTATGGTCATTTTCACGATACCGATTCTTCCTATCCATGAACATGGAATGTTTTTCCATTTGTTTGTGTCCTCTCTTCTTTCCTTGAGCAGTGGTTTGTAGTTCTCCTTGAATAGGTCCTTCATATCCCTTGTAAGTTGTATTCCAAGGTATTTTATTCTCTTTTTACCAGTTGTGAATGGTTTAGATTTTCTAGATTTTCACTCATGATTTGACTCTCTGTTTGTCTATTATTGGTGTATAGAAATGCTTATGATTTGTTGCACATTGATTTTTGTATCCTGAGACTTTGCTGAAGTTGCTTATCTGCTTGAGGAGATTTTGGGCTGAGACATTGGGGTTTTCTAAATATACAATCATGTCATCTGCACACAGAGACAATTTGACTTCCTCTTTTCCTAAGTGAATACTCTTTATTTCTTTCTCTTGCCTGATTGCCCTTGCCAGAATTTCCAACACTATGTAGAATAGGAGTGGTGAGAGAGGGCATCCCTGTCTTGTGCTGGTTTTCAAACGGAATATTTCCAGTTTTTGCCCATTCAGTATGATATTGGCTGTGGGTTTGTTATAAATAACTCTTATTATTTTGAGATACATTCGTTCATTGCCTAGTTTGTTGAGAATTTTTAGCATGAAGCGCTGTTGAATTTTATCAAAGGCCTTTTCTGCATCTATTGAGATAACCATGTGGTTTTTGTTGTTGGTTCTGCTTATGTGATCAATTATGTTTATTGATTTGTGTATGTTGAACCAGCCTTGCATCCCAGAGATGAAGCTGACTTGATCGTTGTGGATACGCTTTTTGCTGTGTTGCTGGATTCTCTTGACCAGCATTTTATTGAGGATTTTCACATCAATGTTCATCAGGGATAGGCCTGAAATTTTCTTTTTTTGTTGTGTCTCTGCCAGGTTTTGGTATCAGGATGATGCTGGCCTCATAAAATGAGTTAGGGAGAAGTCCTTCTTTATCTATGGTTTGGCATAGTTTCAGAAGGAATGGTACCAGCTCCTCTTTGCACCTCCAGTGGAATTCAACTGTGAATCTGTCTGGTCCTGGGCTATTTTTGGTTGGTAGCTATTAATTGCTGCCTCTATTTCAGAACTTGTTCTTGGCCTACTCAGGGATTCTTCTTCTTCCTGGTTTAGTCTTGGGAAGGTGTATGTGTCCAATAATTTGTCCATTTTTTTCTAGATTTTCTAGCTTATGTGCATAGAGGTGTTTATAGTATTCTCTGATGGTAGTTTGTATTTCTGTGGCATTGGTGGCGATATACCCTTTATCATTTTTTATTGCATCTATTTGATTATTCTCTGTGTTTTCTTTATTGGTCTGACCAGTGGTCTCTCTATTTTGTTGATCTTTTCAAAAAACTAGCTCCTGGATTCATTGATTTTTTGAAGGGTCTTTCATGTCTCTATCTCCTTCAGTTCTGCTCTGATCTTAGTTATTTCTTGTCTTCTGCTAGCTTTTGTATTTGTTTGCTCTTTCTTCTCTAGTTCTTTTTATTGTGATGTTTGGGTATCAATTTTAGATCTGTCCTGCTTTCTCTTGTGGTCATTGAGTGCTACAAATTTTCCTCTACACACTGCTTTAAGTGTGTCCCAGAAATTCTGTTATATTTTGTCTTTGTTCTCATTGGTTTCAAAGAATATCTTTATTTCTGCCTTCATTTCATTATTTAGGTTACCTAGTAGTCATTCAGGAGAAGGTTGTTTAGTTTCCATGTAGTTGTGAGGGTTTGAGTGAGTTTTTAAATCCTGAGATCTAATTTGATTGCACTGTGGTCTGAGAGACTGTTTCTTATGATTTCCATACTTTTGCATTTTCTGAGGAGTGTTTTATGTTCAATTATGTTGTCAATTTTAGAATAAGTATGATGTGGTGCTGAGATGAATGTACATTCTGTTGATTTGGGGTGGAGAGTTCTGTAGATGTCTTTTAGGTCAGCTTGGTCCAGAGCTGAGGTCAAGTCCTGGATATCCTTGTTAATTTTCTGTCTCACTGATCTGTCTAATACTGACAGTAGGGTGTTAAAGTCTCCTACTATTATTGTGTGGGAGTCTAAGTCTCTTTGTAGATCTCTAAGAACTTGCTTTAGAAATCTGGGTGCTCCAGTATTGGGTGCATATGTATTTAGGATAGCTCTTCTTGTTGCATGGATCCCTTTACCATTATGTAGTGACCTTCTTTGTCTCTTTTTAGCTTTGTTGGTTTAAAGTCTGTTTTATCAGAGACTAGGATTGCAATCCCTCCTTTTTTTGCTTTCCATTTGCTTGGTAAATATTTCTCCATCCCTTTATTTTAAGCCTATGTCTTTGCATGTCAGATGGGTCTCCTGAATACAGCACACCAATGGGTCTTGACTCTTTATCCAATTTGCCAGTCTGTGTCTTTTAATTGGGGCATTTAGCCCATTTACATTTAAGGTTCATATTGTTGCGTGTGAATTTGATTCTGCCATTAAGATGCTAGCTGGTTATTTTGCCCATTAGTTGTTGCAGTTTCTTCATAGCGTTGATGGTCTTTACAATTTGGTATGTTTTTGCAGTGGCTGGTCCAGTTGTTCCTTTCCATGTTTAGTGCTTCCTTTGGGACCTCATGTAGGGCAGGCCTGTTGGTGACAAAATCTCTCAGCATTTCCTTTTCTCTAAAGGATTTTATTTTTCCTTCACTTATGAAGCTTAGTTTGGCTGGATATGAAATTCTGGTTTGAAAATTCTTTTTTTTCCCTTTCTTTCTTGAGATGGAGTCTCACTCTGTCACCCAGGCTGCAGTGCGGTGGCTTGATCTTGGCTAACCGCAACCTCTGCCTCCCGGGTTCAAGTGATTCTCCTGCCTCAGCCTCCTGAGTAGCTGGGATTAGAGGTGTGTGCCACCATGCCCGGCTAATTTTTGTATTTTTGTAAAGACAGGGTTTCACCATGTTGGTTAGACTGGTCTACAACTCCTGACCTCATGATCCGCCCACCTCAGCCTCCCAAAGTGCTGGGATTATAGGCGTGAGCCACTGCACCCAGTCTGAATTTTTTTTTCTTTAAGAGTGTTGAGGCTGGACACGGTGGCTCACGCCTGTAATCCCAGCACTTTGGGAGGCCGAGGCAGGTGGATCACAAGGTCAGGAGATCGAGACCATCCTGGCTAACATGGTGAAACCCTGTCTTTACTAAAAATACAAAAAAAAAAAAAAATTAGTCGGACATTGTAGTGAGTGCCTGTAGTCCCTGCTACTCAGGAGGCTGAGGCAGGAGAATGGTGTGAACCTGGGAGGTAGAGATTGCAGTGAGCCGAGATCACGCCACTGCATTCCAGCCTGAGCTACAGAGCGATACTCTGTCTCAAAAAAGAAAAAAGAAAAAACAAAAAACAAAAAACAAAAAAGAATGTTTGGTATTAGCCCTCTCTCTCTTCTGGCTTGTAGGGTTTCTGCTGAGAGATCTGCTGTTAGTCTGAAGGGCTTCCCTTTGTGGGTAACTTGACCTTTCTCTCTGGCTGCCCTTAACATTTTTTTCTTCATTTCAGCCTTGGTGAATCTGATGATTATGTGTCTTGGGGTTGCTCTTCTCGAGGAGTATCTTTGTGATGTTCTCTGTATTTTCTGCATTTGAATGTTGGCTTGCCTTGTTAGGTTGGGGAAGTTCTCCTGGATGATACCCTGAAGAGTGTTTTCCATCTTGGCTCCATTCTCCCCTTCACTTTCAGGTACACCAATCAAACATGGATTTTGTCTTTTCACATAGTCCTATATTTCTCAGAGTCTTTATTTCTTTTCACTCTTTTTTCTATAACCTTGTCTTCTCACTGTATTTCTTTGAGTTGATCTTCAGTCTCTGATATCCTTTCTTCTGCTTAATCGATTTAGCTATTGATACTTGTGTGTGCTTCATGAAGTTCTCGTGCTGTGTTTTTCATCTCCATCAGGTCATTTATGTTCTTCTCTAAACTGATTATTCTAGTTAGCAATTCTTCTAACCTTTTTTCAAGGTTCTTTATATTTCATTTTCTGGGATCTCTCTCTCTATATATACACACATTCTCTCTGTATACACTCTCTCTGTATATACACACACACAGAGACACTTTCCTGTGTGCTATAACACAGTTCCTTTGAGTGCTATAACAAAGTAGCATAGATTGGGTGGCTTATAAGCAACAGAAATTTATTTCTCACAGGTCTAGAGGCTCAATGTCTAATATAAGGGTGCCAGCATGGTTGGGTTCTGGTGAGGGCCCTCTTCACAGTTGCTGACTGTATTATTTCATTCTCATACTGCTATAAAGAACTACCCAAGACTGGGTAATTTATGAAGAGGTTTAACTAACTCACAGTTTTGTGGGCTGTACATGAAGCATGGCTGGGGAGGCCTCAGAAAACTTAAAATCATGGCAGAAGGCAAAGGGGAAGCAGGCATGAGTGGGGCAGGATAGAGAGAGCAAAGGGGGACGTGCCATGCACTTTTAAACCATTAGATCTCGTAAGAACGCAGTATCATGAGAACAGCACGGAGGAAATCTGCCCCATGATCCAGTTGCCTCCCACCAGGTCCCTCCTCCAACATTGGGAATTACAATTCAACATGAGATTTGGGTGGGGAGGCAAACCATATCACACTCTCTTTACTTATGCAAATTTCCGCAGCCAGCTCCCCAGAAAATGGATTTTTCCTTTATACTACATGGTCAAGCTGCAAATTTTCCAAACTTTTATGCTCTGCTTCCCTTTTAAATATAAGTTCCAGTTTCAGACAATCTTTTTGTTCATGCATATGGGTGAATGCTGTTAGAAGCAGCCAGAGCACATATTTTTTATTTTTAATTTGTTTGTTTTCAAAAATCAAATACAGTCATGTTCCTTAACTCCATACAGCAACAGCAGAATGGCATAAGTCCGTTGTGCAACAGAGAGAGCCAGGATTTTTCTTGCACTACAGCACCAAGAATGGGGAATATTCCCATCCATAGTTCTAAATATAGTGCTACAGATCACATCTTGAATGCTTTGCTGCTTAGAAATTTCTTTCACTAAATAACTTAAATCATCTCTCTCAAATGCATAGTTCCACAGATCTCTAGAGAAATGGCACAATGCCACCAGTTTCTTTGCTAAAGCATAGCAAAAGTGACCTTCACTCCTGTTAGTTCCCAACAAGTTCCTCATTTCCATCTGAGACCACCTCAGCCTGGACTTCGTTGTCCATATCAGTATCAGCATTTTGGTCAAAACTATTGAACAAGTCTCTAGGAAGTTCCAAACCTTTCCTCCTCTTCCTGTCTTCTTCTGAGCATTCCAAACTGTTCCAACCTCTGTCTGTTATCCAGTTCTGAAGCTGTTTCCACATTTTCAGGTATCTATATAGCAATGCCCCACTTCTCTGATACCAATATTCTGTATTAGTCCATTTTCACACTGTTATAAAGAAATACCTGAGACTGGGTAATTTATGAAGAGGTTTAATTGATCACAGTTTTGCAGGCTGCATGGGAAGCACAGCTGGGAAGACCTCGGGAACCTTGCAGTCACGGCAGAAGGTGAAGGGGTAGTGTCTTCACGTAGCCAGGAGAGACAGAGAGAGAGAAGAGGAAGTGCCAAAGATTTTTAAACCATCAGATCTCATGAGAACTCACTCACTATCATGGGAACAGCAAGGGGGAAATTTGCCCCCATGATCCAATCACCTCCCACCAGGTCCCTCCCCCAGTATTAGGAATTACAATTCAACATAAGATTTGTGTGGGGACAAAGATCCAAACCATATCACAGACTGTCAACTTCTCATTGTATCTTTACATGGTAGAAAGACAGTGAGAGAGCTCTCTGAGATCCATTTTATGTCACTAACCCCACTCATGAGGGCTCCACCCTCATGACCTACTCACCTTCCAAGAGTCTCACCTCCTAAACTGTCACATTGGGAGTTAGGATTCCAACATATGAATTTTGACATTAGGTATATAGCAATTCTTATAGTAATTTTTCCTCGCAAATGTCAACAATTTCAATTTTATTTATGAGGACATTTTATGTTTCAAGGATAAAACATAAATCTTGACCTATCATATTCATTGTAAATGAAAATGACCCAGATTTTCTTTAATTTTTAATTTTATTGTTTTTTTTTGAAGGGGTTGACACATAGGTTTGGTCATAAGCACTCTATTTATTCTGTCACTTCAGGCAGCTTCATCCACACATGGCTTCTATTACACTGAATTCACATAAACTTACATATCTAGCCCAGAGCCTGAGATAGAGAGGGCTTATCTTAAAGATACATGTTGAAGGCTTTTATCTAAAAGAGTAGAAAGTAAATTGATAAAAATAAAGCCCATAAGGTTTTATAAGAAATTGTATCAGCTTGAACTGTAAGACAGAGAGGCAATACAAAATTAAGAGAGGCCTTTGGAACTCCTGAATTACTATAGGCAAAAGGAAGTTAGCAAAGATGACTTAACTGTGAACATGAAACACTTTTTATGAAAATATCATATATATATATATATCTCATACTTTATCCACTCTGTTGATTGATGGCCATTTAGGCTGGTTCCATATTTTTGAAATTGTGAATTGTGCTGCTATAAACATGCATGTGCAAGTGTCTTTTTCATATAATGACTTCTTTTCCTTTGGGTAGATACCCAGTAGTGGTATTGCTAGAGCCATTAATACCTCTTAACCCTACCTGTGGCTTGGTTTCTTCTTGACCACCTTTCTAGGCCCTGCCAAAAAACCCTTAGCTTCATTTTGCCTTTCATAAGTTACATACCCTTTTATTTGGACTTAGTTCTTGTTCTCTTGGACTTCAGAGCCCACGTGTGCCCGCTATTTGGGATCCAAATTCTCTTTAGTCCGTGATTACAAGCAAGAACCAGCCCCAATGACTTTCATATCAGACACATGGTTTTAGAACTTCAGACTCAGTTACTACCTAGAAGGAAAGTTTGAGTAACACACAGCAAATCTACTAATGTTCTATTCGGTCACAGATACAGACTGGTCAAGTTATAACATTAGTATTTAATACTTTAGGTTTTCATATTATTGTTGAAAAAATTTCAGTAACATATTTTGTAGAAAATCTTTCATGTTGAGATATTTGCATCTATAGACATAAAGTTCTTCATGGTAATAGTTCATATTTTGTTTTGTTCTGCAGAGACAAGGTCTTGTTATGTTTCCCAGACTGGTCTCAAACTCCTGGTCTCAAGAGGTCTTCCTTGCTTGGCCTCCCAAAGGGTTGGGATAACAGGCGTCAGCCTCCATAACTGGCCTTTCATATTCTGTTGTTTTCCCTCTATTTCTTAATTTTGAATTTTCTCCATAGTTTTTAAATTATATTTATAAAAGTTTATAGTTTTTCCTTAAAGATTTATATCTTGAGTTTATTAATTCTACTATCTTTAGATTTTCAAATGCTGGATTTCTGCTTTAGTACCTACAGTTGTCCTTCTTAGAGTTTGTTTTGTTGAATTTTTCCCCTGAGTGTTTGAGTTGAATATATGGTTGGTGCCTTTACATTCTTTCAATGTCTTCTGAATATTGAAAACTTTATATATATAATATCATCTTCTTATTTTTTAATTGACAAAATTTTACATATTTATAGTGTAAATGATGTTTTAAAATATGTATACATTGTGAAATGGTTACATAAAGCTTATTAACATGCATTACCTCACATATTTATTTGTGGTCAGAACACTTAAAATCCACTTTCTTAGCAACTTTCAAGTATACAATACATTGTTATCAACTATAATCACCATGTGGTACATTAGACCTCTTAAACTTACTCCTCTTGTGGTGTAATTGAAATTGTGTATCTTTTGACCATCATCTCCTCAATCTCTTTACTTTCCCCACCACCAGCCCCTGATAGCCACCACTCTTCTCTCTCCTAGCATGAGTTAGACTTTTTTAGATTCCGCATGTAAGCAACATCATATGGTGTTAGTATTTCCGGGCCTGGCTTATTTCATTTAATATAATGTCTTCCAGGTTTATCCATGTTGTTAGGAATCTATGGAATGGGAGAAAGTATTTGCAAACCATACATCTGATAAAGAGTTAATATCTAAAATATAGAGGAAATCACATTGTTCAATAGCAAGAGAACAAATAACCCAATTGAAAATGGGCAAAGGATTTGAATAGACATTTCCCCAAAGAAGACAAATATGTCCAACAGGTATATGAAAAAAGTGCTCATATCAGAGCGATATAAAATAAAACCACAATGAGATATTACTTCACACGTGTTAGAATAGCTGTTTTGAAAAAGGTAACACGTTGGTGAGAATGTGAAGAAAAGGGAGCTGTAGTATACTATTGGTGATCATGTAAATTAGTACAGCCATTGTGGAAGACAGGATGGAGGTTCCTCAAAAAATTAAAAATATAACTATCATATGATCCAGCAACCCCACACTGGGTATATATTCAAAAGAAATGAAATCAGTATGTCAAAGAATATCTGCACTGTTATGTTTGTTGCTACACTATTCATAGTAGCTAAAATGTGGAATAAACCTAAGTGTCCATCCGTGGATGAATGGATAAAGAAAATGGATACATACAGAATACTATTCAGCCTTAAAAATAAAAATGTTACATATTTAAAACAGAATTCTTGCTTAAATTCTGCTTTGGTCACATCCCATGTTTTTTGACATGTAAGATTTCATTGTTTGAATTTTAAAACTGACCTGCATTAGTATCTTGATTTTTATTTTAATCTTTCTTTTTTGCCAGATAATATTTTAAAACTTAAGTGTTTTTGTGTTTTTGGTAGTTTGTCGGTCAACTTTATGTGTGTGGGTTAATTTTATTGTAGCCAGCTACTTCGGTCTATTCATTCTCAACTTTTGGGAATATATAGTTTTTATTATGTCCTAGTGTATGATTAACTATTGTACAAACCTTAGTATAGATATCGTATCCTAATTCAACTGCATTATTTTATTCTCACTCTCTTTAAATTTAAAATACAAATAAGTATTAAATTTTTGTATTTTGTACAAATAAGTATTAAATTTAATTTGCATAAAATACAATTAAATATTAAATTTTGCTTATTTGAGATCAAAAGCTGAGAAGAGAGTGTGAAAGTCTTCCATTACAGTTGTGTTTTTCCTTACTTACCTGTATTTCTAAGTTTTGGCTTTTTATAATTTGATCCTGCATCCCCATGTTTGTCATGACTCTTACAATGTTATTGTGAATTGTATATTATTTAAAATATGAAAACATTCTTGATTAATAAATGCTTTTCCCTTTTCAAAATCATCTTTTTAAAAATTCAACTTTTAAGTTTAGGGGCACATGTGCAGGTTTGTTATATAGGTAAACCTGTGTCATGGGGGTTGTTATATAGATTATTTCATCAGCCAGGTGTTAAGCCAAGTACTCATTAGTTATTTTTCCTGATCCTCTCCCTCAACCCAACCTCAACCCTCTGTTGGATCCCAGTGTCTGCTGTTCCTCTCTCATCATTTAGCTCCTACTTATAAGTGAGAACATACAGTATTTGGTTTTCTGTTCCTGCATTAGTTAGCTAAAGATATTGACCTCCAGCTCCATTTATTTCCCTCCAAAGGACATGATCTCATTCATTTTTATGTCTGCATAGTATTCCATGGTGTATATGTACCAAATTTTTCTTTATCCAGTCTGCCACTGATGGACATTTAGGTTGATTCCATGTCTTCGCTATTGTGAATAGTGCTGCAATGAACATATATGTGCATGTGTCTGATATAATAGAATGATTTATATTTCTTTGGGCATATACTCAATAATGGGATTGCTGGGTTCAATAGTAGTTCTGTTTTTAAGTCTTTAATGAATCACCACATTGCTTTCCACAATGGGTCAAAATCATCTTTTCATTTTAGAATAGCTTTAGATTTTTTAAAAAGTTATTAAGATAATACCTTTCCCCGCAATTTTTCCTATTACTGATATCTTACATTACCATGATACATTTGTCACAGTAAGAAAATATTGGTACATTACTACCGACTAAATCTCAGACTTTATTCAGATTTCACAAGTTATTGTTATTATTTTTTAAACAGTATCTTTTCTCTATTCCAAAATCCCATTTAGTAATACCACATTACATGTACTTGTTGTGCTTGTTGTGTCTCCTTAATCTCTTCTGGTCTGTGACAGTTTCTTAATCTTTTCTGTGTGTGTGTGTGTGTGTGTGTGTGTGTGTGTGATCTTGAAAGTTTTAAGGAAAGGTGATCAGTTATTTAGTAGAGAGGAAGATTTATCTGACGTTCTTCTCATGGTTAGACTGGAGACATGACTTATTACTGGTGATGTTATCCTTCATACCTGGGCAAGATAGTGTTGGATAGTTTTCTCCACTGTAAAGTTTCTTCTCCTTCCTGTCTCCCCTCTTTTTCTCTTTCTTCATATTTGATTCTTTGGAAGCAAATCATTAAGAACAGTCCATATTTAAAGATTTAGGGTGGGAATGATTAAGTTTCACCTCCTGGAAGGGAGACATCTTTGACATTTAATTGTATTGTGAG